>NW_006494614.1:34540568-34581658 GCF_000325575.1 Pteropus alecto | reverse complement strand
GCCATAGTTATATTTGATGGGAATCTGTTCCCAGATGTTTCTGAAACATGACTCCACGCAAATACAGTAGTAACTTAATACTAGCTCACATTGAGCAGGTTCAAAAATAACTTTTTTCAATTGCCCCTAACTTAATTAATATTTTCATAATTAGCCAGGAGACTTCCTGAGTGAAGATGAGATATTTGGATACTTTCAGTTATTAGTGAATTATCTGGGCACAGAAACAGCCCTATGTTTCTTTCAGGCAGAAAAATAAAATGTTACTTTCATCTGCTTCTAATTCAAAAGTAGACAGAGTGAATTTGATTCAACATTATAAATATATAAAAAAATCACCTTTTGGCTGAGATCATGCATGGAAAAATTTAACCCCAAAGGACAGAATTTTGGAACATAATATGGAAGCAAAAAAGTGGACTGGGTGAAAAGGAAGGAAGAATATTCTAGTTGAAATCTAAATGATATGAGCTTTCCTATTAATGTTCACTTTTGCAAATAATCTAAGAAGAGGATTATAGTGCCGCCACCAAGGCAGATGAAATACCTACCCCTATGGAGAATGTGAGTAGGGTTTGAAAAATTAAACTATTTAATATCAATTATAATAGCTAACATTTTTGCTTGTCCAGACACTGTAATAAGTACACTTATTTAATCCTCTGTCTATGAGGTAGATTTTATTATCAGCTTCATTTTACATACAAGTGAACTAAGATTTGTAGATTAGTGAACTAAGGTTCTATGTCTAATAAATGATTTTGTTGAGCTACAAAATCAGTTCTTTTTGATTCTACAGGCCAGCATATCTATGTTAAGAAAAGAAAAGTAAATGGCAAGGTAACATTATGATAGGCATACTGGTCTCTAACGATTTGAATTAATTGATTCGACTATCTTATGAACTTGAAAAGAGTGCTGATGACCTATCACCTCTGAGGGGCAACACAGTCTTTTCTCACTTTGCTTCTAAACTCCTTATATTTCCTGAGTAGAGCTCAGAACCACAGATAGATCTTAGAGTTGTTAAGATACCAAAGCTAGGGCAAAGCACAGATTTTTTTTTATGAGGAATATATGAGCAACCATGAATAACTCACAGCTGACCTTAACCTCTGCTGTGTTTTGGAGAAAGCTGCCTCAGGAACTTTGTGCAGTAGAATCTGCACTTGTCCTGTAGGCTAACAACATCAAAGGTTGGTGATATTCCCTGGTATGCCTATTCTTAAAAATGGTTATCGATCAACTGGTATAGGTAAAAATATGTATTAAATTTGGTAGATTTTGAGTCAATTAATTAAAGGTAAAAATGTACTAACTCTATTAGATTTTCAGACCAGATCAACTTTTTGAGATTTGTGTGTGTACCTTTATTCATGCTGTCTAAAACTAGGAACCTCACAGATCTACTGTTCTGGGATTATGTAAATAAACCTTAGACACATAAAAAGCTCTCAGTGACTTATTGACTTCATGAGGTAATTGTTTCTATGTTTACCCAATCCGTATTTTTATAGCAATTGACCTTACTCTGTCCCTTTTTCCTTCTTCTTTCCTCTGAGATAAATGTGATTGCTATTGGTGATGGCACGTAGAAGTAAGGAAGCACTCTGAGGCAATGGGGCTGTGGTAGACAATTGTTTACCCCACTCATGTTAAGAAGGTCTGAGGGGCAAATGGACAATCTGCAAAAGATCTAATCTTACCAGCAATGCTGGCAAAGAGTGGGGAGCATCCCATTCCTAGCAGATCATGTTTTTAGCATCTTCCTAGGTATATGCACCGAGGCAAACCACCCTGTGCCTATCTGGAGAGTCTGAGGTAATCATATAAGAGAATATTTGGCCCTGACATTGGGCCTACTGGTCTGCCTTGGTGCTGCTTTATCATAATACCTGAATTCTCACTTTTGGGAATTTGCAAAGGCAGAGGAATTGCCTCCAGGAAAATCTTCACTAATATGCACATTATGTTACCTGAGAGAGAAAGATGGATCATTGGTCTGAAAGTAAATATGAGCTGCTTTTCAGGGAGATATATAAGCTTCATGCCCTGAACTTGAGAGCCATGCAGGGTCCTTGCCTGGGGGCTTGGGGCCGTCTTGATGGAAGCAAGGAAAAACTGAGGCAGATGCTGAGACTGAAATAGGAAAAAGCATTCAGATCAAGAAGCAAGGATAGTGGCTGGGGTGGGGGTGGGGGCTTGGAGGCTTGCCTTTGTAGGGTTAAAAAAGAGAAAGGATGATGGATTAATAAAAGAGCCATAGATGTAACCATAAATGCAAAGATCTCCAAAGAACAACTGAACCTCTTTTCTCATCTCTCAGTTTTACTTTTGGCCAGCTCTGTCTGTAAGAGCAGTGTGGCTTCTAGTAATTTATAACTAAGTATGTTTCTTTTTTTTAAATTAAACTTATTGGGGTGACATTCATTAATAAAATGATATAGGTTTCAAGAATACAATTCAATAATACATCATCTGTATATTGCATTGTGTGTTCACCACCCAAAGTCATATCTCCTTCCATAATCATATATTTGATCCCCTTTACCCCATCTACCTTATCTACCTCCCCGCTCGTAACCACTGAACTGTTGTGTTTATGAGTTTTTGTTTGTTGGTCTTATTCATTTTCTTCTTTGTTTAATATCCCACACATGAGTGAAATCATGTGCTCCTCAACTTTTTCTGTCTGACTTACTTCACTTAGCACGATAATCTCAAGATCCATCGATATGTCACAAATGGCAGTATTTATCTTTTCTTATGGCTCAGTAATTTTCTATTGTATATATGTACTACATTTTCTTTATCCAATCTTCTATCGTAGGACACTTGGGTTGTTTCCATGTCTTGGTCACCATGAATAATGCTGCAATAAACTCTATAAATTTTTTTTTTTTTCTTTGTAAAAGGAGACTGAGGTTAAAACACAAGTATTCAGTGCTATTTCTACTGCTAACTCTGGGACTTGAGTTTGATCACTCTCTCTGAACCTTTTTAAAATTAAGATTAACATATGACACTATTGCAATGTCAAGTAATTAGAAAGTATAAAATGTTAGATCAGTGTGAGAATAGGTATGACAAAAAAATTCTTCAAAATCTAATATCATTTACATAGGACTATTTGATCACTATGTATATATTTCTGTTTTTATATAGATGCATGTTGTTTGCATACATACATATGTATGAATACAGACACACACATGCACTTAGTTTCCTCTTTCTCCTCATTTTATAAAGCATTGTTACCAAATGATAGAAATAAACAAAAATATTTTATAAGAAGTTAAGTAACAGAGTGTAGAAAACTTTAAAGATAATGTATAAAAATAAACTAGACAATGAAAGGATTTTTAAAATAAGAAACTGAAACCTAAATCACTTATAAGACATTTTACTTTTGAGGTTTTAAGGCAGACAATGTAGAAAAATTTCCTCTCCTCACTTAACTTCCTATAGTGGGTCTATATAGAAAATAATTTGACCGATTTATGTAATACCTTTTCTGTAGACTCTAGGCCCTTTTATTAACTCTGTAGAAAAACTGCCTCACCAACAAAATATGAGTAACCACTTCCATTTTCCCAACTGTAATCTGTTTCTTATTGCAGGGTCAGTGTATTATCAAATGTAGAATCAATGGTTCCCTTAGATGTAATTAGAGGGGCAACAATTTAACCCAGCTCATCTTATTCTCAACCTGTCGTCTCTCCGGGGTCCTGTACCGGTGTGTTATGAGCATTTTAGAGACGTTCTCTCAGAAATGAGAGGGTCATGTAAAATATAATGTGTGCAAGGAGTTGTTCTTTAACAAAGCTAAGGCAATTAAAAACGAGTATGAATTTTTTGAAAAGATAATAAAAATTAGAAATAATCTACTAAAAATTTGGTAACTGGAGTTGTGAAATAAATAATATACTTCTAGAGATGAAACATTCAAATAAGAAAGCAATGGATCTAAGGAACGATGAGACAAATGGAATAAGGAAAGTAGCACTTAAAGAAAAGTAGTAACTATTCAATAGCTGAGACACCACTGTAGTGTGAGGATAGGTGCATACTAATGTATACTTGTATTGATAGAGCTCTCTGAAACAAAATCCTTTTGGGAACTGGGACCCTCAATGAAATAGCACTATAACCTGTGTAATGGGATTGTTCCTTTAATTGGTTAAGCTTATTGTACTTAAATATAATATGTACCAATGCAATTGATTATGATCCCATCTTTAAGGCTGATTGGCTATGCATACTTATATGATTAGCTATACATATTTAAAGGACGGGTGAATTACTCGTGTCTGGGCAGCTTTGCTCTTGAATGCCTAGTACCTCTTGATAGGTGTCAGCACTTAAGCCAGCTGGCCCAGTACATAGAGAGGACGTAATGTCAACAGGACCCTTACCCAGTCCATGTACAAATACTGTGTGGCTAATACCTACCAATGAGAGCACTGCTCCTATTATGCTAGAAAAGAAAACAATTCACTTCCTTGGGACACATAAGATTCCAGAAGAACTCTTCATCCTTCTCAGCCATCTCCAGGTATATTTTCCTGCTCAGAAAGGAGGTGACAGTAATTCCCAGTTTCCTTCCTTGGTCGTTATGCCTCCTATTGTTCTCTATTGGATCTTGGGAGTTGGAAGGTGACATTAAAGCTAGTATGTTTTCTGTGCTTACTTGTCTAACTTTGTGTATAGGTATAGTTATTCAGAGGAAAAAGAATCTGCTTCTAAACCTACTCTGAACTAGAAAGTTTATGTGTACTTTGCTAAAGTATGTTTATCAAATTTTTACAATAGAAATTGAACAATTGCTTTAGGAAATTAAAGCTAGCATTATGCCATGTTGTCATTATTTAATGTTATTGGAGACCCTATTGTAAGAACCTTTATGGTATGTTGGAGCTGGCTTTTAGCATAAGAAGATTCAGATTCCACTATTTATTTATTTATTTATTTATTTATTTATTCGTTCGTTCGTTCATTCATTCATTCATTCATTCATTTGGCAGGTCATTTAACCTAACCTGAACTGTGGACTCATCAGGGCTATGGGAATGTTAATACCTACATCATGACTTCTCTTGGAAATATATGAGATACTAGTGAATTTGCTTTCTTAGTTCTGACACCCCACTAAGCAGAAAAAGTCAAACTAAAAAGTCTTCAGATAGTTATGTTGCACCCCTTAAATATGCAATGTCAATCAAATTTTGCATATTACTGAAGTCTTCATGCATCACAAAGTAAAAATATTTGTAGCTTTGTTCCTCCTGTTATTAATCTTCAGAGATCATCTAGGGCCATTCAGTTCTTTTAACTATAATTTCAAAACTTTTTAAACAAACAAATATTAAATATTATGTTCCATGATCAAGCTATGCATGTCTCTGATGGTTCCATCTCAAGATGTCTCACTGGCAGCTCATAGTGGGTGTTCAGTACATAAGTCCTGAGGAAATTCTGGGAAGAGAACAACCAAGGCATGTGGCCTTGATACTCCTTACCTTCTATCTTCCTCTGCATGAAGCATCAACTAGGAGCGGCAGGCTGGTAGACACTGGAGGGATCTAAGGTTTCAGTTCTAAGGAAAGAGCAGGTCCAGGAATTGGTTCTCTGTGGGAAGAAGCCAGAGTACCACTTGCAAAGAGTAGATCTTGTTTGTTCCTAGGGATTGGGAAGAAGTCCAGAATTCTGCACCTGCCAGAGTAGTCAGCTGACACAATTCCCTTCAGCAAATGTTACATCAGCCACTTTTCCTGGGAATGCTTGCCTGTTCCATCTGACCCTGGAGGGCACGAAGGGGGCAATTACTGAATTATTCTCAGTCCCTGAGATTAGGAGAGAACCACCATACATTCCTAGGAGGTCCAGGAGCAGAAAGTCTCAGCAGAGGGTGAACTGTTTGCCAAATTGTTCTCTGATGGTTCATAATGACAGAGACTGCATTTTCTTTCTTCATTTTCTGGTTTTCCATTGTTTCAAAGATCTTAAGGTTTAGCTAGACTGCCCAGGCTCATATTCCATTATGAGGCAAAGACAAATTACAACTCAGGGGTACTAGCTACCTGAGAGGGGAAGATCTATCTGCCTGCAACAAGCAGCCCCCATTAAAGTACAGACAACGAAAATGTCAATTGAGGTGTTTCATAAAAAATACTAGAACTCTCAAGTAAATAACATTGGAACATGATAAAGGACTTCTGTTTTGAAATTCGGAAACCTGGTCCATGACTTTAAAAATCCAATAGATGGTTTGTCTGTGTCTGTCTTATTTCACTTAGTGTAATACCTTCCAGGTTCATCCATGTTGTTGCAAATGGTAAGATTTTATTCTTTTTTAAGGCTGAGTAATATTCTATTGTATATTTGTACCCCACCTTCTTTATCTAATCATCTGTTGATGGATATTTAGGTTGCTTCCATGTCTCAGCTATTGCAAATAATGATACAATAAACATAGGGATGTATATATCTTTTCAAATCAGTGTTTTTGATTTAATAGGGTTGTAAAGTACACCATAGAGAATATAATCGATACCATTATAATTCCTGTGTATGGTGCCAGGTAGGTATTAGACTTATCAGAGGGATCACTTTGTAAGTTATATGAATGTCTAACCACTGTGCTGTACCCCTAAAACTAATATAACACTAAATGTTCATTATAACTGAAAAAAAAATTCAAGAGATGATTTGAAAAAGAAGATAGACCCTGTTGAAAACAGAAGTGGTGGATAGAACATCAATAGAAGAAATAGCTTACCCCCACAAACAGGCAAGGATATAGAAACCAAGAGGAAAAAATGAGAGGCTGAGAGGGTAGATTCAGGACTAAAATGCAATCAATAGGAGTTCCAGAGAGAGGAAGAGTGATAGTTACATAGATGACAGAAGAAAATGTTCTTAATTTTAGAAGGACTTGAAACAGCAGATTGACTAAGCTGACTAGACTCATACAAGAAGAATTGATCTCCTAGCATGAATACAAGTACATAAATATTTTATCGAATGAATGAATTTTTACATATAATTTCTTAGGTTTATCTCCCCAGATTAAGTAAATGTCCACTATAGTATACAACCCCTTTTGTGTGTGTAGCTAATTATTTCTATTGTGTGTCATCTCAATAGCAGGGGACTCTGTATCAGCCCTCTGTGGTGGATCTTACTCTTCATGAACCAGTCTACAGACAGGATTGCTGTCCGTGGGCTATAGGGATCACACATGGATTGTGGGATCAGGCAACCCTCAATCCCAATTCTGTCTCTTCTCTTCACTTGCTGTGTAGTTTTAGAAGAATGACTTCACTTCAGTGAGATTCTGTTTCCTCATCTGGTGGTGCAACTATTGATCTTGAACAAACAGTTGTGAGGATTATATTTGTTAACGTATAAAGAATTCTTCAGGAATTTCTAGCACACAGCAGTCAGTCAGTGAATATCAGATATTTTATGTTTTTCTCTTTTTTCATCTTGTAGACTCAATACATCTTCCTAAAAAATGCACAGAATGGGATAAGCCATGTCATTCAGACTTAACATAGCTAGAAAGAGTATGGAAAGACAGAGGATCATAGAGACTCTAGAAATCTTCCCACACCTTACGTTGTGGCTTTGGTGATGAAAGAGAGAGAAAAAAGTGCACCTGTCTAAACAATAAATTTCATGCTAAATTGAATGTATCCAAAGGCAAAATTTCAAATTCACCAGTATTTCTAAACTCCCTTTAATGTTCACCTGAATATTCTGTTTGGTAGTCAGCTATATTCCATGTTTAAGTATAGCTTTAACAATAATTTGTACCTCATAGTTATGATATTCTCTAGATGACATTACTTATGAAGATCATTAAATAAAGTTGATCCCTCTCCCCTCTCTCCTTCGTCTGTGTCTTTTGAAATTGTCATTTTGAATAAATTTAAAAAACCTGTTTAGGAATTTCAGCTTAGTTTATTTCAACAAATACTTAGCAGATATTTATTTTGCACTGAACCCTATTAAGGATTTCAAAGACAAATGAAATATGCTCCCTGACCTTCTAAAACTCAAAATATAATGAGAACATAAGCAAGTAAATAAACAAATCAATTATAGGAGGTGTTAACATGCATAGAGAGAAACTCAGGGTACATGAATATGAAGCTTTTAACTCAGACCTGGAGAGTTAGTGAGAGGGTGGTCTGTGAGCCTCGTCTCAAAGGAGGGTTAGATTTAGGAAAATGGAGAGAGTAGAGTGGAATGGAGAGGTCAGGCAGCTGATGAAGGGTGACAAAGGCAAGGCAGGCATTGGCAGTAAGGGAATAGTAAAAGCAAAGGGCCAGGGGTTATAGAGAGCTCTGTAGAGTGCCTGTGAATGTTGATAAAAACGAATCCTTACTAGAACCTCATGGCACTGATTATCCCAAAGGCCTGGGCTTCGTGGTTCCTTGACTCCTTCTTAATGAGAAGAATTTGAGATTCCAACTGACAAAATTCATGGGGATTTTTCTTCTTGGGAACATGTGGTTCTGAAGAAAGAATATTAGAATGGAATGAGCTGAAGCATGTGCATTTTCGAAAGCATCGTGTTTGTTTTTTTCCCTATTAAGAAGCTCTACGGTAGATTGACTTCTCAAGGATTCATCTGTATATAGATTCTACATTTGCCAACCTCGTTTTAATGTTATATCACTCACCTGGGTTTAAAAGCAATATGCCAGAATTGTCTAGATTATTTCCAAAGAATTATTCTATTTTTAATATTTAGTGACTGAGAAAGATATATCCCTACATGTGCTAGACTACTGTGTCACCTTTAAAGAAGCATGGATGTGGGCTAACTTGACCAGATAGCTTCATCCTTGAAGTCACATTGTAGACAGACTTAAGTAAGCCATGCTGGAACTTTGGGGTAATGCAAAATCATGTTTGGGAAAATTGGTCTATTGCAATAGTTGACAAGTTCAGTGTAACTGGGCAGTCTAGGACATGATGTTCAAAACATGTGCTTCCATAAAAGAGTTGAGATGAATTATTTTAAGAAGTAAATTTAATTGTATGAACACGATATCAGTGATGCAATGACAGGTCCTTTTCCCTGACTGACCTTAAAGACTTCTTTTTTGGACAATGCAAGGGCATCTTGTAGAAGGGAACCCACATCCATCCACGAGAGATCCCAGAGATGTTCATTCCTGATTTTCCAGAAGCTGGCTGGATCTGGATCTGAGCTATCAATAACCATGTCTGAATATCTAGACAACTTCTTGACTGTGTATGTATGTATGTGTGTGTATGCGTGTGTGTGTGTGTGTGTGTGTGTGTGTATAGAAAAGAGATAACTGCTGTTTCTTCCTTCATGCTAATTGACAAAAATTAATATTATTATTATTTATAGATTGCTCTTTTCAGTTCATGAGCACCCATCAGAGGCACTTTTGGTAGATTGATATTCCCAGACCGTAATTATTCAGAAATTAAAATACTTTTGAGTTTTTTTCCTTATCCATAATATTATTTAAAATTTATATACATAATTAAAATGAAAAGAAAGTGTACATTACTACCTCCCCACTTCAAAAAAATTCTATTCAAACTAGTGAGGCAGAGTTCAACATTTTATCTTCCTCTACAGATTTATTTTCCCTTGCTACTCATAAGTCATTTAATTTGATTTTTTCATTTGGTTAGTTTTGTTTTTAGCCTCTTCACAAAAATATGATGCATTAATAAATGACGAAAAGTGCAAAAAATATGGAATGCGTCATGAATTTGCGTGTCATCCTTGTTCAGGTACCATGCTAATCTTCTCTATATTGTTCCGATTTTATTATATGTGCTGCCAAAACGAGCACTATTGCCTTCTATTTTCAATACCAATCACTGAATAGATTCATATCCTCCAATCACACAAAAGTTATCTTCTTTTTAGGAGTCCACAAACTTCCCCTCCATTTTCTTGGATCTATTCTCTTGGCCACCTTTCATACTTAAAACCTCTACTCTGCTAGCACCAGACAATTTTTCCCATTTAGTTAAATATCTTTACTGTCCAGGGCTAACTTATAAACTTATGCAGACTTATACTCTTGTTTCCAATTGTCACATATTCTCTGGCCCAAACCCTACACACCATTCATGGTCACAATAACAGATTTTAGGCTTTTAGATCAACTTTCAGGACAAAAAGAGTTAAATAATTATGCAATCAGAATACCCATTGCCATAAAAGATCTTCCTTCTTTATTTTGAAGTGTCAAAGCTCTTTTATTTAACGATAAAAGTTAAAAAGTAGGGAGGGGAGAGAAAATAAAAGTGGATTTCATTATATGGGTAATTTTATTAAAACTGTATTGCTTTTTGCAAAGATAATGTCATTTTTTATGCACAGAAAGTATTCATTAAAGTGTAAACACACACACATATATATCTCCAAAGCAAAAAAGGAAATAAACTCTTCTAATATAAGGCAACATTCAAAGTATAGAGACCTCATGTGGGGTGTACAAACTATGGATAGATTATTTTTAAAAAGGAAAAATTTTGACCTCAAAGTTAAAAATTATAATCTTAATATATATCTAAATCTAATTATGCAGTTCTAATAACATTCTTCTCTTCATGGGAAGAATCCCACGAGTTCTTTTCTTATGTTTTTTAGCAACCGTTCACATGCTCTGGAGTATCATATGTTGTTATCAAACACATTTTTTTTCATGAGATTGGAACAACTTGATCACAGTTGGGGAAAATAATTTTGTTATTGTTTTAGTAGGGACTGTCTCCCTGTTATTTCTTTCATCTCTTTAATATGACTCTAGTTAAGTCTGCAAGGCCAATCCATTAGTGTTTTCTTCTAGAAAGTCCTGGGAGCAGGGTTGGTAAATTATTTTATTTTCTATTGGCCTGTGTTGTTGTGATTCAATAAAGTAGAAGATTTATTTCTTTATTCATTCTGATTAGAGAAAAGAAAAGGCAAGGACACCGAGATCCAGTTCCAAAGGCCCATCTTTCTTCTCGTCTATAACTCCACTTCTGATTTTTTATCTTCTAGCATTCACATTTTCTTTCCTCTGAAAACTCTGTTGTTTATTTTATGAATAATGATCAGTGAGTAAAATCTTCAAGTTGGTGGCAGACCAAGCTGTACTTAAATGATCAAGGCAACTCTCCACAACCTGAAGAGGTGCAGGTGATTATTATAGGGGACAATTTTCATAAACCTTACAAGAGATTATAACCTTACGAGAGACATAAACCTGTAAAGCCACGCTAATTCCCAAATGTTGGAAGAGGAGAACAAGGAAATGCATTGAATATGCCTCAATGCATATTGATACCACTTTGATTTTAAGCCTTCTTAAATTCAAAGCCTCAGAAGCTCCTTTGTCACTTTGGAATTCATAGTGGTGAAGATGATGCTGATAGTGATCTTATTGATCAATGAAAAAAATAAGATTTTAGGGGAGAAATGCACCTTGTTAAAAGAAGGGGTGTTCTGGGATTTGGGGAAAGTTTCAATGGCCTCCTATCTTGTCAAATAAATAAATGAATGAATAAATAATTGAATAAGAAAAAAATCCAGGTTGAAGGGCAATTCAGTCAAGCTACCCTAACATAGCCTGTATTTTTGTCTATTCAAATGTGTTTGCCCTGGAGCCAAATAGCCAGCTGTGTTCTGCTGGGTGATGTATGAAGCAGAAAGAACACTGTCTAATTTTTATATTCAGTTGAGCCTGAAGTACCTTGAGATGGGGAGGGAGGTGGCACATCTCACTCCCACTCAGGAATTATTATTCATGCAAGAATCACTCATCAGCTGTCCTGGTAGCCCTCCCTAATTCCATTAACCCTTCAACTGCTGGGTGGTAAATGGAGGTGGGGGCTTGTGATCTAATTAAAATTAATGGTTGTGTGCCAATTAAGGAAAAGCTTTTTGAGTTTTGTTTTATTTGGGGGTGGCTTTGTTTTATTTATTTTATATTTCCATTTCAAGTGGAGACAAATACCCTGTAGCTCTCTTCCCATATGTTTCTTAACACTTTTAATTTATTTTGGAATAGTCACCTGTAATGAGGTTAAGTGCTTATGCAGATAAGGAATGTCACAGACTACTTATTTAGTGATCTCCTTAGGTAGAAATTCTCATTGATAGGCCTCTCTACTTGGACAGTTTAGCTCAGTCAGTTTTTTTATGGGATTCTGAGAAGCTGATGTTTAGATGTTTTACTTCCCCAGCCGCTCCACAAAAGACCTATATAGAACTGTTAGAAACGATCTCAGAAAGAAATCAAGTGCACAGGAATTGAACAAAATACTCCTTGCCTTTAACAAAGACCAACAGAGAATGGAACACTGGATTATCTGGCCCAAGTCTAGATAATTATTAATTATTTTAACATTATATTTATTTGACTGTGGAGTCCATTGAATGTCTGTAAATTTCACAGCCATCTGTAGATAAGAACCTGTGGAAACTCAGATGTTAAAAGAAAAGCGACACATGGGTTTTAAAATAACACTGTTGCTTTCCAGCTCACCAGCCACCAGGAACATGATGTACCTAAACCATGTCTTCACTGTGTCAGGAGGTGAATGGCAAGGAGGAAGAGCATGCCACATCACAGCTTGGTTAGTGATGCCATCTACCAGTTAGTGATCTGAAGAGGAGAAATGACAGATTTTTTTAAGTGGAGTTGCATTGCAAATAGACTATGTTTGCTGCATTAGGAAATAGAATAACACTCTATTGGCTAAGGGCATAAATTCTGGAGTCAGATTGACTAGGCTCAAATCCCAGTTCCATCCTATGTGACCTTGGGCCAATAGCTTAACCTCTCTGTGCCCCAGTTTTATTGTCTATAAAATCATAATCATGGCATCTATCTCATAGGGTTATCATGTGGATTAGATGAGTTAATATTTTTAAGGAGTTTAGAGCAGAGATTCACACAAAGTAATGTTATTTTTTAACTTTTTATTTTGGAATAAATAATGCCCTTAAAAAGATAATGCCCTTTAAAAAACTGGGTATATATTATTTTTGTTGTTGCTGTAGCTGATTTATTTTATTTTTTTAAATTTAATCTTTAGCAAAATTGTTGGGGTGACAATGGTTAATAAATCAAATAAGTTTCAAGTATACAATTCAACAATACATCATCTGTATACTGCATTGTGTGTTCACCATCTAAAGTTAAATCAATGTCTTGTACTAAGTGAAATGCTTTTGGTTGAAGTCCAAACTCTTTTTGTAAAGACGTCCCTGGGCAATCCATTCCTTACTGATCTCTTACGTCTCTGAACTGAAACGGGAACAAATATTTGCTAAGTACTCATAATGTGCTTGGAATTTTATATATGTTATTATCTATTGCTTTTGCAATAAACCTGCAAAGTGTCTATGATTAGTTACATTTGACAGATGAGGATATTCAGGAAAATCTAACTTTACTTCTTCTCTTAGTCTAAGTTTGAAGATATATTAAATGGAGACAGTGATAATTTCTTCTCAGAACATCCATCAAAAATGACTCATAAAACATAGCATCATATATGACTTTGCAGTTCTGAGAAGGAAATATCATTGCTTTAAATGGTAAGCTGGTCCAGCTTTCCAGAGTGTCTCTGATTCAGATAAGCCAAAACAGCCAGTACTTATGGACTCTGCCCATCTAGCCCCCAGTTGCAGAGCACGTCAGGGTGTAGTTAGTTGCCAAGAGCTGCCATGGCAGGGTCCTCTTTGGCAACTCCCTTCTCCACAGAGGCAGCACTGCCTAGTGGCCTCTTGCAATGATTATAAAAGTAACCCTCAAAAGATGTCTGTTGTCAGGCAGAGAAAGTTTGTATGGGGTGGAGTGTTGTGGTAAGCATGAGTTCTGTCCACTTAATACTTTCAGTCCTCCTCTCTAGCACGTGGTAGGATTAGTACCTACATCCTTGAGATTAGGAGTGGCCATATGACTGGCTTTGGACTGTAAAAAATGATACCTGTCAGAATTCATGAAGGTCATGTAGATGAGCAAAAAAGAAATAATTGTTTTAGGCCAATCACTTTTAGGTGTTTTGTTTGTTTGTTTTTTAATGACAGCATAACATTACCTATCCTGACTAATGCAAGTGGGAAATGAGTTTTCCAATGAGGTGTACTTGGAAGTTCTATAATATTAAAGTAGTTATTTTTGAGATCTGCCAGTTCAGGTTGAGTAAATTGTTGGTAACAGAGAAAAAGAGATGTGAGAAAGTAAGAAATAAAATGTTTCATGATACCTAGACAAGTTTGTAGTGTCCACTCTAGCTTGAGACAAGGTGCCTGGTTTTTCGACAAGCATTTATTTGCCTTTGATACATAGCTGGATGCTTACCTATAGAAGCCACCTACTCTCTTGATTTTCCTCTTTCTTTTGATAGCACAGTAGTTCATTTGGAAAAACAAAGGGTATGTGGCAGGCAATAAGGACACGACAATAAAAAAACAATGATATCATTTCAGTCTGGTCATAGCAAAAGAAAGATATAAAATAGAATTGTTCCAACATGCCGTTGCCAAAAAGTGAATGTCAGCACACTTAAGTAGTTGCAAAACACTTAAGAATGTCAAAGGAATCAAAGTTATTTAAGAGACACTATTGCATGTCTGTTACCTCCCCTTTTCTCCAGTGTGTCAGACTTAGCTAAACCTTTAAATATATAGCTGGGCTTAAAAGAAAAGAAAAAGAAAAAAATAATAGAAGAAAGAAAGAAAGAAAAAAGGATAGAAGGATTGGAGAAAAGGAAGGAAGGAAAGAAGAAAGGGAGAGAAAGAAAGAGGGAGGGAGAAAAAGGGGGTAAAATGGGGGAGAGAGAGAGAGAGAATAAAAGAAAGAAATACCAATGGCATCAGAAATGGGAAAGTAAATTAAAGCCAGAACACAAATTTCATGAATTGATGCCATCAATCCCAAGAGGAATATCAGATTGAATATGGGCTCTACAGGTTCATGAATTACACTTGAATAACCAAATCAGTGATGTGCCTTAGGCTTGTGTGAGGTATAGAACTTGAACTTATATAAAGCCAAAACCCCTTAAGTGATAGAACTAGAACAATTCTTCCCACCAGCACAAGAAAGTGATCTAGATGCATTTTTCTGTCCTGGGCTACATGCGGACAAAAAGTCTCCTATAAGAAATGAAAAAACTAGACTAGCCTGAACAAGCTGTGGGCTATAATTTTCACTATGTATGTTACAAGACTTCCCTCAAGGGTATAAATTAAATGTAAAACTGATCCTAGGCTAGTAAAATTTCTAGAGTGCCAGCAAGAAATAAATACAAAGTTCTCTGTAGTAAGACTGACACAATTTTCAGCCATCCGGGAGAAAAAAAAAAAAATAACCTGGTAAGTTGAGCTCACAATAAAAATTGCAAACCACATGAGGAAATGCTTGATCATAAGACACTGAGATGGTTAAAAAATCCAAAAGAGACTTTAAATAAAAATGCTTTAAATAATTAAAAGAGCATGAAAACCACAAAGGAAAGAACCCATTACAAACCAGAATAAGTATATTTAAAAAAGATCCAAATAGAACTTATGGAAATAAAAAAAATATATAGTCATTGAACTTTTATAAAACCTAATTTGATATGTTAAACATATGTGTTAGACTTAGATAAAACATTGGTGAACAGAAAAAACATATTTAAGACAATTATTCAAAATACAACATGGAGAGACCTAAAAGGGGAAGATTCAGAAGCAGAGAATGAAGGTGGTGGTGATCAGAGGATATTTAAGTGAATCAATAATGACTGAAAATTAACTAAACCAGATGTCAGAATGAAACTTCAGACTCAGGAAGCACAATGAGTACCAAGCAGGTTAAATAAAAATAAATCCACACGAGACTCATCTTGGGAAAACCGAAAAACACCAAATAGAAAGTGAAGAAGGACCTACAAAGGAATGACATTCATATGCAGAGTGGATTTCCCCTCAGCAATAGGAGGGCAAGAAGATAAGGAGAGGAAAGTCTTCATAAAGCTGACTGGAAAAAAACAATTCATCTTAGAAATCCAGTTACAAAAAATTTGGAGGTACTCATCCACAGAATGTTGCTGAATGAGATATTTTAAAGCAGATGAAAAGGAAATTAAACCCCAAAGGAGAGAGTGAGACACAAGAATAATGGTGGACTGGGAACTGGTAATCCATGAGTCAGATGGTGGTCTTGCCTGGGATATGGACCAATGGACAGAAATGGCTCTGGGGACAGGGAGGGCCTCCTCATCAGAGGAGAGTTTGATCAGGGAGAGCAGAGAGAGCTCAGTTATCCTCAGGGGACCTCCTTCTTCAATTCTCAGGAGAATTTTTAATTTTGAAAGGTCAATATTTAAGCCTTCATTTGCAAAATATATCAGAATGTTCATTTGCCGAAGGTCTCAATGATTAGGCTTCTCAATTTCTGACTTACCTTTGAGTCGGCCTGGTTTGGGGAAGGATCCCCATGTCACATTCTCCTTTTTGGGTGCTGGACCAGTAAGACTTTAGATGACAAAGAAAATAGTTCTTATAACATTGTACATCTCATCCTTGCTCTTCACCACTTCCAGCCTGTCTTAGTAACTAGTGACCTCTGGAACTTGGGTTTTTGGTATTTTATCTACTTGGTTTGAACCATGCATTTGCCCACACCTGGCTCCTGACCTTAGCTCTCTCCCACCCCTGGTTTCAATTCCCTCATACTTAACTGCCCCACCCACACACTTTCTAGAGTCCTCGTCCCTTGAAATTTATTAATTTAATCTTGGTTCCTTCCAATTTGTTGCATTTCTACTCCTGAAGGGTCACTAACACCATACAAATTTCAGTCATAACATTTGACACGCTGTGATCCATCTCTGTGCCATGATTCTCTCTTCATTCCTGTAGGTTTAGGGCACTTGTATTTAGGGTGCATCAGAATCTCATGGAGGGATTGTTGCATCCCAGAGTTCCCGATTCAGTAAATCTGGGGTTAGGCCTGAGAATTTGCAGTTTAAAAAGTTCCCAGGAAATGCTAATGCTGCTGGTCTGAGGGTCACCATTTGACAACCACTGGGTATCCCTACTTTGTGAAGAAAACAAATTTTCTCTACTGTCTTCCCAGATCCCCCTTGTTTATGCTCCTTTAGAATTTGTTCACATCATTTTTGTGATATTATTATGTTATAGTATAGTATAGTATAGTGTAGTGTAGTATAGTATAGTATAGTATAGTATAGTATAGTATAGTATAGTATAGTAAGTATATTTAGTATAGTATAGTATAGTATAGTATAGTATAGTATAGTATAGTATAGTATATTTAAATCATATTATATGGGAGTTATGTGCTAATACCTTTATTCTGATAAAAGTCCTTTATCTAGATATATCCAGGTATTTTAAAGGCATGAATTATCTTTTAGTTTTTGTTCAAATAATTTATAACACAATATCTAGACATTGGGAATATAGACATGGGAAGAGGTAAAATGTTTTGTCAAGGAAGCTGCCTAATGATCGCAGAGATGACAAGTCAATTAGAACTGAAAGCATGGCCCGAATGGACTCATCACCCATGCTTTTGGCCACAGTGCTGTCCTCTCACCTACCTTTTGTTTCATAAAACTATATTGGTCAGGGCCACCATAAGACTTGTTACTGGCTACATGTACTGGCTACATGGGCCATACCTGGGAAGATGAGGTCTTGTTAACATTAGGGGTCAGGGGTGAGGGGTTGAGATGAATTTGGATTACCACATCCGCTTAATTCAGGAGGGTGCCCAGCTAGTGATTCCAAGGATATGACAGGACAAATCACATGCGTTAGCCATTAATCTCTAGGTGAGGAAAAAATTATGGACTTCTCAGAAAGTGATGTTTCTCTACAATACAGTGTAACTTTGGTAGCTGGTCTATGCCAGGAAATGAATGGTTTCTGCAATTGATTATGAAAAAACAACATTAACGCACTTTAATCACCCTGAGTAGTTTTCTTTGGTGAAAATATCTTCTTTGGTGTCCGTTCCAAAGGAATCCACTGCTGCATCTTTCTTGACCTGGTTTTATTGTTAATAGTAAAGCACTATGAGTTCTAACTCTAGTCTCCAATGTGCATAATTGCTAAATGATTTCTGATAGAATCAGGGAATTATTTTTTTATTTGAAACAAAATAACTTCCATTTCTCCCAGAAAATGGAGGACCTCTTTAGTTTTGTTTACATTCATTCAGCCTCACCTAACCTCCTGTCCAGGCTGGAGAAGAGTTACCTAATTGAATAGCAATGATGTAAACCATATGTTAGAGAAAGAATTAGATAAGGCTAGTCTTCACATCAATAAACAGTTTAAGATCACCAAAAGTCTTATCTCTCAGGTTGCTGTCACTCGGTATTTCTTTAAGGCAACGATTCTAAACTCTAGTTGCTTAAAAGATTCACTAAGTCACTTAGAAAAATCTTAATGCCCAATGCTTGCACCAACTCCAGGATTCAGATTTGACTAGTCTGGACTGGGACTTGGGAATCAATATTTTAACAAACAAATCAAAACAAAAATTCAAAACAATAGAAAAAAAATGTTCTAGGTGATTACAACTGCTTTAAGGTATTGGTCCACGAGAGTTTTTTGTTCTTCTCGAAAAGGTGTTCCAGTCTCGAAATCATGTCTGAGCCTGTTAGAAATGCAGAAAGTTGGGCCCCACTTAGGACTTAACAAATGAGAACCAAGATTTTAAAAAGATCTTTGGTTATTTTCATGCATATTAAAGTTTAAGAAGCATTGTGTTAGAGGGAAAAGTATGTATATTTTTAAAAATTCTGCTGATCCCTTTTCAAGATCTGAGGACAACACTGGCTGTTGTAACAGATAAATTCAGAAACCTATGGCTTAACGCAATGCCACCTTATCTCTTGTTCAACTTGAAGTCTAATCAGTGGCAGCGGGGAGCTATGTTCTTCACAGTCAGGGCCTGGAGATGAGAGACTGCTGTTTTCAAACTGGGCTTCCAAAATCTTCTGACATTGGATGTGTCAATGTCAGCATCTGGTGGAAAAGTGAGAAAGAGAGAGTTGAGGATCCGCTGGGAGGTTTCCTTGGTTCTGGCCTAGAAGTGGTGTATATCATTTTCTCCTACATTCCATTGGTCAGAACTCGGCCACATAATTCTACATAGATGCAAGGAAGGGCTGCAAAATAGAATCCCAGCCTGGGCAGCTGCTACACAGTAACCACTCTACCCCATACAAGGGAAACGTGTATCTTTGGCAAGTAATTATCAGCCTTTGCCACACTACAATTTCCAAAATTGACCACATAGAGAGAGAGAGGTGGGGCTGATTCACTTGTCCAGAATCACTGTCAAGCAAAGCCCTGTCCTTTATAAATACTTGTTTTCATTTTAGTATGTATTGGTGTCACCTTCCCATGGTTTTTAACTTTTAAGTCTTCTCAGATATCAGATTCAGAAATTAGTTATTATAGAGATACAGAATCAATGAAAGCACATACAGGTAGAAACCATTTAGGGCAGATGAAAATGCAAAGAAGAGAGGAGGCCTGGTTGGTCAATTAATGTTAACTGAAATTAGTGTTTACAAAGCACATTCACATCTATTGTACATTAGATGCTTATTAACTTGATGTTATTGTCTATAATTTTCATAAAAGGAAAATGAATCCCAGGGAGGTTAAAAAACTCTCTGGGGGTCACAGGGCTAATAGATTCAAGGCTTTCATCTTCAAAATGTATATCTATTGCAAAATATGACAAAGTTGTGATGACAAACTTGAAGTTTTCCTCCATCATTCCTCACTCTTGGAGTTCACGCTTTTGTATAAACCCCTCTCCTTATGTGTGGGCAGGACTTGTGACTTATTTCTAACCATTAGAATGGTGGCAATGGTGATGGGATGTTACTCTCATGATTATGTTATGTTATATAGACTCTGTCTTGCTGGCAGACTTGCTGAAGAATCTCTCTCTCCCCCCATTGCGAGCTTTGAAGAAGCAAAGTGCCTGGCACCCCACAGGTGCAAAGAAATGAATTCTGACAATAACCTTAAAAAGTTTAGAAGTGTATCCTTCTCCAGTTTAGTCTCTGATGAGAACCTCTCACTGGCCAACATCTTGACTGCAGCCTTGTAAATTTAAGCAGAGAATACAGTTAAGCTGTGCTTAGACTCCTGAGCCACAGAAACTGTGAAATGATAAATGTGTATTTGTAAGCTTCTGAGTTTGTGATTTTCAACTTTTAACTGCTTTTGGTTGTATTTTTACGTACTTTAGGCACACAGGGCTTGTTGTGGCCTGGTTAACTCTACTCTGACAAGTACTTCATTGCTGACCTCACATATGTGCAATTGTATTTTCTGCATCCAGTTATTTACAAAAGATACAAAATAATAGCCATTAGATTTTCCAGTTGCCATGTCTCTAATAATCTGGGCATCTGATGTTTTTTCAATAGAGGAAAAAGATGATTGGCTATATCCTTGTTATAATTTCTTAGCTCAAATTTCCAACAAATACATGAAAAGTACTGGTAGTATCTTCTGGTGGTACATTCTGACTCTTTGATGCTGTTCCTCAGTTCATTTTGGCGTCTTTTATAAGAAATGTTTTCCCATTTATAAACATCTTTGTGTTTATAAAATTTCATAAAATATTATGGGGTATTGCCTATGTGTTCTGTCATTATTTTAAAGCTTTTACAGGGTCCATTCCGACTGAAGTCTAAGGGCTTTGGTCACAGCTTCAGTGACTTTTCCTATATAAGGCATTCCTAACTGCCTGTCTTGGAGGCTGTGAACAAACCATGAGGAAAAATGGGAACAGGGAGAACAGGAGGAGGGAAAACAAAGGAGGAAAATCTGAGATTTCAGCTGGGATGAGGGGAAATGGAGCACAACCCGACATCCAGGCTCTCTCTCTCTAGCCCACTCTGAATATTTTGCTACAACTAGGAAGAGGATAAGCAGGAAGAGGACAAAATAAATTATGTTCTTTAGAGAGAGAAGGCAGATTCTTCTATTTTTCTACCACCAATCAACTTTAAGCTGAAGCCAGTACAGGTACAATACGTTGTACATATTTTTCTCAACGTCTACGAACATTTAGACTTTTTTAAAAAAGTCTATTGGCTTTGTTAAAAGTCTACATTGTAGGTTTCTCTTAAAGCATATCTATGTCAGCATACTAATAAGCAAATCTGTTTTTGTATATAAAAGCCAAAAAATTAAATTTTATTATGTTTTAGGTAATATAAATTTAATTAATGGGATACTATCTGGGCCAAATAGAGCACTAATAATTTAAGGGGTTTCATCCTGGATGTGTTCATTCATTCATTATTTTATTAATCCAGCTAGTATTTATTGAGCACTTACTATGTGCCATCTGCTGCCTGGGTTAGACCATGGCTTGGTGAACAGACCAAATCCAGTTTGCTGCCTGCCTTTGTATTTAAACTTTTATTAGAATGCAGTCATGCCCATTCTTTTACATATTGTCCGTGGCTGCTTTTGCATTAGAGATTATGTGGGCCACAAGGCTGAAAATATTTACTAGCTGGTCCTCTACAGAAAATATTTGTGATTCTTGGCTTAGAGGAGCAAAGATATTGTGCCTGGCTTAGTTTCCTGATCAGAATAATGGGGACATATATGTCGACCTTGTCCAACTTAAAATATTCTTCTGTGTATGGAAAAGCGGTATTTTAAAATGTGAAGTAACAATAGCTCTCATTTATTGTGAGCTCATTATGATTCAGGTGTTTTGCTCAGCCCTTTATATAGATTATCTCACTGAATCCTCACAACGTAGTTGCTATCATGGATTCCATGTGACAAATGAAGAAAGTGCAGCATTAAGAGCTTAATTGACACAGCTAGAGTGACACTGCCAGCAAGTGCAAAGCCTGGCTTCCCCAGCGCAAGAAGATCCATTCTCAATTCCTTTATCTACATGGTGAAGATCAAGTATCTCTCTCAGCAGGGTTGGAATATGGAGTACGGACTGAATGCTAAAGACAATGTGAAGACCTGGCACAGTAAAGAGCAATGACATAATAATACTAGATTGTTTTAGAATAATCATCTTTAAGAATTATTTTACCAAAGCTACTTAACAAATGTATTTAAATGTATTTGAATAATGATTCACATTGAGTGTATTTATTATTTATGACTGTTTAGGTCCAGTGACTTAAAAGGAATTATATGTAAATGGTGTGATCTTATGTACTATTGCTGTAGTGTCTGAATGTCATAAATTCAGTTATTTAATTCCCTCTATCCTATATGTCTAACAAAGTATTGAAGGCTACACATTTTCTGTAGAATGCTCAGTATTAAATGTTCCATTTTACATGTTACACACATCTTAAAATGCCATAAGCTGTAAAAGATATTTGGGAGAGGAGGAGGGAGTGAGTAGCTAAGTCACCACCCTAAACGATGAATCACTCTCTGTTTAAATGCTGTTTCGTTAATTCAAGTGACATTTTGACAATAGCATGCTGTCAGTCCAATGGTTTGACCTATACAAGAACCTCTAATTATTACTAATTAAATAATTAATTATTCATAGAAGCACATTCCATTAGCATAGCAGAGGTGTGTTGGAATATGAGTTATATGGGGTTTATGAGTCTTCAGAAAATAGATTCTTTAATAAATTAATAAAGGGGCTCTGGGGTTTCATTAAAAGGTGGCTGGAGGGTGTGCTTGCCTGTTTCCAAGGAGACCACAGGTGGTTGCTTTTTTTTTAAGTTAAACTTGTTTGGGCTAGATGATTTTTTTTTTTTCACCCTTTTCTCACTGCTCTGTCCTCAGGCAGAGAACGGAACATTTTAATGAAACCCCTGTTGTCTTCATATCACTTTGATCGCCTTGTGTTCTCTCCAGTCTCCACGTTGGCCAGTTGGATAAAGGGTTTCAGATGCCACCCCCCTCCCCGCCCCAGTATTAAAAACTGTGTGGCATGCCCTCCATGAATAAACAACATTGTGGTGGAGACCCAGTGAAGGGAAAGGCAGAGCAAACAAAGGGATGAAGGAAAATGCATAAATTCAAATGACATGGTCCTCATTTACCCACTTAATTACCCTGACTCCTGACTCCGTTAGCCACTGCGATTATTTTTCCAGTTAATTCTGATTTGAAGAACTTAGAGAAAAATAGGCTCATCCATTTTTTCCCCCTCAACAATCTCTTTGCCACATGGAGTTCCGCTACTTCGTTATCTCACCGTAATAATGATCATGGTAATATTAATATCTTCCAGCACTGCTCACTAAATAGTGATAAAAATAGTAATATTAATGCTTTCTAACATCCATTTTTGATGCTCTGAGGCGCATTATAAATTCTGTCTTTGTTTAAACAGTGGGGAACCCACAAAATATCATTACAGTTATCATTAGAACTCAAGGGCACTCTCCGGAATCAGAAACCTAAGAGGGGCTAAGTCAGCAAGCATTCCAGGGCCATAGATGAAACAAAAAATGAATAAAATAGAATTTTTTATAGTGTTTCAACATTTGACCTATTTTAGAAGAGAGCCCCCTCCCCCCCTTTTTAATACCTGCTTGTTATTCTCACAAGAAATAGAAGAACTTGTTTTTCTGAAACAAGCCACAATCAGCCCTTCGAAGTCACTAGGGCCCATATGGTTTTTTCCTTTTCTTTCTCTTTCCCCTTCCTCTACAAACAGTATGGGAAATGGATCCCCACGCAACAGTGATCTACTTTCTGTGGTTCAGGAGCCACACTTCTCTTTATTCAGGTGGCATCTAGTCCAGATGAAGGATGGCAGAGAGAAAAGGAAACCAGCTCACAAGACTGAGCTGTAGAAGGCCA
The DNA here is from genome assembly GCF_000325575.1 of Pteropus alecto. NCBI lineage: Eukaryota > Metazoa > Chordata > Mammalia > Chiroptera > Pteropodidae > Pteropus > Pteropus alecto. The sequence goes on along the minus strand of NW_006494614.1, from coordinate 34,557,798 downwards.
GAGAGGAAATGGTGAGATTTGTCATTGTTAACCAGGCCTGCTAAGTGACAACAAAGCTTTCCTTGGACCAGTAAAAGAAAATATGCTTTAGCAGTGGGCTTAATTTTCTGACATTTCTTTTGACCTTCACCAACTGCATATGAAGAACTAGCTTTGAGCTTTAGCATGGCCCAACCATTCTGCTTATGACTATCAGTCAATGAGAAACTGGAGATCCTTCTGTCCTCTTGAGGTGTGATGTGAGGTGACCCTGACCTTATTCCAACCCTGGTGGCTTTCCTCTTCTCCATTTCCAGCTCTCTAAATTTAATGTTTTTGTTTGTTTGTTTTGTTTTGTTTTGTTTTTCTCACTTCTGAACTTCTCTCCTTCTCTTCCCAGCTTCTCAAATATACTCTTTTCTCTTGATCTGTCATCTCTTTCACTCCCCATGATTTTTCTACCTGGTTATTTTCTTGAAGCTGTTTGCTCAGTGGGCAGTTGCATTTAACTATTTTTTTTTAAATTCATCAAAATATATAGATGACACCATTAGTTTATAAGTATCTGGATTAGAACATATAATCAAGAGAGGTAAAATAATATCAAGCTATCAAAGTTAATTACTAACACAAACGGATGTTTACTAATACTTATTATAGGAATACGAATCATTTTAGGAAAATATTATCAACCCCATAGGCATCCAGGGCTCCACCTCCCTTTCTAAAAAATGAACCCAGGGAAGATTAAGGCCTTAATTAAACACATACTTTATTTCTGTATTTAGTTTTCACAAAAGACATCCTTTTAATATAAAACTGACATTCTGGCATCAGTCACATGCCCAGAAGAGTCAGATAATCAACAACAGTTTATAATAACATTGCACTAGAATAATTAATAAAGTCTGAAGTTCAGTGAAAAGAAACAAGTGTTCCTCAATAACACAATGAGGAGATATTTAGGAAGTTTGAAGTTCTGAAATTTAGAGAAAGAAATTAAATATTTGAGGGCTTGTCATACTTTGCCCACTCTATTCATTTTGGTTTCCTATTTTTTCTTAATTCTTTCCCCTCCTCCTCTTCCTCCTCCTCCTTCTTCTTTCCTTTTTTGCTAGATGAGATTTGCTCCTCAAATTTGCTGGCTTCAAAAGCACACAGATCCTATAGCAAAAGCCATGTTAACATCAAGAGAAAAATGCCAGTGTTCTATGTTACAATCTAATGATTATTTACATTCTTACGTATAGATAATCATCCATTAGCTCCAGCTTTATAAAACGAAGAGACTATGTGATCTCTTGAAATTCTTCCCAGGTTTCCGAGTCCATCATTAACTTACCAGCCTATGGCAATGTCTGCGCAAGCCCACTGATTTACTGTTTTTCTACAAAATCGAAGCAAGAGGTTAGTAAATTTAGTTTGTTCATACAGAGGGTTTAAAACATGAAGTGAACTTTTAGAGATGCTGTCTGTACTTATCTAAACCAATTACTAATATTAATTAGGATTCATCATTATAGTCTTTCCATCCACTGATCTATCCATTAAAACCTTACCAAGTACTGTGAGAAAGTTAGCATTCTAAATCCTATTTGCAGACTTAGAAAATGAAAATGAACACTTAGAAATGAAAGCCTGGTATAGTTTAGAATGCTTGTCTGGGAAGAATGTTTGAAATCCATAAAGGATCTCATGATTGACCTTCACATTTAGTTACTGTCCCATTCTTTAAAGTAGGTTCATCTTGCTATGCTCAAGGCTGCATATTTGATATATGTTGTCTTCTGACTCCCGTGGAGCTGCAAGCAGAAGGCTCTTGGAGAGAAGAGCTCCACTGCTCAGATTTTCCCTTCTGCGTGGGGATGAAGGGGGCTAAATCTTCTTCCACCTCAACTCCTTCCCTCACCCCTTGGTTTTTTCATACCTTCTTTCCACACATGCACATGCTCATTGCTTTGCCAGAGTGAGACAATCTGGAGGGCAGGGAATTGGTCTTATTTTATTTTTGGAATGTCCACAATTGACATATTGATGAGCACATAACAATAAATTGTTTGGTTGAATAGATGTGTTGATTTAAGCCTATTGAACAGTGCAGCACAGGTATGTGTGGGTACAATAGTGGGGAATTTATAGGCTGTAAGAAGGCATCACCTTAGCCGATGATAGACCCAGCCAAAATTTTAAATCAAATCCATTTTACTTCTACCCTAATACACTTGTTTTTGTGTTCTATTCTTTATAATTACTCCCTCATCCTCATCCAGCTTCTAGGTTTTTTGTTTCATAACTTTGGAATCTCCCCCATCACCACTCTATCTCTCCCTGCCATGACTATATTCCACTTTTTCTAAGACGACCTGACTTATCATTTCATGAAAACATGCATGTTCTAGATTACATACTTCTAGGAGCCTACTCCAAGGCATTACTTCTCTCCAGAAGATATTTACTACTTTTGTAATGAATCTTATGAATAACACTTCACATTTATGCATTCATCTACCTGTCTCTTAAGATGCTAGTAACTGGTAAGTGTTAATGCATTATCTTTCTCAGAGGCATTTACCTTTCAATAGGAAGTATTACCTTTATTAAAATCAACTATATAATGGTGTTGTTTCATATAAAGTGAAAAAAATATTTTTTTTGACAGAGGAATTTCCAGTGCTTCTCAGATTTTGCCACTTATTGGACTCCTGTTCTCCATTAATGTCACTCAGTATTTTTCAGGTAGCTATATGGTCAGATCATCATTTCCTAAGTGCGTAGAAAATCCCTGGACAGAATACCAAAGAACGTTTTTATCATTTTATCTGTTTTCTATTGTTACCATTATCACAAATTTAGCAGCTTAAAACACCACCAATTTATTATCTTACAGATCTGTAGGTCAGATGTTCAACATGGTTGTCACTAGGCTTACATCAAAGTGTCAGCAGGGTTGAATTCCTTTCTGGAAACTCTAGGAGAGAATCCATTCCCTTGCATTTGCCAGCTTCTACAGGCCACCCACATTCCTTGGATCATAGTCCTCTTTTTACACTTGCAAAGCCAGCAATATTGCATATCTATGACCTTTCTTCTGTAGTCATATCTTCCTCTGAACACAGCCAGGAAAGGCTCTCTGCTCCTTAAGAACTCAACTGATTATATTGGGCCAATTCAGATAATCCCCAATGTCTCCTCATCTCAGTGTCTGTACCCTTTATCACATCTGTAAAGCCCCCTTTGCCATATAAGGTAATACATTAACAGGTTCTGGGGATAGGGTGTAGAAACCTTTGGGAGTCATTGTTCTGCCTACCATACTCATTATATTGATCAAGCATTTCAGATGAAGTTAGAAGAGCAGAAACGTGAACAGTATATCACTAAGGTTGACACAGGAACAGATGATACATACAACCTGAATAATGGGGAATGATTGAATGCAAACTTATTCTGATATTAATAACCATACCCACTTAAAGCCCATACATACCAGGTTCAGAGGGGGAGGGACAAGTCCTTTAAAACATAAAATCATAACAGACAGTAGTGGAGGTTGATAAATACTGGGTTGAAATCTGTATTAGCTTAATATATTTAATGGATGGGAAATCACTCTGCCTAAAAATCTCATGCACACTATTTCTGTGGCCAAATGCAACCATTTCCCAGTTCCAACCAAGCTCTGAATTGACTAGGGCAATGGATGGGCATTAATATTTATTGAGCACCTTCTGTGTGTTTGATGTGTTGTGCATATTATTTTACAAAATGCTTGCATGAACCCAGAGACAGTCATTCTTTCTCCCTTTTTACTGATAAAGAAATGGAGACTCATTGACATTCAGTCATCTACTTATGTGTTCATTCAGTCAAAACCTATTTATTAAGAGTTTGCTGAGTGCCTGGTACTACATGAAGTATCTGAATACAAAGTTAAACAAGGCACAGTCTGTCTTTCTGTTCTCTCTTAAACCAGAACATTTAGATCATTTCTATACAACATAACATGAGGAGTTTTTGAAAACCCACCTGGATTCTTTTTTTCACCTGAGCTTATGCTCTGTCCACATGGAGCATTAGCTGTCTGCCCCTACATGCGCCTTTCCTGGCCACTCTACCACTGGCAATAGGAGGGTTCTCCACAGGCACACATTTTTGTGTTAACCGAAAGAGCTCTATGTAGCCGAGAGTCAGAATCCAGTCAGAGAGTAACACATATGACAGAGCACGCACTGTACTTCCTTTTTGTTTATTTCTGTCCTCTCTCTGAGTGAAGGGAAAGTAAGGGATGGTACTATGATATTCCTTGGACTATTTCACTAGAGTCTAATTTTAAAGCATGCTTCGAGTAGAGAAGAACCGAAATTTTCTGACTCAGACCTTTTCCATCCCATGGATATGAATGTTTCTAATGGATCATACACTATGTCTCCTCTTAACACATGTGTGTGTGCGCTGCATGTGTGCGCGTGCACACGCACTACACTATGTCTCCTCTTAACACATGTGTGTGTGCGCGTGCATGCGTGCGCGTGCACGCGCACTCACACACACACACATCTCCACAGCATGAATCTAGATTTAGGCTTCTAATCCTTCTCAGCTTCTCAGCCTGGCATTAACAGCAGCCACTTTCAATGGGTGAAAGTAGTCTTTGAAATGCTTTTAGACGAATGCTGAATAGTGGATCAGCTGAGACTACACAGGCCACTTTCAGGGCCTTAAAATGGTCATGATGTTCTCATAAGGGTAGAATCTCAGGCTTTCGGTAAAATATCAAAGCATTTATTGATACTTTTTGCTGCATTCCTTCCCTGTAGGCCCCTTATTACCTATTTGATTGCCTCACAGCCTAAATGTGGGTGATCTAAAGATCTAAAGATTTGGCCATTCCAGGTTGATGATTAATCTGGCTTCATCGGTTCTTAATAATGTCTTTCTTCTCATGCTCCTAACTATGGTCACCTCTAGGCAAGGCTATTCTTGACAGCAAAGGCAAATGGAGAACAAAATACATCTTATAAGCCCTCACTGAGTCTGGAAAGCAAAATCTCTACTTAGTTAAGACTAAAAGCCAATGCAAAAGAACAGATCTTGGCCTGAATACAACTTATAGCCTTGACTAGGCTACAGCTAGACTCAGTCAGACTTCCACAGCCTTGATAATCGGTAAGAAATCCCATTTTTTAATTGTTACCAGATGAAGCCTGAGAAGACAATGTATTGCCGATCCCAGGGCTAACCACATAGAAGAGAATTATTTGTCCACTAGAAGTTCTAATATCTTTCATAGTTAGCATCAAGCCTTATAAACAGGAAATAGTTCTTTGTATATGATAATGCAGTAACTTCTATGCCAAGATAAGGAGATAGAAGATCTTCATGGTATCTGTCAACTGACAGAATTTCTGAGGAGATTGGGGGCCAGATTCTGTATGAGCTTGCACTCCCAAGAGGGCTTCTGGGACTGTTCCACCTGTAGTGTGTATCAATGAATTTATATCTCTAATTTCTCTAACTCTTGCTCTTTCTCTGTGCCTATGGGAACTTCTAATGGTAGCCTTAGCTGGTTAAAGAAAAGTGAATTATGTGCAAATATGAAAATGCAAATGAGAGTCATAAATATTTCTGGGCCTTTTGCTTCTGACTCAGACCTAAAAATGGGAAAATACGGAGATGTAAGCAAACTGGCTAGAATGTTCTACTTTCCAGTGTGACTTCAGTCATGTTAGTACTGATAAATTGGTAAGCAATATATTACCTCATTCTTAAAACTACTGTCTTTTCTTTTCAAATATTCTTAGACCTGTTGGATCTCAATTCGAATATATCATGAAAATGTGATTTAAATACTAAAAGCTGTAAACCATCATTGCCCATTTGAGGAGAAATATTACAACAAATAAACATCACAGCAAGGCCTTTCCAGCTACTTTATCTTCCTGGAGCATCTTCTTATACTAAAAAAAAATTTTATAGATATGTTTCCTTTTCTATTATATAATATATAAGATATATGTAACATGAATGTACAAAGCATTTATGCTCATAGACATGTATATGTATAAGGCGTATAACATGTGTGTGTATTTAAAACCTATCACATAACCACATAGCACATATGTGCATGCACACATATTTGTGATACAAACATGCACACGTATAAAATGTGTATAACGGGCAAGGCATATAACATGCATGTATGTAACATATCTATATTTATGCATTATAAGGTATGTGTACATGGCATGCATGTGTATACATACATGTGGCATGTTTATGTGAGTAGGTAAGCATATAACATAAATAATACCATATGCATACATATACCTATATAGCATATCTCTATAACATCTAACATATATATCTATACTATATACTTTTTATATATAAAACATGCATTAAATATGTAACATAAAACAAAATATTTCAGAACATATATGTAACATGCATATATAACAATTTATAAAATATTTGTATACTATATAAATAATGTTATAAATATGTTCCTCTTTCTATTCTAAATTTAAAAATTTATAAATATATAATATAATTTCATATGTAATTTAAGTGTTTAATAATATATTCTTTTATAAAGAATAGTAAGAAAGCAATTGATAATAAAATAATATATATTTCAATTTGGAAAATTTGGGGCATGACTATACTAGAAGTTGTGATGATGAATTAGATTTTTTTTATCCACCTAAAATGACTACCTCTGGATTAAGAGCTGTAAAAAGATCAGAAGCCATTCCAGTCAAACTACACAGGAAAATGAAAGAACGGAGGTGGAAGCAAACACTAGACTAAAAACTAGCATTAGGCTACATAATGACAGACTAGATTTATTAGCATATTATGAGAGGAAGAGGGAAATAACCATAACTGATGTAAGGATAACATGCCAAGCATATTACCAGACCTTTGCATGTGTGAATGTCCAGTGCGATACAAGAAGTCCTGAGGGTACAGAGCAGCTTTTCATTGTGTCTAGCTGTCCACGCACTGCAGCACATTAACAACCCCAGGTCTCATCCACTACATTCCAATTACTCATTCAGTCTTTGGAGGAACTAAAATTATCCCTGAAAATTTCCCAAGCACACTCAGGGGCTGGACTTCTCTCATGGAGAGCCACTACTACAGGGAAGGATTAAACATTCTTTTATCAAGATCTTCACTCTCTAATTAACAGATTTGAATAAACAGCATTGTAATATTTAAAACCTGTTTCTTTGAGATTCATATTTTTTGTTATCTCCACATTTAAAGCAATTTTACAGATTTCCATATGTCAGGGCTTCTTCAGCTTTCATTTCATATGTGTAATAATGTAGATGGGTCTAAAACACTGGGTACATTTGGTGCACACTGGCAGTCTAAAAATCTGTAAATGGTGCAACATGTTAGCTGTACCACTGTGAAAACTTGAGCAATGAAGACATGGCCACAGTGGTGTATACAGATCTTCTCTCACAGAAAGCAGCCTCAGTAATTAACATCCTTGGAGTGTTCGATCTCATTGCTAATGAAGTTCATTATGGCCTGGTGAACATTTGTACATATGGAAATTACATTTAAAATGCATGAAGGGATAACTTTCAAGGGAAAGAATTCACCAAAGCATAATCCATAATCTCAAGGATGTCAGGAAAGAGCAGTCTTTTCATTTTGTTTGGTGATTTTGGGGTGAAAGTCAGAGAATAATGGCATATGATTCAAAGACTTTTTCTTAAGACTCATTTGCTTTTTTTCAAAGTCATTGATATCAGATGTTACTAAAGCCTCCAAAAATGAGGTTTAGAGTGACCATCCTGATAAAATGTATCTTTATGATAATCGGCTAAATAACAAAAGTAGAAATAAATATTTTGTAGCTGGCACTTCTATATCCAACCTGGTTGACAAGTTAACATTTAAATGTTTTAAGAAAACAAAGGTATGATTTGTATTTTGTTCTGAACAAAATATTAAATATTCATGATGTCATACATCAAAGAGAGAAAACTCATGGTCAGAACCATTGCATGATATATCTGCTCGTGGATTATTTTATGTGACAATGTATGAGGAGATGCTGGTCCTCTCTTTGACAATGGTTCTTTAATAATAACAGCAAGCATTTATTGAGTGCTTATGATATACTAGGCACTCTTCTAAGTACTTCACCTATACTAACTCACTTAATCTTCACAACAATCTTCTTTGGTACTTTCTATTATTATTTCCAAGTTATATGTGAGAAACAGAGGCACAGAGAGGTTAAGTAACTTGCCCAATGTTATGGATTCATGAATGACAGGGCTAATTTGAATCCACGTAGTCTAGTTATAGAGTCTTCTCTTTTAACTAATATGCCCTTCCGTCTCCTTAACTCATTCTGTCCTCTCCTTGAAATTTATCAACTACGTTTTAAGAATTAAAGAGAAAGAATTTGGTGATTGGCCAATCCGGTGTTGATATCTGATTATTAAAAGATAACTATGAATTGTCAAGAATCTTTCCATGAAAGAACTTTAAACTTCCTCAATAGTGTTAATTTTTTAAACATCAGCTGATTGCCCATCGTCTGAAATGTCTCCCTTGCATAATGGCAGAGAAACTCATTTTAATGCTTCCGAAGAAAACTAAGGCTAATTTGAGCAATATCTTTGGGCGAAAGGCTAAAGAAAATATGTTCTTTTGGTCACCAGATTTGCTCTCTCATTTGCATCGATCATCATCCTACTTATTTTTCTGGCTCCCAAAGATATTAGAAACCATGAACATAGTTCCCTAAATCTATCCCTTTTTATACCTTCTGCCTTTTCCCATGTAACCAGCATTAATTATGGGGAGATTTCACAAGATATTTTCCAAACAGCCTGGCAAGTTGGACACACTGGGCTTTTCCTCACTCAACCCAGCTCCTCCCCTCCTTCACCTCCTCCTTCCCTCATGATGGAACACACCACACCCCTCATCTTTTTGATTGCTTGTGCTTTTCCCTTTCATTACTGCTAAAGACTCTGAATGGGCCTCTTGTGTGAAAGGAAAGACAATGATCTTCATTTGATGGGATTATTTATAATAGGAAAAATAGCTTTAAAAAGAGAAAGCAAGAGAGACAGTTATAGCAAGAGGCCCGTCTGTGAAGCCATTCTTTCATTAGGAGTCTGGCACCCTCCATACCTTTTCCTGGCCACCTGCCAAACCTCTCCTCCACTTGAGAGTGGCCCTTGAGTTTTGTTACAGTTTCTGTCTAATGCTGCAGCAGCCTGGCTCTGTAGTGTGACTCATTTCCGCAACGAGAATGCTCCGGTGCATTAACAGCTCTGTCTTCTTTGATCAAGTGACACCAGGGCATCCGTTCCCATGGTCAACATTTTCAGATGATTAGTCTTTTCCTGGGCACACCCTCCTGGAGAACAGAACACCAGATGTAGAAGAGGCAGCTGAGCTTGGTACTGGAGGCAAAATGTATGCTAGACATGGAGGAAAAGAGTAGGTTAGGCCCAGGGCCTACCCTTGCCCAGGCAGGGCTCTTATGAGAATCTGAAAACCCTGGGCCAGTGGACTATAAAAAAAAAAAAAAAAATTCTCCTCTCACTGGATACAGCCCTCCAGCTTCACAGTAGGGTCCACACTCTACACAAATGCAGGGCTGCATAGTTCAGCTTGAGTAGGCCATGACACCTCTATCAGCAATTTGAACTCAGCCACAATGTGGTGGACTGGCAGGGGACAAGGTATCCACAGCCAGACTGCATTGAGAGTTTGAATCTTGGGTTTTCTTTGCTGTGCAAATCTGTTTCCGTGGGCAAAGTATTTACATGCTCCATGTCTTGGTTTCCTTATCTGTGAAATGGTTATGCAACAATAGCATCTAATCAGAGGTCACTTGAAGGATTAAGTGAGAAAATTCATAGAAAACAGGTAAAACAGTGCCCAGCACAAAGAAAGCTTTCACTAAATGTTGGCTATTACTATTAATGTATAGCAGAGTACTAAGTTAACTTAGATCTTAGCAAAATAGAAAGCAGTTAATGTGGCCTCTAGGATGGCTAGACTCACCCTGCTGTACATTTTAATCTCAAGAATTCACCCCATTGTTGAGTAAAAAACTATAATGATCATAACGACTGACTTTTATTGTGCATTTATTGTACTTCGGTCCTTGTGTCAAGTATTTTGCATATATATCGTTGAATCATCCCAAAGCCTCTCTGAAAAAGATCTTTCTTTTAACTTCAGTTTTCAGATGAAGAGCCCTGTGCTCACAGAAGCTAAGCAAGTTGTCTAAGGTCTAAAAGTAAACAAATAAATCAGGTGGCATTTAGAGAAATCCTTTATCCCAAGATCCCACTATCCTCTCTATTTCTGAAATCTGCTTAAATTTGCATATATTCATTACCTTAATTTTTTTTCTTCCTTCTTTTCATGTCTTAAAAATATATCTTTCATGTCCTTGCTGACTCCTTTCTAGAAGCAGAGACCATGACATGGACACTTGAGAAGCTGCACAAATAGGTTAATACAATTGCCTTACGTACAAGTGAAATAGAAGTGGTAAACATAAATAAAAATATTCTGTTCACAATAGTATGAGTTAAAAATAAGGCGTAAGGTATTGCCCTTCCCAAAGGACAAGTTAGTGGAGGACAAAGGACTCAGTCTCATCCTCTCAAATGCCACTGAAACATGTAAAGATGGGATGGGCTCTGGTGGTCCTTCTGGTGTCCTCACAATCAAAGCATTATCTGTCACAGCCAGTTTTGTCCTGTGTACTGGCTTTTGATTCAAGTAATACACTATTATTATTATTATTATTATTATTAATGTAGATGGCTTTGCTAATTGACTGATTTTTTTCTTATTCTTCTGAACTATTGTTTCATTTGTCTCCTCCTTATTTTATTTATCCAATTTCTTTAAATTGCACTGTTTGTTACTTGGCCTCAGGGAGCACTGGCTATTAAAACTACATTAATAATTTTAACTTACTTAAAATTATGTAAGAACAACACAGCTGCTTAGAAATACAGGGCCACCAAATTGGCTCTATAGCAGGAGATATTCAAGAAAGCAAGGGGACTAAGGCTGTGAACCCCCAAATTCAGAAAGATTTACCGAAGAAAAGATGTTCTCATGAGGAAGCCCACGTGGACCCCATTAGAATGCAGCTATGCTTCTACTTCAGCACACATTATAGCAGAAAATTTAGATTTCCAGAAGAAATCATTGGGGATGGTGAGTGCCATAAGGTGTAATTATTCATTTTGTAGAAGATTTTGCCATTGAAGAGGCCTTCAGCATATTGAAAATTTGATTCAAAGAACTATTCATATGCGATGATACAAGCATGTATTTTTGGCATAGCATGAGATGCATCTCTACTTATTCATATTACTGACCAACCCTATTGTAACATCAGATCTAACGGTTTAAAAGAGAAGAAAGCAAACGTGGTTGGATGGCAATTATTTTAGAAAAGTAGGTTATACATAGGCCCTTGAGAAGCAGTAGAAAAGACAACTGACTTTCAAATTAGGTGTTGTCATAGCCTCAGTTTTCTCTTCTGAAAACATGAGAACACCTTTTTCCAGCCAGCACCGAGCTATGGGCATTTCTCGCGACAACTGGCACAAATGCTGCGAGACTATGGGCAAGAGAAAGCCCTACCACAAGAAACAAAAATATGAGCTGAGACGCCCTGCTGCCAACACTAATATTGGCCCCCATCACATACACACAGTCCGGGGCCTGGGCGTGGGGGCGACAAGAAGTACCGTGCCTTGAGGCTGGACGTGGGGAACTTCTCCTGGGGCTCTGAGTATTGTATGCGCAAAACAAGGATTATCGATGTTGTCTACGATGCATCCAACAATGAAGTGGTCTGCACCAAGATCATAGTAAAGAACTGCATCGTGCTCATTGACAGCACACCGTACCGACAGTGGTACGAATCCCACTATGCACTGCCCCTGGGCCGCAAAAAAGGGGAGCAAACCGACTCCTGAAGAGGAAGAGATTTTAAACAAAAAACGATCAAAGAAAATTCATAAGAAATATGATGAAAGGAAAAAGAATGCCAAAATCAGCAGTCTTGTAGAGGAGCAGTTCCAACAGGGTAAGCTTCTTGCATGCATTACTTTGAGACCAGGCCAGTGTGGCAGAACAGATGGCTACGTGCTAGAGGACAAGGAGCTAGAGTTCTATCTGAGGAAAATCAAAGCCCAGAAAGGCAAATAAATCCTCCTCCTGTCTTAGCTCCTGTAATAAAGGTATTTAGTGTGTCCTGGAAAAACAAAACAAAACAAAACATGAGAATACTAATACTTGCTTACTCTGGCTGTGTAAATGGAAAGAGATGATGTATGAGAGAGCATTTTGAGACATATGCATGATGCAGTCATGAGGAATTACAAGACAATGCTTCAGGGAAAGCCCTATAATATGTTTTTGTGTCAGCTTCCAGAAAGTGAAGTCCAGTGGAGTAATCACAATATACAAGTAATCCTAACCATGAGGTGATGTCAGCTATTTACTCATTTAAACTAGACCAGAGAAAAGTATAGCCATACAATGTATTGGAAATCTTAGAGTCCAACTCTCTTATTTTACAGGAGAAAACCTGAAATCCAGAGAAAAGTAGTTACTTGCCAAAGGTCACTATCTAATTACAGGCAGAGACAATACTAGAACTCATGTCTTTCAATGATTCATCATGTGGTTTCCTCCTGCAATATTACTCTCTGTTTAGTAGTATGAAGATCCCACTCCCCAGCACTTCATTCTGATTTCATTTTAGACAAGACTTATCTGACTTCCTTTAGAGGGAGTTATATATTCATGTGCAGTGCCACGCGAATAGAGTAGTAATTATTTTATTCAAAATAGTGACTCCACTGCATCTTAGGCTAGTAAATAACAGGTAACTAATCAAAAGTAACCATGTGCTTCATAGAAGATAACCAATATCATAGAAATGCAATATTTTAAGATTTAGATTTTAGTCCTGAATTTGCTAGTATTTTTTAGTCTTGGCCATGGTGGAAAAGACCCACATTCTTTTCCTAACACCCTGTAGTACTTAGAACACCTCTGTTGGATCATACATTATCTCCATGAGGGAAACAACTGAGAGTTATCAATTATTATATCTAGTAATCAACACAGTGCCTGAGTACCTAATAAGTGCTAAATAAAAGTTTGAGATAAAAGAGAAAAAATAAATGAATGAACAAACTTAGGAGCTATGGTCTTTTGGTTTGGAATCGAAATGGGTATAAGACTTGGAAAGGTCATGGTGACTCCAACAGAGGTCTGGATTAGATCAAATGATGGGCTAGGCTGGACTGAGGCTGGGGGATTGATCATACTTGAAAACATGGAAAGATGGAATGAGGAAGCACAATCAGGCATGATCAAGTACAGACATTGAGAAACGTTATTTACTGGAGGATGAGTACAAGAGATTTCATTAACTCTTCTCCCAACTTTTAATTTGAGTGAAAATTTCCATAATAAAACATTATAAAAAGAAGGTTGTTTTGTTTTATTTTTGAGCAATTAGGTTTACGAAAAGGCGTTAGAGCTAGAAGAACAAAATATGCTAAATTTGGGGTTGGGTTTGTGCTGTGGCAGCACCAGAGAGAGCTCTTGACAGCTGTTGGTACTTCTTTAAAAGCTGGTCATGGAGACATGCTGGTGTTTAGAAGGTTAGCTGATGTCTCCTTCGCTGACTCGTGCCCATGCAGTCTTCATTGGTTTTAGGGGCTCAGACTTATTAGGGCCAGTTCTGTTCCACTCTGGTACTTTTGCCTCACCCTCCATCCATACTATCAGGTGTGACGGCCATAAAACCTGTGGGCAGAATGAGGCCTCAAGATTAGAAGTTTGGTTACTCTTGAGTTGAATGAGAAATTCAATCTTCAATAGATTCTTCCCCACTGGGGTCCTTCCTAGGGTCTTGAGAATTGAGCTCTTACTTGCAGCCTTGATAACAAGTGGCTACTGCTACATCATTTAAGGAAGGCAACAATGCCTCTGTAGTCTCCATCTCATCATTTCAAAAATAAGATATCCAAAAGTGATCTGAAATTCCAAAGGCACGTCTCTACAGAGCTAATCAATCTTTTCAATATAACTTTAGTTTTGAGTTGATTATAGTTTGGTTTCCTTTATCCAAGTTGAATCCACATCTTATGGTCTCTTAAAATTATTTAGCCATTAATATGTTAATTAAATGAGTATAGAATAACTCTACTACACATTATATCCTCCCATTTACTAGATACATAAAAAGCCAAATTAGACAAACATCTTGCCCTTTGGGAGCTTTCAGTCTAGTAAGAGAAATGAGGAAAAATCATATATATTTTTTAAATATGAGGCAGGATATGATACATGAAAAGAATGAGGCACAGATGAAACGTTTGGGAGTTTAGAAAAAAATAAAATATTTCTCTTAATTGTCAAGTAAGAAAAAAAATGGACATGAAATCTATTAGGAGCTCTTTTTGTCTGGCTCACCTAAGAACTGGCTTTCACAAATGACTATCAAGAGTCTATAATAAGTCAAAGAGAGTGATTTGATGGTCTACACCAAGCCTGAATATGTACTAATGACTTTCCTCCTGTTTCCCATAAACTCAAAGTGACAAAGTTGTGTGAATGACCTATTGTGTAAGGTTACTTGCTACAGCTTGAATTTTATGGGACTTGGCATTAGATTACAGAGTAAGCCATACAGCAGAGAAGCAGTGAAATGTGGTACATTTGTCCTGGCCTCTAATAGACATGCACTAATGGAAGTTATAGGCATTTGGAGGGAGGAGAGGGTATTTGTGCTCTTTCTGGAAGTGAAAGAATCGGTGCTAGTTTCAGTATGATACTTCTGTAATACACATTAAAACCTCTATGACTGTGGTATTTAAAAAACTCCATACTAGCCTCATCCTTTCAATGAAGATGCATACATGTAGAAAAATGAGATGGATTTCCTAATTAACCACAGCTACTTCATAGGAAATCTTGGGCCAGAAAGCACAATTCTTGATTTTTCAAGCCACTACAAAGTCATAATTTTTACTATTAATGAATTTGTCTTTCTGTTAACTTAATTTATCCATCATCCCCCACCACCATCTGACCAAACTCTTTCAGACCTTGCAGAAAACCTTGTTCTACAATTATTGATCAATCCACATTATAAAATATCTGGTAATCCTTGCAAGCTTTGCAAGCATTGTGCCAGGGCTAAATCTTATTTTCCTTTTTCCCATCTGAAAAGTTTTAGTTACAGGGGTGTTTCAAAGGGCTCCATAATAGGACTATTAACAAGATGATGAATGGTT
The DNA here is from genome assembly GCF_000325575.1 of Pteropus alecto. Classification (NCBI taxonomy): domain Eukaryota; kingdom Metazoa; phylum Chordata; class Mammalia; order Chiroptera; family Pteropodidae; genus Pteropus; species Pteropus alecto. The sequence continues at coordinate 34,542,481 of NW_006494614.1, read as the reverse complement.
ATGCTGAACTGAAGTTTCCTTAGGTGCAATTTCAAATTGCTTTCTGTATATAGTGAACAAAGTAAGACTAAATAGCTTGCTAGCAGACTACTTATGTTTTCATCTTCTTTAAAATAGTGGGAAAATCCCATGTTATCAATGTTTTGAAAGTATTTTATATATACATTTAATTTCTCAAAACATAATATCTATCTGTTTTGTTTAAAGTTAAACCATTTTTGCCAATATCTAAGTTCCATGCATTGGAGATGTAATTTCATAAATGTAGATGTATCCAAATAAATATTAAAAGGAAAGGATTTACAATTATTAAAATACATGGACAGAAAGTCTCTTTTGTCAAAGATAGAATTCTATAGAGTGCACGTGGTGCCTACTGTCTGTACCTGCATTCCACAGACTGATCAAGAAAAGTGTAAAATAGATGTGTCAGAAAAGTATAAAAAATGCCTGATTTCATGCTTATCCTCTAAATAACTCTAGTTTCAATTTCTTTTCTTAATGTATTAGACAATGATGACATTTCTAGAAAAGTATATATAATTGAGCCTGAACTAATAAAATTGGTGTGTGTAAAAGAAATAGGACAGTGTGTTTGTAAGCCTTTTGACATTATCTACCACTATCCCAATTCCTACTGTTTTCTTCCTTTCATTTTGCTGTAATTTCATTTTATCTAACTTAATAAATACTTACTGAGTATGTACTATGTGTCAGGCACTGGACTTGGCAATAGGATTCTAGAAGTTAATAAGACAACACCCATGACATCAAAGAACTCATAGCTGCATGAGGTGATAGAACTTACCTCACTGTACTGCAGTTAATAACACAAGACTTAATTCAGAAAGTGTTGGCAAAGGGGAACTGGGGCTGGTGGATAGAGTAAGTCTTTCCAAATGAGCAGATATATGAAATAAGTGTTCAGAGATGAAATGTACTGAACTGGAGCAATAAAGGAGAAAACAGCATTCCAGAAAGGCATAAAGTGGAGAGAGAATGTAGGTTTCTAAGGGGAGTATAAGTACTACAGTGAGACTGTGATGTAGATTTTAAGGCAGGCATCAAATGATGAAGAGATTGGAATATGAGATCCAAAAATAAATAGAAAAAATAAGTTTGTAAGGTAGTGAATGCTACTTTTCTTTCATCCTGTCTTCTCTCTTTAACCTCTCCAGCCTTAGTTTCCTTAAGACCATCTTGGACTGGACAAAGAGAAGGGCAGAAAAATATTTTATTTTGTATCATTTTGTTTCAGGTAGCATAATAGAAACAGAAAGCTGCAGGCTACTAGAGAGACCCCTGCCAAGTGTGGCAACAATAGGAGTCTACATAACTGACAGATTAGAGTTGTGAAGGTAAGTTAGGGAATATGACCCTCTTCCTTCTAAATTATATCTTACATGGATAGTCATAGGTAAAATTGAAAGTTAAATTAAACATCAGGTTCATTTAATTCTGAAGGATATTTAGGTCATTTCTAATTATAGCTAATTGGAAAGAAAACTTGAGCATGTTCGATCTTCATTCATTTATTAAAAAAATAGTCATTGAGTGTTGTTATGTACCAGATACTGTTCCAAGTTCTGGGGTATGGAAGTGAGCAAGACAGGGAAGGTAATTACTTCAATGGGGCTTATAGTTGTGGGCTCCAGAGACTAACACCTACAACTAAACAAATAGGTGCACAAGGTAGTTTCAGATAGCAAGGACATGATGGTGAAAGAGAGTAGCATAATGGGCGATCAATTAAAGATGGTTGTCAAGCAGTGCCCTCTCTGAAGAGATGTTTGCATAGAAACTTGAATGAAGTGAAGGAATGAAGATCTGGGAGCAGAGTTTTCCAGGAATAGGTAGTAGAAACTGACAAGCCTGTAATGTAAAAATGAGCTCAGATTTTTGGAAGAAAATCA
>NW_006494614.1:34511628-34540462 GCF_000325575.1 Pteropus alecto | reverse complement strand
ATGGAGCAAACCACATAAGGCTTTGCAGGCCACAGTAAGAGATGTAGATTTTATTATCAGTATAATGCAAGCATTGGTTGGTTTTAAGTGGAGGGATGACATGATTTCATTTGCATTTTCTCTTTGCCATCAATATTTGTGGCCACATCCATGCGTATAAAATTTACAGCCATCATGAAGGATCTACAGACTGTACTTAGCATGTTCAAGACAGAAACAATACTTCTGTGAGAGTCTCCCAAGATTACTACTTTCACTCCATTCCTCTGTAAACACCCATGCTGCTGCATTGCAGGAGACAGCCCTATTTTCCCTTCCCTTGATTTTAGGCTAAACCTAGCGACTTGCTTGACCAATACAGTAAGGTAGAAGTCATTATCTGGGACTTCAAATGTCAGGTCATTATATTTCTTAGTTTTCATCTGGATATTTTGGAATATTTCTTTTTGGAATAGTCCCTCCAAAATCTCACCATACAACATGAAAACTTAGCTATATGGGGCGGTCATGTAGGGCATCTCAGTTGACATCTCCAGCTGAGTTCTCATCAGAAAGCTAATGTTAACTGTCAGCCATGAGGGAGCAATCCTGGATGTCCAGTCAAGTCAAGACTTGAGATGACTGCAAACCCAGCCAACATCCAACTACAATTTCATGAGAATCTCCAAGCAAGAATCTCTCAGGTGAGTTCAGTTAATTTATAGAACTGCGGGTGATAACAAACTGTTGTTTCAAGCCACTAAGTTTGAGGTGGTTTAAATGTAGCAGTAGTTGACCAGAACGGTCTCTTTTGCCAAAAAGTTCACTATACATTTCAACCAATATGCAAGCATTGGTTGGTTTTAAGTGGAGGGATGACATGATTTCATTTGCATTTTCTCTACATTTCAGAGGTTCCTTTTTCCCTTTCTTACCTTTCCCTTCCCCTCACCCCCCTTCTCTTACCTCTCCTCCTTTCCCCTTCTCTCCACCTGCACTCAAAAAAAAAAAAAAAAAATAGAAGTAGGTGAGGTTCTCTCACATACACTTGGCTCAAATTCAAGAATCATCCAGCCATACAGTTCTGGATGTTCCAGAGCTGAGCTCAGTGATCTCTCACAGGAGCTATGAAGAATGTTTGATCAAGCATTTTCTTCTGTGACTCTCACTATCAATGTCTCCCCTCTCTTCTTTTTGCAGTTTCAGGCATCTTCATTTTAGTATTTTATTGTTATTATTTATCAAGCAAATGAGGTTCATCTTATCAGCAGGCAGTTGATGACTGCTCTCTTAGTTCACCATGATTCTATAGATATGTATGTTACATCTGGGTTAGTTAGATATTCATCACTATAAAAAATAGGACTGTTTATTGATTAATTGATCACCATAGAGTAAAGTTAAATTCCTCTTAACATGTCAAGATGATCCAAGTCTGATTATCTCATTTGCTATGTACATATTAATTTTGGCAATAATATATACTTAATATTGGTACATAACTTACTACTTAAGTATCTGGGAACAAAAACTGTGGTTCTTTAATCACATTCTGAATGAACATAAGTCAATGAGTTTATAGATAAGCAGGGCTATTAATGTAACTCTTTCCATGTCCAAAATCATGGATAAAGACAGGGTTATGTAGAACAGAACAAAAATAAGGCAAAGTTCCTGACTTCATATAACATTAAGATCTTTTTAGAGAAAAGGGAAAACAATAGAGCGGATATCCTGTGGAACCATCATGCCCATCAATTCTGGGAGGTAAAAGGCTGAAGCTAGTCTTAAACTATGGAAAACATTTTGACTTGGAGTTGCAATGACTTAGTTTAAGTAAACAATTAGCGCCAGTAGTCTGTTGGCTCGGCAACCAATATGGAAGTGAGTCCTAATAAATTATTTTCTATGATCTTTCAAATCTTATACAAAATAACTCCTCATTGTCTGAGTTCTTTTTTAAGTCTCTAAATAGCTATCAATTAACTTTCTATTTCCTGTTATAAAATGTGAACATTACGAGTCTTGAGTCACCCGTGGACTCAAGGGGAAAATCACTTAGGTCATATGACCTCCTTTACATGGGGCATAAATGTAGCCTTTATATATTACTAATCTTAACCACAATGGCACTAATCATATTCTGATACCAAGTTAAATTGAAGAATTAGAAGAGTTCTTTTTATTTTAAGTCTTTGGAAATCTGGATACAACACAGAAATTACCCAGAGGAAGTCTTTCAAGGGTTGGGTTTTGGCAGAACCGAGTCTGCAGAAGGGGCCTTCTGTGCTTGGTAGCATTCTGGTGTTGTTTCATATGCTGTTCTTGGAAAATATTGAAGTTTCTTTTGAATTATTTTTCCTAATGATGAAAAACAGCTGAGATTAATGAGTGTTGTAAATTTAAATATCATCACAGCATTAGTCATGAATATCTCAATAGTAAAGAAGCATATTACCATTAACATTTAAAATGATCAACAAAGCTGCTCAAGCTATATTTTTTTACTGGACAGATTTATCAATTTGAGGTTGGCTCCCATCACTGTGGCTTGTTGATCCATTTTATTTGGCTGCAAGATACACCAACATATTTTGTTTTGAATAACTGCTACTGTTTACAAAGTGATCTATTTCAGAAGGAGGTGGCTAGAGGGAGAAGTGAGAAAATAGTTAACCTAATTACAATATAATGTTTTTTGTTTTTTTTTCTTTCTAGTAATTTATACAGGATGTCTTGAAATGTCTTTTTGTGAAGAAAATGAGAGTTTTTTCTTTATCAGGACAAAGTAAATGAGAATGCCAATTGATTTCAAATGAAATTATTTGTGTTAACTCTCATTTTTGGTGTTTGAATGAATAATATTTCTATTCATACATAAATGGTGCAAGTCTGATATCTGTTAAGACTGTTTTGTCAGACCATCTCAGTTTTATGGAGAAGGATGGGTGGTGGGAGCCCTCGCAGGAAATGCAGGAACTGGTGTTTCCCTGAGGTACTGACTTGTGCGAGTTGCTCTGCCAGCCATTTCCTAACATTCTTTTTACACCTTAGGGAAGAACATCCCTACTGCTCTGTTAACATCTTCTCAGAATGCTACAGAACTTCCGCTGTGATGCTTTCTCTGATAAGCTGAGGTTTTCTACTATTGACCTCTCTGTGGCATAGCTCTAATGCATTGTTCATCTGATATTATTTACACATCTTTCTCTAATGCCAAATGATTTCTCTGACCAGAAAGAAGACGATGATGATGACTATGGCTTCCCCAGTATGGAGATTACATTTTATTCTTCATTATAATCCATGGATTTAACACCTTGTACCTGAAATGTGTAGACAATCATACTGGCTGGTGAAAAGCCAAAGGGCTGTTGATAAACATACACCATTTCATAAGAACTAGGGTTCTTCTTCAAACATTATGGCTACACTGGGCAAATATTAAAGCTTCTCTCCTTCCAAACCAATAATTGACTTCGTTCTCTTATCTGTGGTGGTTAACTGGGTCCACAAGATTGGGTGCCCTATGAGGGCCTAAGGGTTTCCCAAAAGGATAAAAATTATTCCTCCCTAAAGTTAGGGGAATAGAATAGTCCCAAACAGATAAATAATAATTATAGTTCTTCAATTACAGGTGCATGTAGACCATGCATGATTATTAAAATAAGGAATGATGTAATAATTTATTCTTTAGTGTGTTGCAGATTGGCTGAACTGTTTCTTAAAAATGCAGATTTTGATTCTTCCAGTCTTGGGTGGAGCTCAGGCACTTGCATTTTACACAAGTGTTCCAGGTAATTCTGATGGTGGTGCTTACAGACTGTATTTAGAAAAGACACTGTTATAGATGTGGAACTCACTTTCTTATGAACCAGTTTTCAGGTCGTTTTTATATATGCCTCTTTGATTTTTTTCTCTCTTCCATTTAGTATATAACATCATCAGGACAAATGCCTGGCACTTTATTTTCTTTTTTACTCCATTGCACTGAATTCAGTGCTGTGCCTTCAGTTTATATGAGGCTGGGAGAAAATGTGGAATCTGAGATCGCTAACAAGACACAGAGGCCTTCACTTTTCTAAGGATTTATGTGAACATTTCTGGTTTTTAATATCTGCACATAATGACGGTGTACATAAAAGCAAGTCCTTGGGAGTCAACATACATTTGTGCCTATCTTCATCAAATGCCTCTATTTCAGTAAATTCCCGGGGTTGTTGATCCAACATCAGTCCACTGGCATCTGTTTCACTGTCTTGCTTAAAGACCATCGGTGACAATACCTGCCTCTAGGAATAAGTCTAAACCTTGATCCTGACTTATAGGCTTCTCATGAGCTGGCTCTTGCCTTCCTTTCCAGCCTTGTCTATATCATCTGCCTCAGATACATGATTCTCCAGCTGATGTGACTTCTTGGAGTTTCCTTAATATTATAATAGGCTCTTTTGAAGTTTTCACATACGTGTTACCTTCTGCCTAGAAGGCCTTCAGAACTTTGGCTTCTTGGTCAAAGCCTACTCTGTCTCCAATGTTCACTTCAGTAACCACCTCCAATGAATGGGAAGCCTACAGTGAATAAGCCGACTAGTCTGATGTGTTGAATTTCTCTATTTTTATATGCTTTTCAAACTGTCATTAAAAAAATCTAGCACTAGCTAATCTCAAGTGTATTAACTCATTTAATCATGTTAACATTTAATCATTTAACAACTCTATGAGATGGTTTCCCATTTTATAGTTGAGAGAACAAAAGCATTGAGAGGTGAGCCAACCTGGCAAAAATCACACAACTAGGAACTGGGAGTTAAGATTCAAAGTGATATATCCTATCTCTAGCTCCATGCTCTTAATCTTTATTCCATAACTAAATGGTTTATTCACATACCTTTGCCACTAAATTAGGAATTCCATGAATACAAACCATGTCTTGGTTTTCTTTGGATTTCATTTTACTGGCAAACTGTCTATTCCACAGTAGATGTTCAATTAACATGCGATTGGATAAGTCCTTTAATGAGATCACATGCCTTTGACCTTGACAAGGATTACAAGAGCAGCAGAAGCCACAAGAAAAGACCTAATCAAATTGTCCAACCAGAGTCCATTAAGACCACCCAGTTATAGCCAATAAGAGTTACATGGAGACTTTTTATTTTAACATTAAACCAGACATTAGTAAAATGCAATAAAATGCAACAGTAATTTATTTGCAGTTACCTTCTAGAGATAGAGATGTGAGTTAAGGATGATTTGTTCTTTCAGTCTCCTATAGCTATTTCTGGATTTCTTTGTGGCAAGGGACATTAGTTTCACCTCATGTGGTGTGGGACAGCGATGGGCCCAGTGATCAAAGTACCAATGGTGCTTTGTGCTCAGAGGCCTCTGACTATCTCTCCTGTCAATGTTCCCAGATAGCGCAGACCAGCTCAACTGTAGAACAATTGGATCTCCGAGCTTTCAGCATGTGCTGAATCTTGAAAGCATCTAGTTGGTCATTCCAGTAACTGACCAATTTCAATGTTATTCAAGCACATACTCTGCTTTTGGGTCAGACGGACCTAGGTTTAAAGTACTGCTTTACTGTTTACCATAAATGACTTTGTACAGTATGCTTGCCTTCTCTAAGCTGTAGTTTTCTCATCTCTAAAATACATTAGGTATCCATCTAATGAATGATTATGATGATTAAATGACAAAATATGTATCAAGCATTACTGGATAAGGTAACATACCTAATTAAACTGGTTCCAGGAAACAAATTCAGGTCATCTGATCCCAAAGCATGAACTCACAGCCATTAGCTTCTCAACAACATGTTCAACTTGCTCAACTATCTCCCTTCCTTAACTCTTCTTCTTCAGTCTCTGTCCTTCACTTTTGAAATTCATGAAAATGTAGTCTGCCTTCATTGCTTTTTATTGTAGGCCATTTTTTATCCCACAATACTTGGACTCTGCCTTCTGTCACTGCCACACCATAACAATCACTCTCTAGATGATGAGTAGTCGATCACTATTGACTATGTTGATAGTTCACATATCAGCAACTACTCTACTAATGTGCAACATTCTAACTTTGAATTTATTCCTTGCTCATCTAAGATTGCTGAGTGGCTTGAGGTTAGAAGGCCGGCTCTGCTCCATACATTCATTTAGAACCCCAAGCTGATGGAGGCTTTCTTTCATCACTTGGGGCTTCCACTTGGAGTCATCTTTATTTGATCAGCCAAGAGAAAGAACATGGAGGAGTGCCAGGGAAGGGTTCTATGAATCAGGTCCCAAAGTGACATGTATCACTTCCACTCCACATTCCATTGTGAAAACATATAGACTAATAGTAAGGCCAGATAAAGGAGGAGAGAATGGCCTTTCTTGAGCAACGAGAAACTCTTTGCCACAACTATGGAAGAAAGACAAAATTGTCATTAACTCTAAATTTCTTGAATATCAGAGTAGTGTACTTTTCCCACCATTTCTGTACTTTCCATCCACCCTGTCATTATCAGACTGTTTAGTCTATCTAATTGCTCCAAATCACTTTCTTTCACATCAAAACCCTTTAAGGCAAAGCACATTATCCCCTCTTTCACTAAATCTTCTCTCATCCTTTCTCTCCAAAGGAGAAGGCCAAAGTTAGATAGCAAACTTTTTCTACTTTAGATCATCTAAGATCAAATCATAGAAGGTTAGTGTAGGAAAAGACCTAGTAATACTTAGCCCAAAGTTTTATTTGTATGGAAGAAGAAGGAAAGGACTAGAGAGGTAGATGAATCTCCCAGGGCAGAACCATGACTAGAAGGCAAGTCTATTGAATTCCATTCCTATTTCTTTCCAACACCTCTTGTTATCTCCTTTTGATGTAGGGCCAGCACTATGGGGCAGTTCTATTCATCAATACTTTTCAGAATTTCTCCAATTAACCCAAAATGTGATTATAAATGGTAAAATTTTATGACTTATAAAAATAATGGCAATAAAATCTTTCTTGTATAGACTGACAGATTAAAATATATATATTTTTTAGTTCTGCTTTATGATCCTGTAAGTTTTGAAAATCACTTGTTTTATCTAGTGATTGCTCAAATTTCAGTGAGAATGTATATATATTCAGTGACAATGTATATATATATACACACATATAAGATATATATATATATCTTATTCTTGGCAATTAAGTCTAGTGATAATTGTTTTTGTGCATGTCATAATCACTTTTTAAGCAGCAAAGCCTATTACCGTTACAGAGTGAGTTTCAGATGCCCTGCAGATTTGAGTAATTTTGGGTAATGCAGCTGTGTGTGGTAAAAAGATTTTACAATGCCCATAAAATGTTGCCTCATGACATGTTCAGCAGTGTAGGAAGAATCTGTAGGAAAAACATAACAATTTCAGTGTATTTCATTAAATACCGGATACCATTAACATTGTGCAATTTTTAAACAAGAACTATCCTCTGAGATCTAGAGGGTCTGTAAATTGCATGGCATTTGGGAGTCTTGAAATGGGTGGAAGGGTCTTGCATATGTTTTTATGGAAAGATTCAAAACCCTGGAACAAAAACAACAAACAAACAAAAAACATTACCCATGAGGGAATTGCGTTTGATCTACTTTGATCTTAGCTGTGTTTAAGAGTGTTAGTGCTTCTTCCTACATCTCTACATCACAAAAGATCAGAAGGTCTAACCTACAGCACATAGTTTGCCTGAAAATACAGTTTCCCATAAAAATAGAGTAAGAAGAGAAAAAAACCATAGTGGATTGTATAACATTTCTTTTTGCTATTTTAGAATCATTGATCTTGGCTTTAACTATCTTCCTTGTTGTTATTGTTATCACAGGTGTGATAGATATAATTATTAAATCAATCATTTATTAATTCAAACAATTTACACTTATTTATTTAGCTCCAATATATTCCAGGCAAATGGATAGAAGCCCAAGATAAAAGATGGCTATGAGAAAATAGGACACATTTTTAAAAATGATTTTTGCCCTCTAAGGGATCACGGTGTTGTAGCTTGAAGTTCTGGCTTCTCACCCAAAGTAGAGGCCCAACTGATCATTTTTACTTGGCCATTCTACAATCCAACTCAATCTCTTTAAATCTAAATTCATCATTTTTGTCTAAACGAGCATTTATACTTGACTAAAGGAAATTATTTTATCTTATAACAACAAAGCATCATACAAGTGTTTGCTTTCCATTAGAATTATTCTCTACAGTGGTAATTATCTAAGACACACGAAAATTAAGATTTTGGATTTATTATCCTTCCAGTTCCCAAATTCTGTTACATAGCACAGCCTAAGCACATCCTTTCTGGAAGAACGTACTCATCTCTCAGTGCCTGCTGCCTTCAGTCTGTCTCCCCTTCTATTTCACTCATTATTCTTCAATGTGTAGTCCTTGTTTCTCAAGTACTGTGGTGTCATCACAACTAGGTCACAGACTCTTGGAATTCAGAACATGTATCTTAAGATTCTGTTCTCAGTTGTGATGATATTCTAAGAAATATACGTGAAGTTCGAATCTGAAACATGAGCTCGAACTCAGATTCTGATGTTAACCACCAGTGCAACCCAGTGAAATCTAAATGATTTTCAAACCTCTGTTTGCTCTTCTGTAACAATAATAAGGGCTTAAGGCCCAACTCACAGAGCTGTGCTGATAATTAAAGAGAAAGTAGAGTAACTCAAATATCTACACAGACCTCGCACAAATGTAAATAATTAGTAGTATTCTCCACAGCTCCTGACTCCGCACAGATATTACTAGATTAATATTACTAGATTAATTTATTGATTGATTTTTTAAGGAAATCTCCTAAATGAGCAAAGACCCTGGGACATTTAGTATCAATCATTCACTTTTACATTTTGAGAATAAACCTTTGAAATTAGTCCTTTTGCTTTCTGAACAATGTGTTCCCTGGACAGAAACAGAAGATCCACATCCATCCTCACTTTTGATGCAGTTTTTTCTATGTGTTTCCCGGAGTTTCACATTGTATCCCATACTCAACAATGCTGAGAATTAGTCTTGGAGCTCAGTTAGGTTGCAAGACATATTAGAAAGAGCACCGAACCTCATTTCTTTTTTCGTCCATTTGGCCAAAATTTATGGAAGATATATGCAGGTGTGTGCAGGCATGTATCTCTGTGCAGTGTTAAGTATAGATCCTAGAGATGCACAGATAACTTATATACTTGACCCCTGTTCTCAAGGAGCATAAAATCTGGTGAGGGAAGCATACAGGCAAATAATTAAAATATAGTATGACTTGTCTGGCCTCCAAGACCCATTTTATGTGCTGTGTGTCCATGTTCTTGTCACTTTACTTTTCTGAACTTAAATTCCCTTAACTATTAAACGTGATTACTTTATAGAGCTGTTCTGAAAATTAAGTATGCTAATGTGTGTCTGACACATGGTAGCTAATAAATGCTCAATTATTTTCCTTCCTACTTCGTTCCATGTAAGTTAGGCCCAAACTAAACAAACAGATGTCTATCCCAGTTTGGAGGTAGAGTGTGGCTGGCAGTTGCAGGTATTAGACTCTGTTCATGAGACTCCCCGAGAGATTTTACCTACCATTTATTGACTGAATAGCGTGTGTCAGGAGTTTTATGCACATTATCTTTGTCCTTATGAGAAGCCCAACATGAAGATAGTACCCACATTTTCTCAGGTGACAAAACTGAGAGTTGGAGAGTTTAAGCATAGGTGTTAAAGAGATGGGTTGTGGAGGCAGCCGCTTGTCTAGGACCCACAGCTATGCACTTACTTGCTATGAGACTGACCTTGGTAAGTTTTCTATATTAATCTTAATATATATATACACACATACATATACGTATGTATATATATGTATGTATGTATGTGTGTGTGTATGTATGTGTGTGTGTGTGTGTGTGTGTATATATATATATAAAATGCTTCACGAATTTGCATGTCATCCTTGCGCAGGGGCCATGCTAATCTTCTCTGTATCGTTCCAATTTTAGTATATGTGCTGCCGAAGTGAGCACTTCACTTACTTTCTTCACTTGTAAAATGAGAAGAATAATAGTTCCTTCTTTCATACAAAATTATTTTTCCACATATTTGTTGAATTATTATTGTTGAACACTGGCACTCCTCTAGAAACTACCAGACAGACAAGATCTCTGTTCTCTTGAGCTTTCATTTTGTAAAGAAGATAGACAATAAATAGATATAAAGACATTTAAAAGATTTTAGAGAGGATCAAGTGATATGAAGGAAAAAAAAAGGAAAGTGAGTAGCAGGAGGAAATCTTTTCTAAAGAAGTGACGAAGGTGATATTTGATATGATAAGCTAGCAATTCAACGATCCCTGGAAAGTATTTTTAGGCCTGAGTTGAGGATTGATAAAATAATATATGCAAAGCACTTATTATTAGTACTTTGATTAAATAACCAGAGCAGAGTTGCGAATTAAGTCCTGGCCTCCGTGGCTTCCAAGCCAGTGTTTTCTCCCTTACTGTGGAGCAGCGCCACCAGCCTCCAGTTACCAGCTTGCAGCATTTATGCTTCTCCCCTTCTGACTGATTCTGAATTAGAGATAAGGATCTTGGCCAAAATACAGGGAAGAGTGAAGTGGGAGGCAGGCCCTGCTGCAGGTTCTACTGCAGGACAACTTTTCCACCATGTCTACTTTCTTCTTCTCAGTGCATCTTCTTTCTCTGTCAGAATCAACAGCTGCCTGTCAAGGAGAAAAGCAAAATGAGAGGGCAAGGAGCCAAAACCTTGGCATGAATTTGTGTGGTCATCTTTTCTAATCATATGTTTCATGTTGCATTTCATAGAGACTTGAGAGAGATGACATTAAACATCATAGAATGACAGAGCCTTACATAAAGTTACTCTTAAAAATGTCTGATGATGTTGATAATGATGATGATGATGATAATGTGTTTACTATGGCATCTAAGTGGAGAAAGGTTTTTATTTTTGACAAGGTGTGGCCCTGAGCTTCTCTTAACACATGGGATGCATATAGGTGACCCGTAAATGTTTGGCCCACTCCGAATCTCAACCTGGTCGACAGGTGAGTGAGTAGTTTGACTTTCGCTTCCACTGTTTCACCTAATATTTTTTTTCTCTCTTAAAGAAGAGGCAATAAACTCCGGCTTTTATTGTGAATGTTGAACATCTCTCCGATTGGAGAGATCTTCAAATCTCACCTAATTGACTGAGATTGAAACCTAAACTAATGCATTATTTTCAAGGACTGAAGGTTTGTCAAAAGAATTTTCCAGCCATAGTGTTTACATTTATTGCAAGTAATTTTTATTTAATCTTTTAAAGAAGTAAACCAGTCTTGTAATATAATGATTTAGTTTTACGGGTAATTAAAAGGGAAAAGCCTCTTTCTGCCCAAATGATCTATGTAAACCAATAAAAGTCACTTTGGGGCCTAGATAATTATCTGGATAATTATCTCAACCCTTTTAACTCTGTTGTTCTGGGCCCATAGTAGACACTCAGTGGAAACTTGTTGATTGATTTGCTTTTGACTATGAAGACATGATCCAATAATTTCTTTCTTTATTCTGAAAGGGAATCTCATTTTTTAAAATTGAGGAATATTTGACAATTAAAATTTTATATATTTAAGGTATGTAACTTGATGATTTGATATACATATACATTGTGAAATAATTACCACAATCAAACTGATTACTATATCCATCACTGCAGATAGTTTGCATTTGTGCATGTGTGTGTGTGTGTGTGTACATTTTTGTGCACACGCACGTGCACTTGTGAGAACACAAAGTCTAACTCAGCAAATTTCAAGTATACAAACAAGTATCGTTAACTATAGTTGCATTGTTGTATATTATATCTCTAGAACTAAATTGTTTTGCATAACTGAAACTTTGTACCTATCAACCAACATCTTTCCATTTTCCCCTCCCCCTATCCCCTAGTAACCACTATTCTACATTCTGCTTCTATGAGTTTGACTATTCTAGATTCCACAGGTGAGATCATGCACTGTTTATTTTTCTGTATCTGGCTTATTTCACTTAGCATTATGCCCTCCGGGTTCATCCAGTTGTTGCAAATATCAGGGTTTCTTTTTCTTTTAAAGCTGAATACTATTCCACTGTATGTGATGTGTATGTATGTGTGTGTGTGTGTACATATATATACACTGACCCAACATTTCTAAGCACTCAAAAATGTATATTTACTTTTGCTTATGTTAGAATCATAAAACATTATAGAGAGTAAAAATTGCTCTGGTCATGAAAAAAAGTGAAATAAGATAGCATTTACCTTGCCCAATAAGATGTGAAAAGACAGCATACTTGCTTTGGTAACAATTTGTGTTGTCCTACATACCAATGGATCAAAAGTTCTCTCACATTTATTACACATCCACATGTACTATTATTACTAATCTCTGGTTGGTACATTTAAGTTTTGACATTTTTTTCCCCATTGAAAAATATAGAGAACAGCAAGTTTCATCTTTTTTCTTATATGTGAGAGTCAGTAATATGGAAGTTCATGATGGTTCACAATGCTGTGGTTTTTAAGGATGTAAAGAAGAGGTGATATTTCTTTTGAATTAAATTAGAGGTGTAAAGATATGTGCTCTCTCTCTCCATATTTCTAATGGTACATGAAGTGACTCCCTTGGAGTGACCATTTTCATACATTAGATAGACTTCAACTCACTTCTGAGATGGTAGCAATTGGTGCAAAGTTACATTTAATTTAAAAAAAACTTAATAAAAATAATCATATTATTTTTAATGTGAGTTTTAATGCATCATTTACATACAATAGAGTGCACAGATTTGTATGTGCTCAACTTTGAGTATTGACAATTGATATACAACATTTTCATTAGCCTAGAAAGTTCCTTGTGCCTTTTTCCAACCAATTCTTCACTCTTCAAGGCCCACCATATTTTAATTTATATTACCACAAATAATTTTGCCTATTCCTGGACTTCATGTAAATGGAATCCTACAGTCCTAATACCTTACTTCTGAACTTACAGAACATTTTTACTTTCATTACTCCATCTGATCCTTACATAGACACAGACTGAGGTAAATGTACCAAGATATGAAATTTTAGAGATGAGAACACTGAAGTTCAGAGAGTTTTTACGACTTATTTAAAATCACACAGTAGAAGGCTTCAGAGGAAGAATCGATGTTCCAAAGCTAGGTGTTCTGATTCTGGATTCGGGACTTCTGTTGAATTCTAATGGATCCTGGAAAGATATTTGGACTCATCATCATCATAACAACAACAGTAATAATAAAAATATATACCTGGGTCTGAATGCCAACTTTGCCATTCATTATGTACGTGATTTTAAGTAAGTTATTTGATTCATTTCAGACTAATTTACTTCATCTATAAAGTAAAGGTAACAGTATCCTCATCCCTGGGCCTGAAACTGTTTGTACTACAAAACTTATATTTCTTCATGGTTTCTGTTGGAGACCCTGTAAAGTTTCCAATACCAGGCAGAGTCAGATACTAACCATAGGGCTATTATGAACTTTGTTTAAGTCTTTCTTTTCCATTTTTTTATTTTTTGTTAAATTTATCAGAATAACATTGGTTAATAGCGGTATGTAAACCTCATCTCTTACCATCACCATGTATTTGATTACCTTTACCCTCTTCATCCTCCCTCTACCTCTTTCCCCTCTGTTAAACACAATTCTGCTTTTCATGTCTATGAATTTGTTACTAGTTTGTTTGTTTATTTGTTGCTTTTAGTTTTATGTCCCATATATGAGTGAAATCATACGATTCTTGTTCTTTCCCATCTGACTTCAGTCAGCATAACACTCTCAAGATCCGTCCATGTTGTCGCAAATGTCTTTCTGATCACGTTTTGTTTCTTTTTTTCCTCTTGAAAAATAATGAGCTCCTTGCAAACAAATTCCAATTTTTGCTCACTGCCATTTCTCAAGCACTTAGCTCACTGTCTGGCTCAGGAGCGACATGTACTATAAGGTCACTGAACCTGTAACAAGTAGCCAGACGTAAGCACAGGCGAACCTCCTTTGGAAATAGGATTGGCCTCCATTTTTTGTCACTATTCCAACTTTCCTGAGGGGGTCTTACCAGATGAAAATTGTTGTCTGTGGCTCATTTGAGTAAGACTGCACCCATCGGGAAAATTCTTGGGCTCAATATCTAATAAGAGGGTATGAAAAATATGATAAGATTATTTTCATGGCCATGCTAAAAATATGAAACTACCCACAAATGTCCAGGTCATAGAATTATGAAGCAAATCAATTAAGGGTGTAGAGGGAGCACTTATCTATTGGAGTTGGGTGCAAATAGGGGCTGGAGAAGGGCCGCTCTGCCTAGTGCTATACTTCCTCAGCTTGTAACCTAGGAAGGAATTCCCTAGTGTTGCCTTTTGCCAGCTACCTATTGTTACTGCAGTGCTGTGGTGGTATTAAGGAAACAATAATGTCTGCTAATGCTGTCAACACCTTGGCAATATCTGCCTTTCTTCAATTACTTTTGTTTACAAATTACTCCTAATTTTGTTCTTAAAAGCTAGTTAAGAACAAATGCTGCTAGGATTGATGGGAAGCTAACTGCATGATTAAGTAATTACGTTTTTAAAGCTTGCCTTACACTAGGACTAATGATATGTCACCCAGTAGCAGAAACCCCAGATAATGAATGAGAAATGTTTATATGTACTTAGTTGCTTTTAAATCTCCCTTCACGCTAGAGCTGGTGCTATGCATGGGTACTGGGACGAAGAAAAGGAATGACAGCTTGGCCTCCGCAGTCTTTGTGCAGAACCTCAAACTCCCACCAAGGGCTCTTTTCCGCCCTAGTCGACACTTTATTTTTTTGTAGGGCTGATTGTTCAGTTGGTTCACTGACGGAAATGCTACATCGTTTTGTTGAATAAAGAGCTGAATGAATTTCACTAGTAGGTGATTGTCCTTTCACTGCAGAGACCAGATTTAG
Organism: Pteropus alecto; assembly: GCF_000325575.1. Lineage (NCBI taxonomy): Eukaryota > Metazoa > Chordata > Mammalia > Chiroptera > Pteropodidae > Pteropus > Pteropus alecto. The sequence continues at coordinate 34,525,478 of NW_006494614.1, read as the reverse complement.
AGCTGATCTTTTGAGTCTATAGAATAGAATCGGAGTTGGGCTGAAGGGGCTCTGCCACCCCTCCTCTAACTGCAGACTTTCAGGCGTGTGTGTTAGTGAGGTCAGTGTTTGGGGCACAAGGGGTGAGAGAACGGGGAAAGGAAGTTCCTCCATGTTTACACCTGGGGATTCTTAGGTCATTGTCAGGCATTCACACCCTCTACACTTGACACAAGCATCAACTCTCTTCTTGGGAGTTGCAATCCTGGATGTAGACTCAGAACTCATTTTGCAGTGGAGTGATGTTTCCTCAACTATAACTTAAGTTTTTCAGTAGCCAAGCAGTTTCTTCCTTTCTTTCTCTTTTGAAGTTTATTGGGGTAACATTGGTTAATACGATTATATAACTTTCAGGTGTACATTATAAATTGTCATCTATATATTCTACTGTGTGATTACCACCCAGAGTCCAGTTTCCTTCAGCTACCAAATATTTGACTCCCTTTACCCACTTCACCTTCCCCCAGCCTCCTTATATTTGACCCCATTCAGCAGTTTCTTTATATAATTTTATGTATAAACATATGCATATACATTTATATATAATTTATATTTATGTACTATTTAACATATTTATATATAGTTATATATAACACATGTATATAAAAAGCATGGCATGATAACTATTCAATATGTTGCTATAATTATATGTATAAATTTGTTACTATAATGCATACGTATATCTCACACATAAACACAAAGGTATATAATAGCTATATATATACACTATAGACACACATGTATGACTTGCGTATCTATACACATATTCTCAGATATATGTAATTCAATAATGTTCCAAATGTATGTGTTAACGGGTGTGCTCTAGTGTGATAAGTTATCATACACTGGCTTACACTGAATGGTGAGAGAAAATCAGTTTGAGTTTAAATCTAGGCTCACAATGGCCAGTTATATGTCTTTCTTAACATCTTTCTCAAACTCCTTTACTATAAAGTGTGGATTATAAATACTGGCCTTGAGGGGTAGCTGTAAGGAGTAAATGAGGCTATATATGGAATTCATCTAACTGTCATGCACATAGTAGGTATTCAATGAATGTTAATTTCATTTTCTAAGCACTACAGTTTCTTTTAATCAAACACTTACTAATAGTGATTCCTGAGAGAAGCAACAGACTATGCAATTTCCTCTACTTGCGAAATTCAAACTAGTTATCTCTTACTACCGTGGAATAATGACTGTAATAAATTGAGGAGATTTCTGTTTAAATAAGTGGACGATTTTGGCTGACTCTGGAAATGTAAATGGACCCTAATTAATGAATGCCTTAATCATTTTTCCTGTTTCTTCTTTATAGACACATTATTTCCTGCCTAGGGGTGAATACATTCAGCGTACATACGTTCAGATATGAATACACATATGCATACACATTTTCAAGGTACCAGCTTTAATGAAGAAGAACAAAGGATATTCATTAATTAGGGCCACAAAAATCTCTTCAAGGACTTCCACTTGCATCATAATTAAGTCTGTCTTCCCTAGTCTTGCATTCAAGGCCTTCTGACTCTGACTTCGACTATGTTTCATAAAACAGTCCATTTTCTCTGAGAAGCTAGCGCTCTCTCTCTTCTGAATTTCCAGAGGACTAATTTCCCGTACTGATCATTTGACATTTTATGGCTCTATTTAAAAGTGTTTTGCTATCTCACTTCTCAGAGCAAGGAAACTAGCTATTGGATTTAGCTGATGAAAAATTTTCTAATTACTTAAAAATAGACATAATTATTTTTCAGTATAAAATATTACCAGCTTATGATAGAAAAATTTAAGTATATAGCACAGTATAAAAAAATTAAAATGATCTATGATTCCATCACAGAGAAATAAACCTTGATAGCACCATAAGAGATATTAATTAAGTTCCATCCAACATTTTTTCATATTTGAAAAGCAGCATAGATTCGGCTCAGGCTATTTATAAACATACTCCATGTATATTTTTTAAAATTTAAGATCATATTTTATATATATTTTTATATATAGTATTCTGCATTATCAATATTTTCTGGATGCTTTCATAATTTTGTGAAATATTATTTGAAAACATTTCAATAACTATATATAATAGTCTTATAGGAAAGAACACTATAGTTAATTTATCCTATCTATCTAATTATTTTTGGTTAAGTTATTGTACTTATATTTCTTCAACCAATAATGATGAACTAAATTGCTTTATACCCAAATCTTTGTTTTCAACTCTGATTCTACCCTCAGAATAGATTTTCTCTAAGTCGAATCTAAGATTTTAAGCATCTTGACACATTTAACCAAATTGCTTTTCAAAATGCTCTACCCATTTATATCACCCCTAATCACACTGAGTATCCCTCTTGCTGTCATCTCAAACATTTAGAGAACTTATTTTTTAAAAATATTTTTGGCAGCATAACTCATTATCAATTTTATCCCTCTGTTTACTATTAATGTAGAATAATTTCAAATTGTGAACTTTTCCAGTCAGGAAGAGAAATCTAAGATTAACCTAAATTTATTTCTTTAAACTTAGCTTTCTTTTCATTTGTCAATCAGACCTCAATAAATTTACAATAAATAAATAGTTAATAAATAAAGTTAACTTTCTTTTCTCCTTGTCTGATACTCGAATTTTTTGTTTTCCTTCCAGAAAAGTCAATTTTCCTAAAATACGTCTATTTTTTTGAACAAGCTTAGTGACTTTACTGTGCAGATTCTAACTCTGGGGAGGTTGATTATTATTCAAGGATATTTTTAAAGTAATCTGTGGTCTCTTTTTGCTAGCTATCTTAAAGTGCTCTCACTATCCTTCCTGCCTCTGTCCCATCTCCCTCTGGATGCCCATTTCAAGATGCTGGATAGATGAGTGGTCATGACCTTTACCTCCTTGCCACCGCAGATTTGACATCATAGTCTCACAAAGAGGGATCACAACAGAGTTCCGATGGGGTTGAAAACAGAGGACTCAAGGGAAGAGCAGACACCTCTGAGCACCTTGATCAGTGGGATCAACCACAGGCTAAGTTACCTATGCTACAGCACAATTCTCTGATATAAGAGAATTTGGGGATAGGGGGAAGTATGCGGGGAGTGATTGTGGGCTTCCTTAATCTTTTACCATTTCTTACCTGCTTAGCTGAGTTACTTTGCTTTATAGGCTTTTGGCATGAGTTGGTGACTAAGATTTTCCAGTTCATCCTACCCATGCAATGGCTGAGGATAATTTCATAGAATTGTATAATAAAATATTTGTGACATTATGTTTTTCTGTTTTCATGGGTGGATGAAAATGAATCAGGTACATATTTCTAATTGCCATCATGTCCTGGGTGTATTTTAAGAAAATAACTTTTATATTTGGAAAAAAATTTATATCCAGAGAATAACATCTCAATAGCAATCATATATCTTAATCCAAAATGAAATGGCCATTCTTCCTAGGATAAATATCCTATTTTAACTATTTACCTTTTTTAAATTAAAAAATACAAATCAGAAATTATACTTTATTGATGTTTAAAGTATTGGTAAAAAAGATTTTTGAGTTATAATTTTGCTTTCAATTCCTATCACTCACATTAACACCTAATTTTATTTTCACATCCCAGTAGCAGCCAAGTTACTTAAGGCGGAAAGTTACTTAAGGAGTCAGTCATAGAGATGCAATATGAAATCCCTTAACCCAGGGATCTTTAACCCCCATGCCGCAGACCAGTACTGGTCAGTGGCCTGTTAGGAAGTGAACGGTGGGCAAGTGAGCTAAGCTTCGTCTGCATTTGCAGCCGCTCCCCAGCGCTAGCATCACTGCCTCAGCTCCACCTCAGATCACCAGACATTAGATTCTCATAGGAGCACCAGTTCCTGGTGCCAGAAAGGTTGGGGACTGCTGCCTTAACTCACCATGCCCCAGGTTGTACATATATTCTCTCCTAGCCTGTGAGGCCGCAAAGAAGGAAGATATAAAGATTAGTTTTCATCTCTACTTCACTATGTTCAGAGCGACTCAAAGATAATTACCTATATTGTGGAATTCCATGGGGCACCTCAAACAATGAAAAATCTCTCTCTCTCTCTTTCTCTATTTATATCATCTACCATTTTATTACTCTATCTACCATCTATCATATCTTTCTAATCTATTTATCTGTATTTCTAACTTATTTTCCCATGTCTGCATTATTTTCAGTCTACATTAGAGATAATTTTTGAAATGTAGATTACCCTAGAAAAAGATATAGATTGACAAAATTCTAGTAAGAAAATAACATCTCCTGGATCCTTTTGGAGAGACAGGGTTTGACAGATGTGTGGGCTTAATTCCAAATGAGAGGCCAAGACAGTGGAAGAGAATAGAATCAGCACACTTTGGTCTTTGCCATAATCTTGATCCACCCCACTCTCACCCTTCCCCACACCGGAGTTAAAATATGTAAATGCCAAAAAAGAAAAAATGTGGACACACCTACCTCAACTAAAATGAAAATTAAAAAGTGCCTACTTTTTCTAACATCTATGGTTCTGCATCGCCTTCACATAAAAAGGGCAGCACTTTTGTATTATTGAATTTACAGCTCTAATGCACCTTTTCTCCTCTGATCGTCAAAGTTCAAATTGGGCTATGATCAAGGTCACACTTGTTTGTTTGGGGTTCACAATCAACATCATGAACCCCAAACAAACTTCTAGCTAAAATAAAGAGCATTAGAGATGAATGCATGAAACAGATGTTCCCAGAAGCAAGTGACTTGTTGGATGAGTCGAGCTAATGCTTTTAGCCTTGATGAGCTTCAGATGCCAACATTGTAAAAATAAAATAATGAGGTAATAAAATAAGAAAGTATTTGAGCTCCTTGGGCAATATAGATCCGTAGTGTTATTATGATGAAAATTATACCCATTTCCAGGGCATTTATTCTTCATTTTTTAGTCCTCTAATGCAATGGTTCTCAACCACTGCTGCATATCAGAAGCACTTGGGGGGCTTTAAGGCATGTCAGTGCCAGCATCCCACTCCAGGCCAATTAAGTCAAAACCTCCTCCAGACCAGGCCATGAACGGCTCAGATTATTCTAATGTGATGCCAGAGTCATAGATCATTGTTTCTCAATGGCACAAAATGCCAGTTTGTTTTGTCACTCAGATTAAACTGAGGTGGGGTTGGGAGGAAGTGGTCTTCCCAACACATGACTCCCAGCTAGTTTGGCTCTTAGCACCAAGGATATCTTTAAACTGAAATCAAGTAAAGTTAGTGTGAATCGCATGTTATTTCTCTGGCCATTATAAGTGACATATTTGTGCCTGGTGTTTCAATCTCAAACATGTCACTGCTTTCATGTCATCACTCCACTCCACGTTGCAGAGATCACTCCTGTCAGTTCCTATTCATCTGGAAGGGTCAGGCCTATTTACAACCTGAGGCCCTGCCTGTGCTTCTGACAAGTTCTGTCATATAACGGCTGTCACCAGACCCAGCACACATCGGCTTCAGTCTACTGCCACTTTAGACCATGGTCAGTTGATTGTTAGAATTTCAACTTATCAACCACACCATCTGATACTAGAACTGAAAACAAATGGCAAATCACTTAGAGGAATGAGACGCTGTTGGACTTTTGGCCAAGTCACCCAGGGGTGATTGATAAGCCTTTCTTGGCTTTGCCAAATCCTCTCCAGGGCATAAAGACGCAAACAGGTAGTCTTACAGAAATGTTCAGAAAATCACTTGACTGTTTACTTTCCAGGTAGGTAGTAACAGTAGACCTTGGGAAGGAGTCCAAGGGTTGGTAGAGAAACCATGCCCAGAGGCATGTACACTGGCATCCTTTACTCAATCTTATTTTCCCTCCCTTGGGAGGAGTGGAAGATGTATAAGGAGGTAAGCAATGACTGTGCATTGCTTTTCTACTTAATCATCTAAGTTTTAGCAATGCTGATGGGAGGGAATGTAAAGTGGAAATTAAGGATACTTACAGATTATAAGGGTACCATTTAATGTCCTAAATTGTTTGGAAATGATCTTACTAACATGAAATTACTTGAAGAAGATTGGAATCCACTTTAAGAAAGCAGCATGTCACCCCAAATCACTCATCCCAACAACTTAGAAGAGGGTAATAGAAGATGATTCATCGAGGTTGACTCCTATCATATCACTCTAAGATTATCTTTTATAAAATCCCAGGGTTTAACAATAATTTGTAACCAGTGAAGCAAATGTTGATACCTACCAAAGTTAACAGAAAGCAAAGAAACACAATGGGAAGGATAGTAACATTTTGTAATATCTGGGATAGTAGAGAATAAAAATTTTTAGTAGACTATTTCAGTTTAATACTGTCAGAGCTGCTGATTCAATAGGCAAATCTCATAAAATCCACAAGATCTCCAGTGACCTAGTGATACATATATGCTCCTGAGAGAATATCTTGAGTTCACATGGATTATTCATTTATCTGCCTAGATCTTGGCAAATTTATTAGGAAAATTAAAAAAATAAAAAAAATTTAGGAAGATAATAAAATTTATTAGAAAAATAAAAAATAAAATGCATTAGGAAAATAGATTTAAAAAGTGATACATCAATAAACATAAACTCAATGAACTTGGAATGGAAAGTTGGAAATTTTATCTGATTTTTCCTTACTAATTTCCATATGGGGAAGCATCTATAAAATGATCATGAAAATCAATGGGAATGTGATCCTATATATAACATATACTCTTTACTCATTTATTTTTTCAGGAAAAACCCACCGTGAATATCAAAATCACTCTAAGAATGCATTCAGCATCTCAAAGGGGTTAACCTAATAAAAGTCTGGATTCAAAGAGTAGGTGCATAACAAACACTTATTAGCTACTAAGGCAGTGGTTAGATTTTCAAAGAATGGATCAATGTCTTGTTACTTAGCTTAATGATCAGATGCCTTTGAATTCTCATTCTCCTAATGCTTGCTTCTTTCTCAACTAGACAGCCACTTGTGATATTGTCTTAGAATCTCAACGTTCCCAAGCACTATGCACAAAACATTGACTTAAATAACTACTCTTACTGTGACAGATGCACAAGTTCCATTTTCTTCTTTTTGGGGGATATATTAACTGGAAATTTAAAATATCCATAATAACAGAAAACAGGAGATGTAGAGGTTGATTGTTTAAATTTTATGAACTCGAAGGCCCCAACACACTTTGAGTGTATGCACTTGGCATAACTGGGTTTCTTGGCATGAAGAGAGCTGACACCTCCTGGCAGTCCTTCACATTTTCTGGGCAGACATGGACTCTTTATCAGTCCTATAAGGTTCAAATACTTTTAAACGAGTGTCTAACTGAAAACCAAGGAGCTCTAAGAGCAAATATTTGAGTTTTGTCCACCACTGGAATTTAAATGTGTGCACATGTCAGCCCATCTAAGAGGAGAGGGAGAACTTGATTGAATTCAGAATGTAGTTGGGTAGTAGAGAAATGAAGAAAAACAATATTTAATCTTTCGCAGCTTGTGTCTGAAAGGTGAATTAGACTTAGTAGCAGAACCAGAGAATAGAGTCAGACAAGTGATTCAGGGTATGTACAGAAAGGGACTACTTCTGACCCTTCTTTATCCATCCCCTTCTCTAAGAAATATTTACTCTGCTATGACTATGTAGTGGAACAGACTAAAAAATTGATTACTAGGGACCCTACCACTTTTACTGTGGGTATCCTTTGTGAAAGAACTGAATACTAGAAGCGGGTATAGCTTCCTTTTCGACCAAAGCAAAAATGAGCACTGGGAACTTGGAGGCACCCAAAAGACGACAAGGAACTCCATATAGTGACAGAAGAGAAACTAAAAGAAAGAGCAAATGAGAAAAAGGAACAAGGCTGGCAAGCAGATTATGGAGCATCAGAATCCTAGTTTGGGCCCATCTCAGAAAATGTGGGCATTTAAGCCTCAGGAATCCCTAGCAAGATGGCTTCAGTGAAAGCTTGCAACAGAAATGCAGTGGGACTCTGATGCTATATGAAGCATCTCTCCTCTCCCACTCCATTCTTCTTTAACTGCCTAGAAATTGAGGATAGATGATGTTGGAGGAAGCTGCTCAAACCTTGTCCCATGGTTGAAGAAAATGCTGACCAGAGCACCAGTGGACAAACCGTGAATGTGACTTTCCCTTGGAATTTAGGCGGTGAGGCCTAGAGAACATTTGGCTTGTATTGTTGGCATAAAGGAACTTCTACGAGCCTGACAAAAACACCTGCTGCATTTTATTAGTACCCTATTTTTCAGTGTCTCTAAAATCTTTGTAAAAAGGTTTATGTGTAGAATTAAAGATTCCTAGAGTTACAAATAAAAATATACAGGGTTTAGCACACAACTTGTATGATATTATTCACCATATGCAGCACGAATTAAGAAGTGCATTTGATTAATTTCACAATTACACACGGGTTTATGAATGGCTTTCCCAGTAGTCACAGAGAATTGGTCTTGAATATTTTATTAAGGAGCTATTCCTTGTCACCACCCAGTGCTAATGCATGTAAATGTATACAGGCTGCATGTACATTACCTGGAACTGTCAGTGGCTCATTAGGAGCATTCAAATGATGTAAAACCAGAAATCCTTCAATCACCTTCCTTCAAGATTCCAAATTGAGTACATGTTTTAAAACCCGTTTCTACCCTTCAGGCATATAGGTACGAAAATAAAAGCTCTCGGACTCTATTTCCACTTCTGTTTTATGTTCTCAATAGTGAGAGTTGCTCACACCATAGGCTCTCAACTGAGAAGAACTTGTGCACACACCACACAGCACACAGCATACAGCACACAGCACATAGCACACAGCAATGGGTAAAAAGATGATTTTCTTGTAAGAAGTGTGGAATGAGGCATGTAGTAGGTTTGAAGTTGTTGAGTCTACTCTTTTCCAGATGTTCATCTCACCTTATATGCCATGTATTTATTCAATAAAGGCATTAAAAGGCCAAATGGTTTAGAGCGATGCTGTCTAATATCATAGCCACTAACCACATGTTGACTACTGAGCACTTGGAATGTGGTGCATCTAGACTGAGATGTGCTATAGGCATCAAATACACGCTGGACTTTTAAGACTGTTTGAAAAGGAAAAGGAAGGTAAAATATTGATTATATTCTAAAATATAATCAATATATTTTATGTTAAACAAAATATATTATTAGCATTGACTTCACCTGTTTCTTCTTACATTTTTTAATGTGGCTTCCAGGAAATTTAAAATTACATATGTAGACTTCATTCGTGACTCATAGTATATCTGCATTGCACTGGTTTAGAAGGGGCATCGGATTAGGAGATAAACATTTTAGTCATTATTTGTAGTTATTTATTCATTCAGAGAACATTTATCAAACTTCTATATGTGCCAAGCATTGGGAAAGATGTAGATTGAATGGTAAGTAAAACAGACCAGTGAAATGAAGTATATATTAAACTGTACTAATATTATGAGGCATTTTGTCCAGGTACAGTATAAAAAAATCAAGTTGATTATTGTAGTCTCCGTTTTCTCACTTATTGAAAGAGAGAGGTAAAAGAAATTAGCTCTAAAATTCCTTCCAAATCAGTCTAGGTCTAAGTTTGAAATATTTTCTCAGTTCTCCAAAAGCATAGTTTTTTTTTTTTTTACCACCTTTGGTTCTAAGATATAGGAAATAGCTTCTTGATCTTTTGAAAAGATATTCAGTATCTTATATTTTTTCCTCCTTTTTAGTTGAAATACAAATTCAGAAAATAGAATGATAATATTGCATGTGCTGTTTAAAAGCAAATTGTTGAACATCTAGGGAGTGTCTACTGTGTACTAAGTATTGTGAAAGTCAAAAGAAGAGGCATGTTTATAACTTAATTAAAAATAAAGAATAAATGTATAAAATGATGCCACCAGAGTAAAATAATAATAGATATAAAAATACAGAAACATTTTGTGGTAAAACATGTTATAGAGTCTTGTTACTAGGAGTAGAGCCTTATGGCATGGTACACATATGAAGAACATTAAGGTTAGAAAATAAAAGGCATCATGGTCAACCAGAATAGTTTGGTTGAAAAAAAGCCAGATTTTCACATGATGAGAAGAGGTGGGAGGATGTGCCCTGAGAAGGGAATGGTGTATGTACTGGCCCAGAAATGAGAATGTATAACACATGACTGCAGGGTGTGAGAACAGAAACTTAATTTCAGAAAAAGTCCATATACAGAAATAGTAAGAAATCATACTAACAAATATTGCATATAAAATAGAGGCAAGCATTAATACTAGGGTCTAAACTATAAAATCCAGCCAAAGGTCTAAGCTATAAAACCCAATCAAAAATGTAGCTTTAAAAAGCTATTTTTGTCACTTACAATATTTCTTTACTTTTTTTTAATTGAATATAGGAGATAACAGTTTTTCTATTTTTGTATTTTTATTTTTTCAATTATACTTGACATACAATATTGTGTTAGTATACAACACAGAGATTAAACATTTCTATAACTTATCAAGTGATCACCCTGAAAAATCCAGTACCCATCTGACACCATACAAGTTATTACAGTACTACTGACTATATTCCCCATGCTAGACTCTACATCCCCATGACTATTTTATAACTACCAATTTGTACCTCTTTATCCCCTCCCCCCTTCACTCATCCACCACCCCCGACCTAATAACCATCAAAATACTCTCTGTATCTATGAGCTTGTTTCTGTTGTTTGTTTATCTTGTTCTCTAGATTCTACATATGATATTTGTCTTTGTCTGACCATTGACTCGGCACAACACTCTCTAGGTCCATCCATGTTGTTGCTGATGGAAAGATTTCATTCTTTTTTATGGCTGAGTAATATACGTGCCCCCTTTGCTTTATCAATTCATCCATTGATGGACACCCAGGTGGCTTCCATATTTTGGCTACTTAAATAATGCTGCAATGAACATATGGATTCACATGTCTCTTCAAAGTAGTGTTTTGGGTTTCTACAGAAAAATATCCAGAAGGAGGATTACTGGGTCCTTGTTTGTCTCTTATTATAGCCTTTGTTTTAAAGTCTATTTTGTCTGATATGAGTATCGCTACCCCAGCTTTTTGTTTGTTTGTCTGTTTGTTTCCATTTTTATGAAACATCTTTTTTCATCCTTTACTTTCAGTCTGTGTGTGTCTTTCTATCTAAAGTAAGTCTCTTGTAGGCAGCATATGTATGGGTCTTGTTTTCTTATCCATTCAGTTACCATATGTCTTTTGAGTGGAGCATTTATTCCACTTACATGGAAAGTAATCATTGCTAGATATGTAGTAATTGACACTTTATTATTCATATTTTTAATCTTGTTTTTTCCTTTTTAATTCTTCTTCCTAAAGAAGTTCATTAACATTTCCTATAATACTGGCGTGGTGGTGACGAACTCTTTTAGTTTTTTCTTGTCTAGGAAGTTCTTTATCCATACTTCAATTCTAAATGAAAGCTTTGCGGGATAGAGTAATCTTGGTTGTAGGTCTTGCTTTTCATTACTTTGAATATTTCCTGTCAATCTCTTCTAGCCTGCAAAGTCTCTGTTGAGAAATCAACTGACAGCCTTATGGGAGCTCCCTTGTAAGTAACTATTTGCTTTTCTCTTATTGCTTTTAAAATTCTCTCTTTGTCTTTAACCTTTGGCATTTTAATTATGATATATCATTGTGTGAGCCTCTTTGAGTTCATCTTGTTTGGGACTCTCTATGCTTCCTGGGTTTACATGTCTATTTCCTTCACCAAGTTAGGAAATTTTTCCATCATTATTTCTTCAAATAGGTTTTCAATTCCTTGATCTCTCTCTTCTTCCGGTACTCCTATGATGCAAATGTTTGTATGCTTGATGTTGTCTCAGAGGCCCCTTAAACAATCTTCATTTTTTTTTTGTATTCTTTTTTCTTCTTACTCTTCTGATTGGGTATTTTCTGTCACCTTACCTTCTAAATTACTGATTCCTCTGCTTCATCTAATCTACTGTTAGTTCCGACTAAGATATTCTTCATTTCAGTTATTGTATTCTTCATTTCCGACTGGTTCTTTTTTATGTTTTCTACTCCACTTTTATGTTCTCTATCTCTTAAAATTCTCACTGAGTTCCTCTACTCTTCCTCTAAGCTAAATCAGCATCTTTATAATGTTTTTTAAACTCTTATCTGGGAAATTACTTGTCTCCATTTCATTTAGTTCTTTTTCTGGAGCTTTAGTCTGTTATTTCATTTGAGACATGTTTCTTTGTCTTCTCATTTTAGCTGCCTATTCATGTTTTCTTCTTTGTATTAGGTAGGGCTGCTATGTCTCTTGGTCTTAGTAGGTGTTCTGTGGAGCCCAATGACACAGTCTTCCTTGGTCACTTGAGCCAGGTGCTCCAAGCATGTCCCTTGTATGGGTTGTGTGTACTCTACTGTTGTTGTTGAGCCCTGGATGCTGTTTGCTCATCAGTGGGAGGGATCGACCCTTGGGCTGATTGGTTATGATGACCGGTTGTGACCAGTAAAGGAGCTGTTGTACAAGGGCTGGCCCTGAAGAGACATGGTTGAAAGGAAAGTATGGTATGGATCAGCTCTGTGTGGTCTCATAAGCTTGTTCCTATGGAGAGAAAGACCTAGAGAGCAAGGCCAGGGTTTACTTTTGATGGGGAAATCTCTTGATGTGAAAGAGCATCCTGACCTCTGACATAGATCTCATATTTTTACAGTATAATGTGTCATTATCCTTTCATGAGCCCAAGAAGTGGGATAAAATAGTCTCTTTATGTACAAACAAACAGTAGTTGGCAGAAACCACTGTGGAGTCAGCATTCCATTTCTCTGCAGCTACCCCATTATCTATCACCACCAGCCCCCATAGTTATAAAAGCTTATGACTAGAAGGAACCTAAACCAATATTTTCCTTTCTTCACCTTCCTGAAGCAAACAACACTTAAGAAACTAACTGGCTATTTTTAAAACAAACAAACACTGTCTGAAGAAGACTATATGATAATTTATTTCCAGTAATTCATAGTATTTGCAGCTTGAGAGATTCTGTCATAATATTTGCAGCTTGAGAGATTCTGTCACTGCTTAGACTATGATTCTTTCAAAACATTTGATTTTTGACTTTTTGTCAGTTAGATACTATCTTCCTTCTTCCAGCATGTGAGTAGAGCCACTGTCTCAGTCTCCATTTTACAGTTCACATGGAGAACCATAAAGATCAATTCAATTTAAGATCTCTCTCTCTCCCTCAATCTCTCTCTCTCTCTCTCTCTCTCTCTCTCTCTCTCTCTCTCTCTCTCTCTCACACCCACACACACCCACCCACACACACACACACACACACACACACACTCATGCAAACTAGCTCTACACATGGTTCTGGGATGAAGAGGAAACCCCAAAGTGTATCCTTTCCCTTCAGGGATTAGCAGTCTAGTAGGAGAGGCAAAACATTTGTGCTCTAATTGATATTTGGAAGTCTCAGCTTGTCTATCTCTCAGGCCTTAAGCCATAGCGTTTGCAGAATATGACTGACAGGATGGAATGGTTGAGCAAGGCTTCATGGATGAGCAGTGCCTTGAAGAGTAAAGAGTAAAAACTGAATAAGCTAAGAAGAGCAAAGAAGGTGGTCAAGGTGAGTGTCAGGGTATGCTAATGAAGTGACTGCTGATAGAAGAAATCCTGAAATTAAGTTGCATTAATCAGGGCATTTCCACCCATCTGAGAGCAAATCTCTTCTGGTTGTTTTGCTAAAACTAGCCAGACTGCCTCATAATGCTAAAGTATCTTTCCAGTTACAGCAA
>NW_006494614.1:34474881-34511575 GCF_000325575.1 Pteropus alecto | reverse complement strand
AAATGGCCAAGGGAGATGAAAGTCCAAGAGGAAGTTTTCACCTTGACCCTCCTTGACTTACCTCCATATGTGCATCACAAACATAAATCCCAGCCATGGAACACCAGGGAATCCTAAGGTTTCCTGGATCTTTGGGTCTTTCCAGTGTCCCCAAGTGTTTGATCCCTGACCTGTATGTTAAAAAAAAAAAATCAAAGCCAAAAAAGTATTAGTTCTTTTAAAATCTTGTTTGGTTTGGTGTGAAAGTTAATGCTTTTCTCCTACTGTGCTACTGCTTTTCATTCCTTCTCTTTTTTCTACAATAAATGCTCATTGTAAATTTTAAAGCACACGCAAGCACGTGCACGTGCACACGCACACACACACACACACACACACACACACCAAAATTTAGATTCTGTTCTTTCTAATTACAAATCACCACCTGTGGTAAAATTATTGAAAAACAGATGAGCTTTTCATTCCTGCAATAGCCTTAAAACAAGCAGCAGTTCCAACTGCCAGTGTGATGTATAGACACCATGGAGGGCAGATGAGGGATTAATTAGGTCTGTCCTTGCACATTGCCAGGGGAGCACTTCTGTAGAGGTGATTGAAAACTAGAAAGAGTGGCATTCGTCTTCATTGTTGGTTAAAGGCAACAAAAATAAAGATGCAATTGAGTTGACAAAGCTTCAAGGTATGTGGCTGAGTCATTTGGAGATGTCAAAACGATCAAACTATAATTAATTAGCTAAAGTGCTATATTTAATCCCTCAACTTTAATGAAGAATTCTGCATCCAAGAACAAACAGCAAAAGAGTTACAATTGGTTTCTGATATTTGTTAGGATTGTGTGGGGGGTAGCTGTTGGGGGAGAACTAAAGTTTTTCTCAGGCTATAATGATCAACACCCCCTGCTTTTAATCTTATTGTCATTTCCCTTTCTCTATAGAACCATGGTGCTGTTCTCTGCATTTCTATGAGGGGAGCACTTACAGGCATATAACCCTCCCTGCAGATTGTGAAGACGTTTTAAGGAGCCCTAGAAGACTGACTGTGGGGTCTTTGGCTTTTGACTACTTGCAGATTCCTTGTACAAGTTTTTGCCAAAATAGTGGGTTTATTGCAGAGCTTTATGAATGCGGCTTTGGCACATAAAGTCGAGAATAATTCTTAATTAAGCTTAAGAAACATTAACTGAAGGTCTACTATGTGTAATAGTGTGCTGCTTCCTTATCTCTAAAAATATTTGCAGATGGGGCAAGCACAAATGGAGAACATTGCTTATAAAGATGATTTCATTTTTTCCCATTGTCTATAATTTTTTTGCCCACATTATTATTTCATAAATTGGTTTCTGAGTCTCCAGGAAAGAGGAGACAGGTCTGTGTTGTTCTTTTTGTATGGGGCCTAACTTGAGCCTTTAATGGTTCCTTGATGAGGCTCATGATTCAACCAGCTCTAAATGAAGGCAGAACTGAAATGCATTACTATTAGCACTTTAATGAATTGGCTATAAATTAGCAGATTTTTTCTTACTATTATAAGTCGACTTTATGTTTATTAGCTATAATTTAGTACGGGTTATCATTTTTTTAATTTGTAAAGTGCTTTCTTTTCTTTATGATAAATTTCTCATCTAATATAGATTTCATGTAAAACTTGTGTCCACTCTTTTTAAGGCTCTATATTCAAATCCTTGTTTTAGTAACTTTTTAAATATAGATCACTATTAAAAAGGAAGGAATTATACCATGTTGATAATTATGCCTGAGATAAATATTAACCCAAATATATTAATTACTTAGTTAAGTAATTTAGATATTTATTCCTTACAAATATCTTTTTGCCTAGAATAATAACAGAAAGTAGTATCATCAGAAAGGAGCACCTTCTTTTTTTCCCCTCTCTTGACAGTTAAAACATAGAAGTTATGCTTCTTGTCCCTGAAAGTTGAAAATTTTCTCTTGGAGAAGAGATATTGCCAGAGAAATGTAGAGATTCTATTCTTACTATCAAAAAAGAAATGTTCCTAAATGAGAATGTTTCTAAGAGAAACCACTGGGAAGTTAAATAAAGAACAGTCTTCCTATTTTTATACTCTCCTTTCCCTTCCCACACATCAGTCTTATTCCAGTCTCCAAGACTTTTTAAGCATGTGATCTGTCTGTCACGAAATTATCTATTTACCTGTTGCTCTAATATTTGCACTTGAACTATTCATGTCCACGTAATAATTATATATCTTCAGTATTAACTCCCTTAGGGACTGGGCTGATGTTCATAAAAAAATGTCAACTGGAAAATGTCACAACACAAGCAAAAGTTATAACTAAGATGTGAATGCAGCACAGTGTTTGTTATCATTACACATACTAGGCATCCTCTTCAGTGGTTTCCTTTGCTCATGTGACAAAAACAAGCTCAGGGCCACAAGTAACCTCAAGCATTTGATGGTGATCATGGTGGTGAAGGCGCCTTAAATGCAGAACGCAATTAACATGTCACTATATATCTTTAACAAGGTTGACAGGTAATAGTGGAGAGAAAGCAAATTTCAGAACATCACTCAGTTTACCTTCATTCTGCATCTACAATCTGCGTAAATACTGCACGGGACACTGAGATGTACTTAAAAAATAACTGCTGTTGTTAATAACACCTTATACTTAAATGCTACTTTTCACTTTTAAAGTGCTTTCATAGACCATCACATTTGATACTCAAAGAATCTTTGTAAGAAAATTGATATTACTCTGACTTACAGATAACTCAAAAACACAATTCTCAAAAGCACAATTTCTCTAGCTCCTGTATTAACTAGTGCACATCATTCATCTTTTCTCCATTTCTATGGAAAAGAGGTTTGGGATTAACCATCTTGCCTTATTTAAATCCCAAGCACAACTTCCTCTTATAGTTGTTAAAACTATTACGAAAGGTGAAAAGTATTTTGTGAATTCTTGAGGTGTTTACAATGTTTGCTTTGCTGCTTTTTTTATTTTTGAAGAAAATGAGTCTGGCTATGACTCTAACTTGTACTTGCCTGGAAATACCAATAGTCTTCTTTTCTCCACACAGAGAGACCACCAACTATCCTTTGGGGACCCCTTTGCTGGCTCAACATGGCTGCCTTTGCTTCCAAAAAGGAGCTTGTACTATTCCTCATTGGTGAGCAGCAAAATGCATATACTACTACTGGCGGTGATTTGAGTAGGGAAGAGCTTGAGAAATTTCTAGATTCCTTATGGGAAGCAAGGGAAATACATTGGAGTGGAAAGGCTGATCAATTGTGGAATCAGTGGGCTGCCCTTGAGTTGATGCCGAAAAGACAAACACACCTCATTCTCTTGCAAAGAGGGAATTACTGGCACATGAGGAGGAGGGAGGGAAGCTGACAATGATCCTTTAGTAAACGGGTAGACAATATTCGACTCTAGTCTATCTTTCTTGTCTCCTCCATCCTTTCTTCTTACCATCTTATTTCCACTTGCCTTTTTCTAGACTCCAGCCCAAGCAAAGTGAGGGAATCTAAAGGCATGAATTCTCAAATATATTATTCTTCAGGCTCATCTGAGTCTGGCTTTTAAGGAAAATGTGAGATGGTAAGTACAACTTATGAAGGTGCTATTTCAGTGCATAGCACACGAACAGAAAAAAAAAAAAGTAAGTCAGTAACATATTTTTGTAGCTGACATGTAACAACACACATCTGAAGAGGCTTGGGCAAACTACCAAAGTATCTGACAAAGTTACATGGCGATCAAGAATCTTTGCAAGACGATGGTTACATTTATATCTTTACATATAGTCCAGAACAGTGCCTGCATTTGGAAAGAGCAGAATGCCAGGAAGCTCTCAAATCCAGTTTAACCAGTTTCATACACTTACTCAGATGGTGTGGCTGGGACACTTACCTTTTTCCTTCCTGAGTTATGGAGGCTTTCGTGTAATAGTTTTCTTTGCATATTTACAGCACTTTTCTATTATTATTATTTGATTCACTCAAAATAAACTTTAAGTGCAAATCTTAAAAGAACATTGAATCTATTTATTGTCTTAGGGTTTCAAAAGTACACACTTTGGTTGTGAGGCTGGCATGCTATTCTGTCTCTGATTCCCTCCTTCATGGCTCCTACTCTATTATGCTCTGTCTCTGAGTTACTATTTCCTGTTTCAGTGGTGTTTCTTTGTGGCTTGATTTCTATTACACCCATTTTTTTTCCTAGATTTTTCTTGGAAACTGCTATATGATTTTTTAAAAAAATCAACAGCTGAGCTGTATGTTGTTGCTGTGTGTTCCATCTGGAAGACATCTAAGATCAATAGACACAGAATCTCAAAAACTGTCAAATAAAAATAAACACCAGTCCTCCAGTTCCTGTTTCTAAATCCCAACGTAATGCTATAGCCCAACACATATATCCAAAGCTCTACACAAGGCTTGAAGAGAGCAGAGAGACAAGCAGTGGTTACAGACCACTTGAGCATTGGGTAAACACGCAAAAATTATATTCCTTTGCTCTCTGAGAAAATGCCAACTACTTACCTTCCATTGGAGTTATCTTCCCAGATGGGTTGAGAGGGTGGGAGTGGAGCCTCTAGATCAGTGGTTCTCAACTGGGTGGGTTTTGCCACCCAAGGATACATTTGACAACATCCGGAGACATTATGATTGTCACAAATGGGAATATGCTATTTATATCTGATGCGTAGAGACCAAAGATTCTGCTAAGCATTCTAAGATGCACCGAACAGTCACACAACAAAAAATTATTCTTCCCAAAATGTCAATCAATAGTGCTGCGGTTGAAAGACTCTGCTCTAGATCTTTAGGTATGAAAATGAGAATCAAAGTAGTAAAGAGAAAACTTCATGTATCTTCCATAAGACTTTCTTTTATCCATGAAATGTCAATTGATGAGTCATTGAGGTTATCAATTAACAATTTGGGTGTATACACTCAGAGGAAACATGAAATGAGGTAGCTGAAGGTAGACAAAGTTGAGTCCAGAAAGGTGCTGAAGATGAGTTGTAAAGCTATCTCCAATCACCTGCTCAAAGTTGATTTTTCCCCCAGTAGTAGCCCGTTATTAAAAAAAAAAAAATCAGTTTTGGAAATACCTTCAGTTTCTTTCTTTGACCTAACCAAGAATATTCAAAGCATTTTTTCTCAAGAATATTCAAAGCATTTTGTTTCGTCCTATCAGTCTTTGCAGTCCCTCAAATTAAGCAGAGTAAGTATCTTCACTTTATTCAGAAGTGAAGTTGTGATGAAAAACAGTTAGAAACATAGCTCACTTTTTCTGACAATATAGATTCAAAAGAAAGATATGTTTAAATTTTAGGACTCCTGGAGTAAGTGAATAAGCAATACTAACCCTATAATGGTTCTTGGGTGGGGGTGAGAGGGTGGTGAGGTGGTGGTGCACCATGTACTGTACTACATTCTTTATTTATCTTCTTCAATCCACACTACTCTTTGAGGTAGATATTATCTTTCTTTTATGGGTGAGCAATCTGGAGCTTAGAAAGCAGAAATCTCCTGCAGAAGGACACACAGCTGGGAGGAGAAGAGACAAATTTTAGATCTTGCCTAGGGAACCCCCAAGACTGTATGTCGGTCTCATGTCAAAGATCTTGGATGTGCCTTTGCTCAGACTTGGCGAGGTGGCAACACCGGCCCAATCAGGAAGTAAAAAGCTGCTCGCCTACTTGGGCTCAGAGCTGTGTTTATAAGAATTGCAGACTCACAGAGCTAGTTAGGGCTTCAGAGAATTTTTTTCTAAACTCTTCTTATTACACATGAGGAAATAAGGTCCAGAGAGGAAACATGATGAACATTATGCCCAGCCACCAGCATCCTTTGTCTTCCTATTGGTGCCACAGATCAGTGCCTGGAAGCGTGTGAACAAGTCAATGGAGAGACAACATCTTTCCCAGTCCAGGCTGGAGCAGGAAAACTCAGCCAGCTCCTTTTGTTGATGTCCCTGCTTTGCATTACTTGGAAGTGGAGCCTTTTCTCTGGAATTCCCTTGCTCTCTGCTTAGACAAAGCCCCATTTTAATTTTATTTATCTTTAGGAGACAATGGGGAGCAGTTTTGTATGAGGAGCACATTTTTTGGAGTTTTTTTTCCTTTTCTCAACTTGGCTGGTTAAAACTCACTAAGTGCTAAATCATAAACCAATAGGTTAGGATTAATTGTGATGTTTATTTTAGTACATTTGCCTGAGGTTCTGATGTGTGTTTTCACAAATCTAACAAATAATTTTACCTAGAATACCAGACACTGTTCCATCTCCCATTAACCATGGTTGGATTTGAACCAGTGACCTCGAGGTGAGAGGGCACTCATCACATTACCCATGCCCCAGGTCACAGAGTTCACTAGCTGGCTGTTTCTTTAATGTAATTGCCAACAGCAAGATCAGCAGTGGGAATTCTCTCCAGTACGTAGATCCTAAGGTCTCAGAAATTCAGCGTTTGAGAGCTCTTCTTTTTGCCTTGGAGTTTGGACTTATTAACTAACAACATTGCTAGAGAAACTGCAGAGGGATAAAGGATGGTGTATATTCGGTACTGTTCTCCTAGAGAAGAAGTAGCCTAGCAGGTTATAACCATCTGATTTCCTGTCAGGCTGGTTGATGGCTCAAGTCACCAATGCCCGTGTTAAAGGAAATATTCGAGAGCATTAATGATTTGCCGGTACCAAGAGATGCGATGAACAGTTTAAAAATACTGCCCCTCGATGGGAGGAAATGTATTTCTATTAAGGGACCAGAATTGTGCTACGCTTGTTGGAAATTTTGCTTGTGCACAGGAATTTAGCTCGAGGTCTATGTCTGTCACTAAAATTGACAACTGCCTATGGCTCTGCACAATTGAAACGTAGATCTTAAATTTCACATCATTATCCAAATAAAATATATCTGCCAAGGGGGACTGGTATTACACAGTTAGAGAACTGTGATACCAGTTGTCTGATTAACATATTGAGAGGAATATAAGAATTTCTCACCTATTTTCCAGAGGGAGGCTAGCTGGAGAGCTCCTGCTAAATGGTCTAATTGATCAGGCATCTTGTGCTAAGTACAGAGATGTCCAGCAACGTCTCTGGCTGGTGGAGGCAGGGTTTTCTGTGATATATAACATCTGTAATGCAAGAAAAAGAGATGGGCGCAAAACAGACATTCCTTAATCCTATCTTCGAAAAGAGAAAGATGGGAAAACATAGGCCCTGATTACCCCATCCCTTGCTCTTGGGCCTCAGATCTACTTAGAAGGAAGACACACACCTGAACTTTTCTCAAAGCCTTTTCAAAAGATTCGATATTCTGATAACTCTGCCTTTGGAGTATTTATGAAAAATTCCAAAAATAGAGAATAGTAAAAATGCATCTAAAATTCAATAAAAAAAAAAAAAAATTGGGGATGAGTTGTTTACTCTAAAATACATGTTCGTAGTTATTAATACATGTGTCCTCTCTGTTTTTTGCTCTGTATTAGATCATGTGTTTTCTGGCTCAGTGCTTAATTCTGAAATCTGATGGACATGTTAGTATATGCAACTCACAGGTTTAGATCACAGCAAACTGGAGAATCTCACATATATTCAGTTTTTCAAGCTGGAAGTAACCGTAGTGATCAATATTGGTGTAATTTTTATTGTTCCAGATGAGAGAACAGGGGTCCTGGAGTTGAAATGACTTACCACCTAATGAGCAAATGACATTTATAATGAGCTTTAAGATGTAAACACTGGCAAATAACTGTTATAATTATCTCCATGGCATCCAAGATTTATTCTGCCTTAGTTTAGCCTTGCAGAGGGTTTTTAGAAGTATCATCCTATGATAATTTTTATACATTTTCAATCCTTTCCTATTCTTACTGGTATATTTTGGTATTTCATTCAAAGTAATATAATGCCATTGTTACAAGAATGATTAAACTCATGGCCCACTCCTCATTTTCTTTTTAACCAGCATAACATGGTTTAGATCTTTATCTTTTGCATGGTGGTATGTTCAGACATGATTTAAAAATGTAAGGCTGCAAATTCCAATCCAACTCTTCTGTTAAGTTACTGTGAGACCAGAGGCAACTCACTCTATCTCCCTCTGCTCTGCTTCTTGACAGGAGAGAAAATTTTCAGGTACTTCTCTGAGTTGTGCTGAGCAGAGAAATGAGCAAACACTTCTTCTACCATGACCTTAAAAAAAGGCAAACAGATATAAAGAATATTTTGAATTAGTCAACCTCTTCTGAATGTCAATTTCCAAATCTGAAAAAAAGTGAAAAGAACAATACTATTATCTTAGGTTAATTTTGAAGACCAGATGAGAACTATATAAAGCAAAAGCACTTGGCATATTGACCAACAACTAGAGATACTTTAGTAGCCTTCCTGCCTTAGCAATCACTTCTGCTTTTTCTAGATTTCAATATAAAGCATTATTAATACCTTTACATATGACACTTTTCATAGTCTATCATGTATTGTAATTAAGAGTTAATCTCTTAGAACCCTAATCAGATCATAAATTCTTGGGGAATCTAGAATTCTATCTCACGTATATCTGTTTCCTTACAGAATCAAGCATGGTGACTTACTCATATACATGTTCAGTACAGCTTTCTTTACTTTCTGATGAATGTAAAGATAGATTCAGGCTTATTGAATAATAGTCCTACTAGGTAATAGTATTTCAGATGAGGGGTTAATTGAATGGTTCTACTTCAGCTCATATTAACTACAACATTGTGTAGTTAGAATCAAAAACTGATGGGGCATTTTTCTTCACACCATCCCTCATAGGTCATAGTAGACAAGGGGCTGGCAAATTATAGCCCATGGTCAAGCTGCTATCTGTTTTTATATATAAAGTTTCATTGGAACACAAGCATACCTATCTGTTTATGTTGTCTATGGCTTCTTTTGCACCACCATAGCAGAGTTGAGCAGTTCAGACATATCACATAGCCCACAAACCAAAAATATCACTACCTTATTCTTTGCTGAAAAACTTTGCTGACCCCTGATATAGTCTAGATTAGACTAGATAGACTACACTAGCCTAGATTAGACTAGATTAAATTATATTATACAACTTTCTTGTTGCCAATGAAGAAAATAATATAACAAAAATAAAGAAATAATATCTTAGCTTTTTATTTTTTTGTAGCTCATTCAAATGAGTTAAGATTAATATTTATCAAAGTATCCTTTAACTTTATATAAAATATAAAATAAAATCTGAATATAAAATAAAATCTGTGTATACACAAATGTTGACATTTATTGCTAGACATTCCAGTTTTTTTCCATAATGAGCAAAGCTGTGAAGTAAGAAGAATAGGCACATCATGATTTCTTGAAATTCGCAATCACCTTAAGTATGTGTTTATATTTATGTCCCTTTCTACCAGCTATTCCACTATATTATACCATCCTGTCTATATGCATGTGCTGAAATCAGATAGAAAAGAAAGTTTGAGTTACTTTCACTTGCCAGGACTCCATAAGACAGTCTTGGAATCTAGGAGTCATGTTCTAATTTCTGCTGTTCATAGGGCTATGTGGAAGGTGTTTGCTGTATTGGGCCAATAAAACAGATTCTGTACACAAAGTGCAGCCTCTGTTTACTTTGAAAGCTCACTGAATGTCACTTTCATTGTTGCTATAACATTGGGAATTATGTACCTCCCTAGAGAAATGTTAGAAGGGTGGGGGCCATAAAGAATTAAAAGAAAAAAGAGAAAGTGAAAAAATAAGAGAGAACTCCGATCCCTTGAGCATTCTATTTACTTAGCTTAAAAAAAAAAAAAAAATTCCCTGGCCTTTACTGAGATTCATCAGTACTTTTTGAAATCATAAAGTATATTACCCTATTTGGGACCCAAAGAATTGCACAGTACATACACCTTCCCTGTGGGTCTTAAATTTAGTCTGATCAGTATTCATCATTTCTGTGAAGAACAAACACAAACACAGTCTCACTGGAAAGACAGAGAATCTCCAGCCCAAGCATGAATTAGACTCCTTTTGTTCTTTTATTCTTTCCTTTCCTTGAATCCATAACTCAGCTTTGTCAAAATAAAACAACTAGCAAGTGACATTAAACAACAAAGCATCAGACATTTGGAACTTCCCTAGGAAAAGAAAAGTAGTGGGATTGGGAACAACATTGAATTATTTTTCAGAGAGCATTAAAATATTTCTTAAAGACATGCTATCAGGATGGAAGAGAAAAGGTGAGAGTGAACAAGAAAAACAAGCAAACAGATCAAGGACTTGAAATAGTTATAGATTTATCAATTGAATATTGAGAACATTACCCTACGATCATATATATATATATTTTGAAAGTTACTGAAAAGACAGAGAGAAGGGGGAAATAGACCTGACTGATCATGTACACCAAAGAATTTGGCAACATACTCGTTTTCCTTGTCAACAAATTAATTGAAAAATGGAAGGAAGAGAAGTCCAGAAAGATGAACTCCCTGTCCCTGACTGTGTCTGAACAGATGGCATTTTCTTATACCATTTACCTAGAATTTGAGCCTACATGACAGCTTGTATTATACTCTATGCCTCCCCCATTCCTCACCACCCATAACCAGTTTGATGAGGGACTGAGTTGAATAGGCCTCGAAAGATTCAAGAACTCACTTTGGTCCATCAATTTTCCTTCAGAATCCTATTTGATTCTCTAAGACATTTTGGGGGAAATTACCTAGTCTTCTTTAATTGACTAATTTATTACTTTAATATGCTGAATTTGTTCAAAGATTTAGTTTTAATTTTTATGGTCTTTTACTGAAGATGCTATGTCTTCTTACTCTCTTGTCTGACATGGAAACAGAAGCCTGTGAAAAATACTCTAGCATTTGCAAGAGAGGAAAAATAGTTCTAGCTGGAATCTTCATTGTCCTCACAGCATAGACTAAATATTCCAAAGTGGTCCAAAACACAATTAGAATACTAGAGTTGAATAGCAACTTTACTTTTGTATTATTCAACTTATCAACCCAGTGTCTATCATAGCTTTGTTCACACATTATAGGAAGTCAAGTTAACTTCTGTCACATTAAGTACGACCAATGCAACTTAGCATGATGGCAAACACACTGGATGGGAACTCAGATAATCCGAGATCAAATCCTAACTCTGCCACTTGAATTTATAGTATGGTGGATGTCACTTGAATTCCTGAGCCTAAGTTTCCTAATGAAGATAACAATTCTTTTTCTTTTTGTTCAAGTGAGGTACATTTTGTTTTTATTATTTTTTAATTTTATTAAATTTATAGTAGTGACATTCATTAATAAAATTATATAGGTTTCAAGGGTGCGATTTTATAATACATCATCTGTACATTGCATTATGTTCACCACCCAAAGTCAAATCTGTCACCATATATTTGATCCCCTTTACCTTTTTCTACCTCCCCACAACCCTACTTTCCCTCTAGTAACCATCATATTGTTATCTGTGTCTGTGAGTGTTTATTTGTTTGTTTTGTTGCTTTTAGTTTTACATCTCACATATGAGTGAAATCATACGGTTCTTGAGTTCTTCTATCTGACTTATTTTATTTAGCATGATATTTTCAAGATCCACCCTTTTTCTATCTACTGCATTAGGTTATCACATAGATAGTATGAAGAAATGCATGTAAAGGCAGTTTGTAAAATCAAGGTAAGGTGCTATATGAAAGCAAGGGCTTATTCCATTCCATCTTATAAAGTAGCATGGCATATTGAACAAGGAAGTGGGGAAAATGAGTCATGCTTATAAGTGGTGTCATGACTTACATATAGGATACCATTCATACACACAGGCTGCTTTTTTTTTCAGACAGAAACTGAGTCTTTTGTGCTATTCACTTGGGAGTGAAGGAGGGGGAGAGGGTCAGAAGAATTATAAAATTAAGTTCCTTAAAACCTTGTCTGGTAATTCCAATATTGATGTACCAAACAAATTCTGTTTTATTTTGCACCCCTTGGGAAAATAATTAGCTCCTTCTCAATTTTATCTCAGAAGAATCTATGTTATCTCATACTTGACTTATTTAAATATATTTAAGTGTACGGTTTATGTTCTGCGATAGCTTCCATAGTGTATAAAATTGTGGAGTCTCCCACAGAGAAGAAAGACTGAACATAGTCTATGACACAGTCATGTAAGTCATATAAACTAAGCTGAACTCAGAGATTATGCCACTCTTTTCACAAAGTTGTTCTTTAGAAAATTTCTTATTTTTTTCTTTCAGAAAAATTTTCTAGAAATTGCAATTGCTTTACACACGACCAGTAAAACTATAAAAATTATGAAGGCTGGGATAAAATTAAAAGATGACACTGAAGAGGTGGCATGAACAGAGACGTAAAACATAATCATTGAGACACATTGCCCAATCAATTAAATGTAGCTTTTGTGATCAGAAAACTTGGATCTCTGAGTCCTCTATTATATCCCAAAATAAATGCTAGGTAAGAGAACTACTTCCTGTCTTGTTCAGAGCACTGATCTGTGCTACAAACATTTAAATGAACTAGTAACCTTCTAGGGCTCTGACTAGTCTGGATTGTTAATGAAGCTAACACCAAATATTATGCTTTGAGGCAACTAGAAAGTTGCCCCCGCCATAGCAACAGGAAATCCAGCTTCCCAGGAACAGTTCTGAGGGAAAAATGGCAAGAATTTTAGATATTTAATAAAACTACCAACACACTTGATAACAGCTGGGTAAATTTACAGTCTCATTTGTTCTGAAAAATTTTGAAATTTTTAGTTAATACAAAACACTAAAGCATAGAAAACCACAGCACTTTGGGACAATTAAACTGACAATGACACTTCAACAGCAATACCTTCTGAAGAGACACTGTTGCCGCATCCACGTAATCTGGGCCTTTATAACATCTTTATTCTGTCACCACCAGTCTAATTTCACTCTACTGCTTGTTTTAAGACACAATTTATAAATCCATGAATCTAGATCACAAATGTGAGCACAAAGTATTCCTTTAATGAGTTTCATGTTAAATGCTTATATAACTAAAATTACATGGCTTCTCCCTCATATCTAGTTAAGTAGCAGAGTGAGAGTAACCTGATTGAAATGGTTTGTCTCCATTGAGTTTGGTTTTTAAATTTGAACCCTGATAAGCCATAAGTAACATTAAGCTCCTAAAATTAAAAAAATGAGTCCAAATATTTTTTAAGCATGTAGAAATTCACAAAGGAACTCTGGAGGCTCTCAGTGATGTTTAGTGAGAAATCTGTTTGCTCTTGCATCTCTTAATTGTATAAATCTGGCTTCAGGATCTATAATCTATCACAGTAATACAATGGCCAATGAGGTCTAATCTCCAGCTCAATCAAGTGCATGCAAGAGGGCATAGGAGTTAAATCAAGGAACAGGCATAGTTATTTTCCTGGAAAGGATACGCTCAATGAAAAGAATGGTTTGTGGTATGGTTTGAATTTATGCCGTGTCGGGAAACAAGTATAATCATAAGCTTATTATCATATACTGAGCTCCCTCTTATGCTCCTTTGTGGGGACTTTGCATTCTTTAAGATCCATTACCCTGACAAATAGGGATTTTTCATTTCCATTTTTAAAATGAGGAAATAGCTGTTTAAAGAGGTTAAATAATATGTTCAAGTTTATCCAGTTTATGGACAGTTAAGGGTTAAAATAAAGAATAAAAAGATCAAGTATTCAATGATTATTGAATAGCAACCAGCTTTCCTGAGAACAAAATTAAAGTTTTCTTGTATCTTACTTTACGTTCGTTTCATTTTAGTTTTTCACTTTTCGCTCTTTTATTCACTTGTGTTTTGAGTGCCAACTCTCTTTTACTGTATTAGACTGAGAAGATTGAGAAGAAAAAAGTTTTTGCTCCCTAAAATTTTAGTTTAGTAGGCAGTCAAATATATAAACTATTGGTAATATACAGAGCTCTGTTTATCCTCTGAAATCATAAGCCAACTTCTCACACATACTAAGAAAATAACTTAAATTGAGTAAATATTTGGGGCATATGAACAATATTTCTACTCAGTGCATAGTTCAGATTATGTCTTGACCATCAAGTGCCTAGAACTTGAAAGAGTATGGATATAGGCTGGATAGTGATGAGCTGGCAAGGGTGACCTTTCAAACCGGTGCAACAGACAAATCTTTGTGACCAGTGGTTGTAAATTAATGGCTAATAAAACTCTTCCATATAATTAATCCATATAGATATCACGGACATTTTTCTTAGATGAATAAAGATGTATGCTCTTAGCTTTATCAGAAAAATTACATACTCATCAAAGATAAAAGTAATAGAGGAAATATATTATTTTCCATATCTTTGATGTCGGACATCTCCAGTATTCTTTAGAAACATTTTGGTGTTCATTTCCGGTATGCATACTATCAAACCCTAAATCAATTTTTATTTCTTATATGATCAGGAGGTGACAAAAATCTTTTAGAGAGGAGGACAAATATTGGCATTACCAAGACAATTTGGCTAACTTTAAGCTCAGTAAGGGTAGAACTATGCTGTTTTTATTCATCACATCATGCTCAAAATGTAGCAAAGCCCCAGACTCATGCAAGCCATGTAATATACACAGGTTACATAAAGAAACAATTTAATCTAATGTGATGATATTATCTCATTTTGCCCTAGTAAAAACAATCCATTAGTGTAGTTTTATTTTTAATGGCAGAAATCCTTTTAGGCAGCTGAGAAACTAATAATGTATATAGTTGAAAAAATAAAAGTAAAGTGTCATTAATAAATCAATTGGTTCTGAAATCGATTCCCCATGAAACTCTTCCATTTCTACACATATGTAAATATTTATCATAATTCAATGTGAAATAAACCCCTTAACTTGTTTTCAGTTCTTCAGAGAATTAAACCCAGACTTATTCGATATATTAATTAAAAATGAAGTTTCACCTTGGTTTATGTCAAAATCATCGCACCAGAAAACAGCCATAGCATTATCCTTCATAAACTAATGCCACCAGAATTATTGTTTATTTTGATTAGAAGGGATTTGTTAGTAGAAACAATATTTTCTCTTATACCAGTAACATGAAACCACTCCCTTTTTGGGACAAAATCATTTGCTGTCAAGAGGACCCACGAGTTCCTGTTTCCCCGCCTCTTTGCCTCATGAGCACGATAAAAACTTATTCAGCTGTCTACTTTCCCTATTTTCTAATTGTTATTGTTAGCATTTCCTTTCTCCACTTTGGGCTGCTGTCTTCCCTTGAAGCCTTTTTTTTTTATCAACTTCACATTAAAGTGGCTTCCCTCTTTCAGATGGGACTTCCATGTCAACCATAACAATCAACAAAAGACTCCCAAAAGCTTGTTGTTACTCACTGAAACCTAAGAGTTTGCTTGTGCTACCTGCCAACATTCTTAAAAATACACAACATATCCATCGCCATAAACCCACAGCAGCATTTTCACTAATGGTTGAAATCCTGGAACATTGAATTATCTTGAAAGCAAATGGTAATTAAACCCTTTTCCTAACCCTAGGAAGCTGGGGTGGAGGAAGAAAAAAAGCAGGGATTGGAATCCATTATGTGGTGGAGGCTCCCGTCTGGTCGATTTAAGCAGATTGGAGCTGAGGCAGGAGCACATAACCGCCTCAGGTGAGGGAGCGCAGTGTTCCTGTGGGGTTATCAAACCCACCAGGCCTTGAAGGCAGAGCAAAGCCCTTCCACTGGGAAGTTCTTCTAAGTGCTTGCATGGCATCCACCGGATTATCCCACCCCACTCACACATCATTTGGCTTTAAACTTCAGGCCCTCTGGCAAAGAAGAGACGAAACGTTCTATTTGAGCCCTCCTCCCTCTTATCCCATGGTTCTGCCTTTTTCCCATCCGGTTTCCTAGCAGCCGCTGGCTGAATCCTGCCCTTCTCTGCCAAGCACCAGGCTGGATTAGCTGCAAGCCAATAGCTGGGGGTCAGGATTAAGAGGCCAGCATGCACTTTAATACAAGCTGCCTATAATTAATGGCATTATTAATAGCTTGACTGAAAAATTCATTAAAAAATCCATTAAAAATAAATACCCTTTTACAAAAGGCATTGCCTTGGGTAAGAAAAACAGAAAAAAAGATAAAGGAAAATTGATTGGTGGCTTTCAGTTCACAGAAAGACAGACCATAGTTCAAACTGATTAAAATTGAACATTTTAGATTAAGCGCCCTTGCCAAAATATTCTCTGTAGTTACCCAATATGAAAATATTATGATGGGTCGCATATTTGTATTTTTGTGTATCAAGGGGTGAGATATAAGACATACAGATGGATGCTTGAAATAACTTTCTTCAAGTGAACATTCTTGACCTTCGAGGATAGTAGAATGTCCCCTGAAATGCTGGTTAATTGTCTCTGATTAACTCAGAGCCTTAACTGCAACAGATCTGTTGAAAGGTAGATTATTCCTCACACTCCTATGACATGTTTAGCAACCTGACATTGCCTTTCTTCTTTTATTCTCTCTTTCTCTCTGTCTGTCTGTCGGTCTGTCTGTCTCCCTCTCTCTCTCTTCTTTTGCATTCATTCCACAGCTCTCCTCCTCTGTATATCTGGCTCTGTAACTTGGAATCGATCTTATTGAGTTTTGCCTCAGCCCAAGTAAACAGTGTTGATAGTGATTGGAATGTCTGCGGTTCGAATGTTTGTTCGGAGAAAAGTGGAGATGGAAAGGGAAAGTGCTGTTGGGTGTGCAGCCTCCCCCCGACTTCTCCTCTATAAAGATTTGTTTGTGTTGATACTAAATCTGATCTTTTGGGTCAACTTTGCTCTGGGTCTAATCTGCTCATTGGTGTGAGATGAACATTGTCTTCCAGAGGTACAGGCGACCATGCCCTCTCAGAAAAAGACCCCATTCATGAGCGTATTTGCTTCAAGAGAGCTTTTATTCACTTCACCTGTTATGTTGTGCCTATAGAGCACAAAGCCAAGTGGAGATTAGGCAATTATCTGGTTAATAGGATCAACATAGACAAGAAGTTCATTCAATAGGCATTTCTGACTGCACACCATGCACGGCTCAGCCCTGGATGTGATGAGAGGCACAGGGTGAGGAGGAAACATGCTGCTGCTTAGTTTGTAACATGATAAAGGAAATGAGACATAAACACAGCCAACCACTGACATAATTTACAAGCGAGGGCAGAATTGTGTGGGATTCTATGCATTAAAGTCATGAATATAACAAGTTAAAAATTATAGGAAGTAGTTAAGCCAGGGGAAGTTTCTTGGAAAAGGCAAATCAATCAGAGATCTCCAATTCGCCACTTTTAAATCTAATGTCAGACATGATCTTTTTACCTCTTGAAATGCATTAAATCTCCTTTGTTGTTACTCTACTAAGCTCCCACGATTTCTACTGAAGATTATGTTTAATTCCTGGAAATATTGAGAAACTTGTTTTTATCTGGGATTCTCAAAGCTACCCACAGATGTTATGTTAAAATTCTGGCATTCTTTTAGCTCTCACTTTTCTCTCTAATCATTACCTGGTACTTGCAGAGGTCTTCAAAGTCATCAGTGCAGAGTAATATATATTAACTGAACAGTGAGTACCCAGTAGAAAGATGCCGATAAATGCTCTTGTTCTGTTGAGTGCTCCATTTATTGCTATAAAATATGGCCTTAATGAGCAACGTGCTGAGCAACTTCCAACATAGGAAGTGTTGGGCTGCCCAGCATTTCCCATTCCCTTCCATTCTCTTTCCATAACTTAGACTCATGAGGAAATGTCCCTAAAGTGCAACGTTTACAGCTTTGTGAGATTCTAAACTTATTAGATTTTTGGGGGGGATGAGATTCTTTTGCCTAATAGTCCTGGGCATACGATCCTCAACTGACAGTTTTTTACATCTACGTTAATATGAAAACCAAAACCACTAGTTGAGATTTATTAAATTATGTCATTTGGCTATTTTATTTATGTATACCAAAATATTATATTTCTGAAATGTCTACTGATGGAATCAAACAATGGTTTTAGCATGTATTGGAAATAGATGCATCTGGGCAACATAAATGGAAAGATAAGGAGGAAAGTGAGGGCCCAAGATGAGAGATGCCCTGCAGGAATAAAGCAGGATGGAAGGTAAAAGACACTTGGGGATTAAATCACTGTCTATATCATCTGTCAATTAGCACCTGGTAAGTCTTTTGCCAGGTAGGTTTGGGGTGATGGGA
The DNA here is from genome assembly GCF_000325575.1 of Pteropus alecto. Classification (NCBI taxonomy): domain Eukaryota; kingdom Metazoa; phylum Chordata; class Mammalia; order Chiroptera; family Pteropodidae; genus Pteropus; species Pteropus alecto. The sequence goes on along the minus strand of NW_006494614.1, from coordinate 34,493,336 downwards.
AACATTTGTTTTAGAAAAGAAAATATTAGCAGTTATAAAATCTAGGTCTAGGAGAGACTGACAAGGTTATTTGTTTTATTTATTTATTTATTGCAAATACTGTACTCCCAGGTGTGTGGATTTGCTAGAAAGGTATGATATTGTGATTTATAAGAAATACATATGTTTGATCATTCAGATATCCAAAAAATATATTTGGTCTTCATCCACAGTTCCTGGTTCACATCTTCCTACACCATTGAAATTTCCAGAGGAATAAGAGCAATAAGAAGATCTTTTGTTAGATTTGTTCTCTTGTTCTGAGTTTCTGAAAATGTTTCAGTCATAAAGGTGAAAAAGGTGTCTTGTTATTCATAACAAGCCCTTTCTATCACAACTGGATTTATGTTAATAAAGATGACTTTTCGAAAGCATCTAAGGATGGGGGTCTGTCACAAGAGAAACCAACCAAGCTAGAGAGTTGGAAATTTCAGTCCCACCCCCTGGACTTGCAATTGACTTCTCAAGTAAAGAGCTCTTTACCTATGGAATCCGCTTTTATCTCAAGGTAGATAGTTTCAGAATTGAGTTGAATTCTCACATACTCTGTTGGTGTCCAAGAATTTCTTGTTGGTGTGAGGAAGCTTACACACACACACACACACACACACTGGAATAGGGTCCAGGGACAAAATTTAAGTTACCACATTTCAGGCATTTGGTGATCAACTTCTACCACAGAGGAATCAAATGATTACAGATGTAAGTTCGGAGAAATGTACCCAAGATGTAGTGAAAAGGTAGCAAGGATTAGGAAATGGTAGAAGATTCAATAACATAATTATCAGCCCCTGTCATCTCCACCAAGTTCAAACAAAACCTAGCATGGTGGATTTAGACAGATCTCATTTCAGATTATGGATCATTCATTCGCTCATTCAACATTCATTAAAGCAGTGTAAAGTCCTTGAAAGTGGAGTTTAAGAGTGATAATAATGACAGTGTTTTCCCAGAGTTATGCACATCGAAGGTCATTGGATGGTAGCAAACACTCTCAGAACTTTAAGCTTCAACTGATGGCCAAATGGAAGCAAATGATGAAAGCATGTTATAAATCCAACCAAGGACTGAGAATTATTGTTTTGAGTCTTGTGTTGAGAGAAGTTACCACAAGTCCAAAATATTCTTTTCTGAATTTAGTATGATAAATTGAATGGGTTGTTAATTCTAAAACTGTTTCGTTAAAAAAATAACTGCTCAAAATGTTTCTTGTATAAAATACTAATTCTAATGTTCTCCTCTGTGACATACTTTTATGGAAGAACATAGAGAAATAACTCAAACTTTTCCTCTCCATACATATATATTGGGTTGCAAATAAGTGAAGGTGCAATATTGTTGGGAAAATTTTTGGAAATTCTTTGTTTAAAAAAACTCTGCTACATGTAAACAAGAAGTTTGCCACGTTGACCACTGTATTCACAATGGATAAAATAGTGCCTGGCATAACATGCCAGCTCATATTTACTAAATATATGAGTACATACTGCTGTGTAGTGGGACACCCTGGTTAATAAACACTGCTCTATGACCTACCAGAGCTCCTAGCTAGTAAAAAGTACTCAATTTATTGATAAAATGGATGAATGAGTGTTTGTTAAGGCAAGATATATAATCTTACCCACGTGGTTTATGAATCACCAAATCTGAATTCTGTATTAAAATAAGGGAATTTGGAGGATGACACTACCAGTCTGACATGAAATGTGGAATTAGTGGACTATAAAATGGCTCTATGGATTGCATCGTTCCATTGGAATGCTTCTGATTCTCAAGCAGTTAATCATATATGTTTCCATATTTGTCATCCCCTTCTTAGCACTGGGTGGGAGGTGGGGGATATTTATGAGAAAGTACCATGGTAACAATTTTCTCAAAGAGACTATATATGCAGGGTAGAGTATTGCCCACTTTGCAGAATGTTAGAGGTCTTGGTTAAGCTTCTTTCTCCCCTTAAAGTATATTTCCCTATGTTAATTCCTGGAATTCACAGTAATAGTTTCAATTTTTTTTCACATTTTAAATATCATATATGCAATTTGCATTCTCCACACACAGCTATTATCAGTCATTTATCCTTCAGTATGAATTAATATCTAATATTTAAATGAAAAGTTTTGGAATTGGAAGAGAAAAAAAGATGAGAGGGAGAACAAAAGCATATGGACACAAGAAGTTAGTGGGCAGTTTTTTTTCTCAGCGACTTCCAGCATCTTAGGCCAAAGCTTCAGGCCAGGCCCATGTATCAGCAGCACAACCACATGCACCTAGGTAATACTGAGTGCCAAGTAGGCTTGGAGTAATCAAACCTGCACTGTGAATTCAGAAAACTAATATAAGAGGTGTAATTCCTGATACCCTTAAAGGTCTTGGCTTTAATAGGGAATATGCTCTAAAAGAAAAAAAAGAAAGAGAAACAAATTAACAATAAAATGGCCGTAGGCGGCAACTACCAGAAGAATAGAGCAAACTCTATTGTTTTCTTGAAGGATGTGTTTTAATAGATGCAATAAAAATACACCTTTCTAAGAACTGGGAATTTTCCATTCCAAAGGAGAATGGAATTTGCATATTCCAAAGGAAATCCCATGTTTTTCCACATTCTGGTCTATATTTATTTCGAAAAGCTCTCAAGTAGCTATTTATATACCTGTATCAATTAAGAATTTCATTTTGTAAGATTTTGCTTAAAATCAGTGGGCCAAAACTAGAACTAGGATGTGGTGTTCTCTGTGTACAGAACTCTGTTGAAACAGATATGACAAGTAATTACATAGAGGTGAGACAACCTAACAGGTGGACTTAAGCGTTGGTAACCACATCTTGATGTAGAGCTGGGGAAAGAATAGGATGGAAGATATTTTTAGGGGTTCACAGAGCCTGATTTTTCCAACGATTGGGAAGGCACCTACATAAGATACCTTTGTGAATGAAAATAATTCAGTTCGCACATAAAGAAAGTGAACTTTTTTATTTTGACTAATTGGGAGAGTGAGGACTTGTATTTACTGGGGGCTCCCAGGAAATGAACAAAAGACACGCCCAGTGGCTTGGCAAGAGCTCTTAAAGAAGCAAGAAAGAGCACCATGTCAACTTAAAACGTGCTGAGACAAGGGGAGAAGGATAAGAATGTTGACTTCAAGTGAAATCAAGCCAGAAAAATTCATAAATATGAATTAAGTAAACATTGGCTTGGAGGAAGCTGATCCAAAGAGAGCAAATATTGTTTTAATTATTTTAAAACTGGTCATGAGTTGCTTTTGGAGAACATAAAGGATTACTTCTCAATATGTGGATTTTCTGGTTGGTGGTCCTAATGAGTTGGTCCCAAGGCACAGGATCTCAAGAGTGGCTTACAGAGTGAACAGTTTTGCTACATTTTGTGTAGGCGGCATACCATTCAGCTGCCTGTCTTCCTATCTCTAATCGACTCTGCTCCACTCTGCACTTGCTAGGCAGACACATCAGTTCTGATGGCATGTGCCCTACTCTGTATGCAAAAGATATCCATGAGTATTAACTAAGTTTGCAAGAGGAATTAGGATCCATAATAAATGCTTTAGCAAAGAGGCTTTGGGGAATAAAAATGTGTCTTCAGGCAAAATTCTCATGAACTAGACATCATCTTTGATTTACAGTTTATAGTATTTTCTTCACTGTATCCAATATCCCCAGCTTGAGGGCTCCTGCTCCATGTGGCATGATTGAATGCCCAAGGTATGAGGTAGTTCTATGCACTGAAGTTAAGTCAATGGAATTAGAAATTGAGGAAAACACAAAATAAGCAAACTTTAGGGTTTTTTTTTTGTTTGTTTTTTTGTTTTTGTATTTTTAATAGTTAAAGAAAATCTTTGTCACTTCACTCACGGAGCAGGAAACCATTTAAACAAGTTGATTGCTATTTTAGAAAAGATGATTTCCTACTTTCTCTTTCACTGCTAGGCACAAGATGAAGACTGTAATTGGGAAGGTGTACTATTATACTTTGTATGGTGGACATCAGGGATTCATTTACCCAGAACTTTTGAACATGGAAAAGAGACCCCTTGAGTACAGATGGAGGATAAATTTCTCAGCTCCTTCAACTCTCCATCAGATTTTAAGAGTAAAAAAGAAAGGGAGGAAATGAGACATAATTAAACAAACTTGCTTTAGCATGAGTTCTGCTCAAGGCACTGTGCTAGTAGGCACTGTGGCAGATTGTGTAAATCAGGCAATATAATGGCATAGGGTGGACAATAGACCAATATCTTATAAATCTATAAGATAACAATCATTAATTAATAAACACATGCAAACAGCATGAAAGGAAGTATAAGTGTTTTACAGAAAATTTACTTTTTTTTGAGCCACATATATATCCAAACTTAAAGGCATAAGACTAATCTTTTACAGAGCCACCTAAATGGATATATTAATAGTTGGAATACATTTTTAGAGCTATCACTTTGGCAGATGAATGCATGAGTATATATGATTTATAAGTTCTTTAGTACTCATTTATTCAGAAACAAATGGTCAAAAGTATCTATGAGCATATTTTACATCAATAATTCTAATGTTATTGCTTTTAAGCAATTTATAAGCTAACATATACTTTATGAATAGGTTCCAAAATAATGGCATCCTTGTCTTTCTTTCATACCTCGAAAACTATTTATAATTGGTTAGAAGCCATGGGAAAGCACATGATTATTTCCAACAAGATATTTTTGTGTATGTATGCTATAAGCAATATGCAAAATAAATAAATAAATAAATAAATAAATAAATAAATAAATAAATAAATAAATAGATAAATAAATAAAAGGAAAGGTAAAGAATGTGCTGAAAAGGTACATTATTCTGCAAAAATAAAGATTCTTCCAAGAAACCAATAAATGGTAGCTATCAGGCAGTATTTGGAAACTTTGAGAAGTATGCTCCGATAGTGTGAGTTAATGCAGATGGGCAGAACAAAATAGTTCCATAAGGGAATTGCATAAGCCACCTTCCTCCGACCAAAGGCTGATTTTTTTTTTTTAATGGTAGCTTTGCACCATGTTTTGAAAGGATCTATGTGACTTTAACAAGTATATTGGTTCCAGATTATCGGCTCTGTTTCTTGATTTCAGTTTTGTCATTGCTGAGAAATGTTCATGAATTCCTGGGAAAATCCTTGCTCTCACAAAATCTAGGTTTTCCATGAAGTAAATACACCAATACTCTGACCAAAACTTAATCTCTATTCTTCAGACGATACTTTCTGGATAGAGGCTATTTATAATTTTTTTTCTAACAGCACTTGAAATGCCCAAGTATGAGACACTGAATACTCACGTTCAACATTTACTATTTTGACAACATCTTATGTATTTACTTCTTTCAACTATATCATGTCTTTTGTCTCAACCAATGGGATCACAAGCACTCTCTATTCTAATGAAAAGCCTGATATCAAGAAAAAAAGAATAAATTCTGTGACATATCTGAGTGAATTAAATGGAACTTTGCACAAAATTTAATACCATGATTTAAAAGAAATGTGTAGAGTTAAAATTAATCAAAACAAGTAATACAATCCAGGGGGGAATTTTTTTTTTCTTTTTATTTACTGCATCCTACAGTAAATGCTCAAATTTTGCCCACTGATTCATTTTGTTGTGAAATTGGGGATGGAATATTCAAGAAGTAAGAGATGTCAGGTAAACCCTAGTCTTAAAGAGATGTCAAGATAAATCCTAGTGTAATGAGTCCATTTCAGAGTGGGCCCTCCAGCTTTCATGTGTTAGGCTTAGAGTACATTAAACTTTTGGAAACAAATGTACATATTCATCTATTAGCCCAAGAGAAACTGGTCACTAACCAACTTATTTTCAAATCACTTTCTAATTCCATTGTTTTAAGCCAGGGGGTGGGGAGGAGCAGGGTAAAAAGAAGAACAAGAAAGCTTGTTAGATTGTGCGGATGCGTCAAACTCCTCTGCTCTTATGCACGTGCTCTCCTTTTCAGCAGAAACTGTGAGGAATCTTCCCTGCCTGCAACACACAGATGGGCCCACCCAGACATGTACTAAAACCCGCGGCTGTATACTTGTGATCAGTTTCTCCCTGTTTCTTTCTGTAAGTTTTATGACATAAATAGCAGAGTGAAAGTACAAGAATAATAAGGGTTACAAGTACCAATATCAAGAGGATATATAGAAATTAGAAAACTATGCAAGGTTCCTTCTTTTATGTCTCAGTTGGGTGAATCTTAGTCTCTTATGACCCCTCCTTCTGTTCTTCCTCACCACTGGTGCCTGAATACCACCACAATTTAGCAAATAAAAAATAGGCATACTTGAAGATGATTTTTTTCTCCATTTTTTTTTTTTTAAAAAAACAAATCAACACTCATCAATCTCAGGAGTTTTCAAGAACCTATGGAACTTTCTTCTCCTGGAGTCCCAGTTGAGCCCTAAAAGAAAGACAGTGTCAAAGATACTATTCTGGTGTTTTGGCCTACTGTGCAGCAGCTGATTCTGCGAACTTGGCGTCAATAAGGGAGGTGCCCTCCCTGTTTGTATTGTGTGTGTGTGTTAATCTACCACCCATGTCAAATTGCCTCAGCACTAAGTGTATTTGAAAGGTTCAGCTTGTGAGGTGGCTGAGGATTTGGGGGAAGGGGAGAAAAAGCTTGGCTTTCCTTATCTCATTCAAATTGGTTTGTCCATCTTTCCTACCATGCGTCTCACAAACATCAAGATGGGTGATCTCCTGGGGGACTTTTAGTACATTCCCCTCTGTCAGTTGAGGATTATATCCTACAATCTGTCCCCTAGCGCTTTATACACACCCATTTAAAATAACTCCAGTAACAGGATCTTTAATTGACTCAGGGGACGGTGGGAGGCTTCCCAGTATGATTGTCGTTTTGGTTCAAAGGAGAAGAATGAAGCTGATTCTGTGCCTTGTGTCCGAGTAACAATATGTGAAAAGATTCATTTAGTCCTTAATCCTTATGGAGGACCTGAAAGGAGCTGATCGTTTAACAGCCACATAGTGTTCTGCTTTCTAGCTGTTTTTGGTATTTATGTCTTGGTTGTTAAAGCTCAAACCATTCCTTTTATTGTTGAAGAAAAAAAAAAGAAAGACAAATTGGTATTAGCAATTCACCAAGCAATGACTCCACACTTAAAAATGAAATCTACTAAAGTCTTGCAGGAGGGAAAAGTTTGGTTTGGAATATTTCGTGACTCATTAGAGAACAGTCTCCTGCATGACAACTGGGTTCTTGTGGAGAAAGAAGGAACAATAAAACTGGGCAAAGAAAACATCAGCTCTGAGTAAACTGATGAAAACAAAGTGAGCATTTGACTTTACCTCCACTGGGTCTGGTCCGACCACACTGCCTTACATGGACACAAATGAGTTTTGAAACAGGTATGAGATTGCATTGGTCTAGGTATTTATAGCAAAAATATTGGACAGATTAGAATTTCCAAAATTAAACGTTTTGGAGAAGACACAGATAAAAGTTTCCTCTTATCTCCAATTTTTCTATCACTTCCCCAGTGGTAAATCAAACTAAAAACTTATTACAGAATTGGGGAAGTGAAGCAAAGGAATTATGCAAGCTAGTTACTATAAGCAAAATGATTAGTGTTTCTTTTTATTCTTAACAAACAGTACTTGCATATCTCCATCTGTTCGTGCCAGGTTGTACTGCTGTTTACGTCACCCGGTACAGTATCAGAGAACAAGCTAAACCAGAGCTCCCAAAAATTCCAAGGATGAGGAACTGTAGGGGGTGAATGAAGGTATGCTTGCTAATAGATATAATGTTTCCTACTTTTCTCTGGAGTAGTGAGTGGCTTACCCACTCATATAAATGTGACACAAAAATTTAATATACGTGGGATCCAAGTCGAGAAACCCAGTTTGAAACTGCTGGGATGTGGATTTTTCTTGCTGTGTTGGATCACAATTCTAGATATGTGCATAAGGTTACATCCTGATATACAGAAGTCCGGGAAGATAAGTATATGTAGCAAATCAAAATAAACGGAAGTGGAATATTGTGTTAAAATAGCACAAGGTCCAATGAGACAAAGGTCATATTCAAGGCACACATATAACAACACTTGAATTACTAAAGGAACAAGAGATGAAGTCTAATAATATCTACTGAAATCCCAATTTGGAATTTTTCTTTTCTTTTTTTCCTACCTTTCCTTTTTAAAAATGTTTTTGAGAGAATCAAAGCATTTGGAATTAAGTATAGTGAGATCAAATTTCAAAAGAAATTGGACATCTAAGGAGAATATTTAGATATAAATGTAGCCCTTAAAACCAAATGAAATAACCTGAAAAATAAATATCAGTTGAAGAAATTCTAAGTTATTATTGAAGTAAATTCTGGAAAGGCAGTTTTGAAAAGAGTCTGTGCCAAACTTTAGCTCAGTATGAGGATCTAAAGCTTGGTTGCATAACTAAAGATCTAGCCAAAGAGAACAGAGGACCACAGACTCCTCACGGTCTTTAGTAAACAACTAAATGACCACTTAGTTCTTTTCCGCAGGAAGATTCTGTGATTTGATTAATATTGTAAGATCGGTAAAGTGTTTTTCAGTAGTAGTCAGTGCTATTATCACGGAAGGTAATATAAAAGGAAAATAATTCAAATGTGTTATCTTGCTTACCTTATCTCATGAATCACCAAAGTTTATGTTCCAGGGTCCTTGGCCAGCCAGGGGAGTGTGTAATAAGTGTGGTGCTTTCTAAAGGAGCCTCTTGGCACTGAAACATCTTTAGAGTTCATGGTCCCTCTCTGGGATAATTCTTTAATATGAAAACATTCCTGAAAATCATTGCTTGTTTTTCCCCAGTGCCATATGAAGGATTTTTTTTTTCCTTCTGAGTTAGTTAATAATAGAATAAAATCATTGATTTTGTAGCAATCAGTTCTAAAGTTGTAAAGGTCAGTAGATAGAGAGGAGTGAAGATGAGCAAGTCTCATAATGTGGAGTGTAAAATTTTTTCTACTTTGCTATTTTTGCCTATGGGTATCTGCCAGGTCCTTTGGATGTCAACAGGTTGGGCAGAGACTCTCCAATGGACCGTTTTGATATTTGATTTACCGAAGATATTTTCATATGTGTAACCCATTTTTGTTGAGCAATGAATATAAGATTTCCTTTATAGGAATTCCCAAACTGTAAGAATCACTTTGACAAAAAGATCGAACTCACCATAATCTTTTTTTCAAGAGATGCCATAAATGAATCTTTATACATAAATCCAAATGAGTTCTCTAAAGCAGTAAATATCCTTTCGGACTCAGTTCTTCTATGCATGTTGATAATGTCCCATCCAAATACACTGTAGACACATTAAGTATATGATACAATTTCCAGCAATCCTAAGCATTATAGACATTTAGAATAAAAAATTTTTAAATGAAACATTTCTTTTGCTTCAAATTAGAGTAACAGTGACTTTGGTTCGGCTTAATCTTACTCTGGAATCTTAAGTCCCTAATCGCAGACTGCTCCAAAGTCAATCATCCGTTCTTAAAAAATATCTTCCATACAAATAAAATGATAAAAGAATTTTATAATCTCTCTAAAAGTAAAGCTTTATCTTAGTTTTCTTTATAATCTTACATAGCCCCTTTTATCATGCCTGCACATAGTAGGCCTTTAATATATTCATTGATTTGGGAATTAATACCAATAGGTAGCATAGTAATAATAACACAATTTTGAGGCAGAAAAACATTATTTGTATTTTTGAATGAAGCAGTCCCATTTTTCTTTGTGGGGGTAGTTAATGTCATTTAGGGAAATAGATTAAGAGAGCTAGTACAAATATTAGCAAGAGAATGAATGATTGGTTTTCATTACTTTTTGAAGATGCAAAAAGTTGAGTCAACATAATGCTATAGCTAACAGACAGCAATTTGCCAGAAAGGTAGCTTCAACTTGGCCAAAGGAATGAAGCATAGAAGATTCAACATAGGAAGTCAGAGCCAAAATGTCCTCCAGAGACATGCAACTTGGCCTGCATTCCTACCCACAATGCTACTTGTTCTAGACTTCAACCAAACACTGCCTTGTTTTCTTTTGATTTGGTAGTTGTGAACTGATCATCACCGCAGTACATCCTACTGCTGCCAGCCTAAGATGCCCTGCGCTGGTCGATGCAGTAATAACAGCCAGAGTGGTCACTTAAGTAAAGACATCAGGAAAATTGCCTGCTTTTTAATTTTTTAATCACAAGGACAAAACGAATTGACTGACTGACCAAATAAGAGCAGTTCATGTTTCAATAATGCCAAGAAGGCTCAGAGTGAGAGCTGGAAAAGTTCTTGATGTTTGCCCATTGTATTAAATTCCGTACATAATGATCTTCTCCATCATAAGATTGATGGACAGTATTGCAGGAGTCCTTGGATCTCCTAGATGGGAATGCTGAATAGTTGAAAGCTGCTGAGATATTCACCATCCCACTACCAGGTCTAGAATTAGTGTCAGTCCTGGAAGTCAGCTCAGATCTCAGGTTGAAAGTTTCAGTTTCAGTATAACACAATTGTCTCATGCCAAGAGCGCAATTATTTTAGTCTTAGTCAAGCTTCATATATAAACATTTGGGTTTTGCTTGAACCAGTAACCCTTTATATTCTTTGAAAAACAATAATGGATTATATGCCTGGAGATTATATGCTCTTCTTCAGAAGTATAATTAAAAGCTGGTTCTTTTCCCATGCGCATCAAAAAACAAGCCTAGATGTGGTTTCCTAACTTATCAAGAATTGAAGCATGTTTTATAAATGTTAGTCTTGAATAACAAGCACAAATTTAGAAAATAAATAAAAACAAATACACAAAAATCAATAATTACCATTTATATATCATAATTGTTAGGAAAACATGAGGAAACTAGATTTAATTTATCAACATTTTAATCTTCAAAACAGTCCTGCAAGGTATGTATTGTTGTCCTCATTTTCAGATGTAAAATGTTAAGTAATTTATCCAAGGATTTGAACTAATTCTTTCAGATCCAAAGTCTAGCTTTAACTTTATTTATTTATTTATTTATTTTTATACCACACACACATTGTCGTAGAGACAGTTCACAGTCCTGGAGCATACCAAGCAGGGAGGTGACAATTAGATATTTGTGTTCCCCTGGATTCATGTTGAGCCAGTGTAGTAAGCAAGCTAATGGTCTCCCAGACCGGCTCATGTCCTAATCTCCTGTACCTGTGACTTTTAGGTTGCATGGCTTTGGTGAATTAAGGTTGCAGATGGAATTAAGGTTTCTAATTAGTTGACCTTAAAAGAGAGAGATTTTTTTTTAATTATCTGATTGTGCTCAGTGAAATCACAAAGGTTTTTAAAAATGAAAGAGGAAGATGTCACTCTAGGAGAATGATCAAAGAGATACCACATGGCTGGCTGTAAAGATAGAGGAAGGAGACAATGAGTCAAAGGATGTAGATAGCTTTTAGAAACTGGAAAAACCAAGAAAATGGATTCTCCCCTAGAGCTTACAGAAAAAATGCACCCTGCCAACATCTTAATTTTACCCTAATGAGACCCATTTTGGACTTCTGACTTCCAGAGTTATAATGCAATAAATTTGTATTGTTTAAGCCACTAAGTTTATGGTAATTTGTTACAGTAGCCACATAAATCTAATGCAGCTGATACATATGATACCCTCTGCTTCATCCATCTCTCGTGCCTTCGTACCCAACTCACAGCTTCATCTTCCAATCTGGCCTCCCACTAGGTTTTGCCCCTAGACGCTGGCGTTGTAGAACATTGAGGATCTTTTGACTTACCCAATGAGCAACACTGAGGACCCTAGCCTGGCAATACTCAGACCCACTCTTCTTTCAGATTTTAATTCCAGGGGCCTAACATTGGATAACTGTACACTAATAGTAGGACTCATAAACGTGTAATGCTACATCATTATAAAGAATATATTGTGAGACAAAGTGAACTGAAAAGTAAATTAAATGCTTTGAAACTTTATAGCTTATTTAAGTTTGAAAAGGATTTCTTAAATTGTCTTTTCTAATAGTTTCATTTCAAATCCTTATATTTCAGATGAAGAAACAGACTTAGAAAGGTTAACTGACTTCACAAAGATGTCATATCTAGTTAGCGGCAGTCAGATCCGAAAAAATTCTTCTGATTCTCAGTGCAAACACTTTTCTGGCCTTCACTTGACCTGAGTTTGATCTTATAGGTGAAGTAATCTTAGAAGACCTGGTAAAATAAATTGTTTGTTTTCCTCAGTACTCTGAAGATAGCCTGATTTCTTTATCCTGAAATTTCAGCCCAGTACTTATTTTTTCCAACCTACTGCCATTAACTTGATTTTCCTTCTGCCTTCTCCTTCACTCCCCAATTTATGTAAACTCTGATTTACATCTGAACAGGAAACACACTCAAAATATATTCCTCAAATGTTTACCCTACCAGTGCTCCAGGCAATACCAATAATGAAGAGCTAAACAAATATATATTTTTTATTGGTCATGAATATTTACTTTATGACGGTATCCTAATCCACTTTCAAATGGTTAGCAAATTCACTGGAACGCTTTACAGGAAAGTTTTTAAGTTTTCAAATAATTTGCCTTTATCCCAGGCCCGCAAAATAAAATCTTCTCCTGGCCTTTAACTCTGACCTCTCATAAAAACTAGAGTGGTGTATGCTTAAATAATAATCAGAAAAAGTTTCTCTTTTTTAAAAATATTTTTGAAATTTTTAATTATAATTGGCATACAATAATATATTAGTCTCAGATATACAATATAGTAATTAGACATCTATATATCTCACGAGGTGATCACCCCAAAAAATCTAGTACCCATCTGACACCATACACAGTTATTATATTATTGACTATATTCCTTTATATCTCCATGACTGTTTTGTAACTACCATTTTGTACTTCTTAGTCCCTTCCCCCTTTTTCACTGATTCTTCCAACCCCTTCCCATCTGGTAACCCTCAAATTGTTCTCTGTGAGTTCGTTTCTGTTTTTTTGTTAGGTTGTTTTGTTCTTTAGATTCCACATGTATGTGAACTCATATGGCATTGTCTTTCTCTAACTGGCTTACTCCACTGAGAACAATACCCTCTAGGTCCATTATGAAATATCTTTTTCCATCTCTTTACTTTTAATTTGTGTGTGTCTTTTAACCTGAAGTAAGTCTCTTGTAGGCAGTATACGGAAGAGTCTGGTTTTATTATCCATTCGACCACCCTGTATTTTGATTGGATTCTTTAATTCTTTTTCATTTGAAGTACTTGTTGATAAATATGTAGTTATTGCCATTCTTTATTCATATTTTTAATACATATATTTCTTCTTTTAAAAAATTATTTTATTATTAGTTTCAAGTATATAGTACATTGATTAGACAGTTATATAGTTTATGAAATGATCCTCCTGATTGCTCTTTCTCTCCTCTGGCTCTATACCTCACCATCACATTACTGCTGACTGTAACAATTCAATTCCCATAATACTGACTTGGTGGTAATATACTCCTTTAGCTTTTTTTGTGCGTGTCCAGCTCTTTATCTGTCTTTTTTTTTCCCCCTCTCTTTAATTCTCCCCTACTTCCACCCCTGACCTATGGATGTTGCCTTTTCCTGTTTTTAGAACTGGATCTCTGAAGGCAGGGTGTCTCCCCGCCATACGCTCGCAGCATGCACCTGAGGGCCTGGCACACCCGGGGCCTGGTACACCCGGGGATGGTCTGTGGCTCCACCTGGGGCACAAACTCAGGACTTTCTGCATGTAAAGCAGATGTGCTAACCTCTACACTCTAGAGCCACCCCCTCTTTGTCTTTCGATTTCAAATGAAAGTTTTGCTGGGTTGAGTAATTTGGTTGTAGGTCCTGAGTTTTCATCACTTTGAAAATTTTGTGCCAAGCTCTTCTGGCCTGCAAAGTTTCTGTTGAAAAATCAGCTGACAGTATTTATGGGACCTCCCTCACCTTGCTTTTGCTGCTTTTAAGATTCTCTGTTTGTATTTAATCTTTGACCTTTTAATTGTGATGTGTCTTGGTGTGAACCTCTTTATGTTCATCTTGTTTGAGACTCTGAACTTCCTGGGCTTGTATGTCTATTTCTTTCAACAAGTTAGTGAAATTTTCCTTCATTATTTCTTAAGATAGGTTTTCAGTTCCTTGCTCTCTCTCTTCTTCTGGCACCCCTGTGATGTAAATGTTGTTATGTTTGATGTTGTCCCAGAGGCCCCCTAAACTATCCTCATTTTTTTTGGATTATTTTTTCTTGTTGTTCTTCTGATTGGGTCTTTCACTACCCATCCTCTAAATCACTGATACTATCCTCTGCTTCATCTACTCTGTTGATTCCTTTAATATACTTTTCATCTCAGATATTGTATTCTTCATTTCTGACTGGTTACTTTTTATGTTTTCCATTTCTATTTTTATTTCTGTCTCTTTGTTAAAGTTCTCATTGAGTTCATTTACTTTTTCCTTAAGTTCATTGAGCATCCTTATAATCAGTATTTTGAACTCTGCATCTGGTAGATTGCTTGTCTTCACTTTGTTTAGTTTTTTTTCTGGAGCTTTGTTCTGCTCTTTCATGTGGGACATGTTTTCTGTCTCCCCATTTTGACTACCTCCCTGTGTTTGTTTCTATGTATTAGGTAGGGCTCCTAAGTCTCCCAGTCTCCGTAGAGTGGCTTTATGTAGTAGGTGTCCTGTAGGATCCAGTAGCACAGTCTTCCCTGGTCACCTGAGCCAGGTGTTCAAGGTGTGTCCATTGCATAAGTTATGTGTGCCTTCCTTATTTAGTTGAGCCTTAGTTGCTGTTTGCACTTCAGTATGAGGAATTAACACTTGGGCTTACTGGTTGTGAAGATTGACTGGTGAGGAGCTGACCCTACAGAGCAGGATTCACTTTAGCAGTGCTCTGGTGCCTGCTCAGTCTGCCTTTTGGGTTCGTCCTCCTCAGATACAGCCCTGGGTGGTACTCCAGCTCTATTGCTGGTTGAAGCAGGCCATTGGGTATGCAGGCCTAAAGGCCCAGCTACAGGCCAAGTTCAGCCTCATCCTGTGCACTTCCAGGGTCACCTGGTAAGAGTCACCAAACAATGCACAGATGGCTGCTACCTGTTCTGGGCTTATAGGTACCTTGAGGGGCCAAGTCAAAAATTGAGTCTTGCTACTACTAATGCTGTGCTTGGGGCTGCTCAGCAGGTGGCACAGGGTATGGCAAGGCCAGATGCTGCTCCTATGGGTTTTGTGAGCCCTTGAGAGATTTTTAGGAAGGTCCGCAGCACGAGCTAAGCCAAGACATTTGTATGGAATAAAACACTGGAGGCAGCTTGGGTGAATTGGCAAATTGTGAGAGACAGAGTTGCAGGGAATCCCTTCAGCAGAGTGACTTGTGTTGTCCAGGTTGGTTGAGATCAGATATGGTGGCTGCTTGCATCCATATGCTTGGAGGGGGTTGGACTCAACCAAGTGGTTACTGCCGGCGTGTCCGTTTGGGAGAAGCCACCCCTCCAGCCCTCACCCTGAAGCTTGACAACTCAGTGTCTCCCTATATGTCCCTGCTGCTCCTCGAGCAGCTGTCCTAGAGCTGGAGCTCAGAGCGTGTGAGTTTGTCACCAAATAAGTTCGGACGTGGGCCTTTTAAGAGAAATGTCTGTGACTACTGCAGCCCTCTGTCTCACTCAGCCACAATCTTTGCTGGTTTTTCACAGCCAGAGGTCATGAAGACTTCTCTTCCCAACACTGGAACCCTGGGCTGGGAAAGCCCAGTGTGGAACCAAGGCCCCTCACTCCTCAGGTTGGGGGCGGTGCTCTTCAGCCAAGATAACCCTCCCACATCTATATCGCCACATGCTATTTGGGACCAGCCGTTTCACATCTCCACTCCTCATACCAGCCTCTTATGTATGTCCCTAGTTGTAGGACTTCTATTCAACCAGACTTCAGGTGACTCCCAGTTGCTCTGTAGTTTCATTGTAATTTTGGTGTGGTCGCAAGAGGAGACATGCATAGCATCTTGGCCGGGCTCAAAGTTTCTCTTTTTAAGTGATCATTATCTTCAATCAAGTTGGCATTTCAACCATTACCTTCAAACAATCAAGAATATTATCCTCCCTTCAGTGGCAAATTTATTTTAATTAAGTCCACAATTCTTAGTCCTGAACTGGCTTCTATTTAGTCTTATCTCATTTCCCCTACTTCCAATCTGGACATCACTTGCTGAATTTCTACTAGTTCCTTGACTTACAGTAATTCATGTCTTAATACCTTGGCTCTTAGTGGTTATTTTCTTCTGAAATATATCCATCTATCTGCAGAATGCATTTCCTGAACATCCATTCATCAGGAAAGAGGCAAGGTACTGGAGTTTTCATGAGTAAAACACAAAATCTATGAATTCATAGATTTTGGGATATAGTCAAATAAAATGACATTTACAAAAACACCCAAAATAGGTATAATAGGATAAGTTTATATCTACTCTTGAGAGAAACACCTAAGCCAACCTTTGTGGAAGGGGTCTGTCTGAGGGTGAAACCATGGCTTTCATCATCAATATATAGCCTGGAAGTAACTAGCATATAATACACACTCAATATATGTTGATATAAAATTAATGAGAACAATCCGTGATGAAATGCATCCTGAGACACAGAGTTACTACGATTCCTTTATTTGCAGATGACTTTGCACCATAGCATTTATTGTCTATCTCGATGCAGTTAATCAAAAAGTGATAGAAAACACTTGGATACTTCAGGTTTATAAATTAAAAGGGGTTTTGAGTTATTTCCCTCACTGAATAATTTATATTCCTGTTCAGACTGAGTAAATTTAATCACTCCAATGGTGAATAAAAATTTGGGGGTTAAACATAACTGACTTTGAATTCTGACTTTGTCATTAGTGCATATGTGATATTTGCCACATTACTTAAACTCTGCAAATCCTATCTTTTAAATGGGTATAATAGTGATATCCTATCAGAATTTAAAGTAGTAATATGCAAAGGACTTGAAATAGTGACTGCTACCTAATAAATAATAAATTTTAGTCCCCTTTGCATCTTTCCCCGTACTTTTGATAATATATATTGACCGTAAATGTTTTGAGTAGCTGAAAGCAGATGGAATTATGCACAAATAACTGAATTTCTATTCAGCACGTTGCACAGTAGTCAATATCCAATACTAGGATGAAAAGAATCAGGAATTGGAGCTCTGTTGAGTAAATGTCCTTCTTGTCCCTTATATACTACCAGCTCTCTATTGACCAATAAGGAAGAAAGGCAGTCAGAGCAGAATCCTCCCTCTACTTATATTCTATCTCTATATGTAATAGATTAGCTATGTAATATTCCTGGATTTTAAAAGCTACATACAGTTTTAAAAGCATAATGGTATCATTTAGAAATTTAATTAAAAAGTTTATGGTGCAAAGATATGTGTGTCCTCCAGCTAATCTTCAAACCCATCTCCTTTTTTTTCTGAGCCCACAGTGAGACTACATTTTCCAGTCTCCATAACATCTAGATTTGGCCACGTGATTGAATTCCATTCAGTGAAATCTACCTCTTCCTCAAAGCCTTGTGTACCACTTCTTGATCTGGCCCATAAAATCCCCCCGCCCCATGCATAGTTATCCATATCTTTATATTATCCAGCTGACTGGAAAGGATGAGCCCCCGAGATGAGCTTGGGGAGCTAATAGAAACACAGAATGAAAAGAATTTGAGTCCATGAACACCTGCGTGGGAACCTGCCCAAATAGGAACATCCTTTGGGATTACTGAGTGAGAAATAGATTATGCTAAGCCACAGAGATTTAGAGGTAACTTGTTCACAGTATCTGACATTATTCCATTCTAATACATGACCTAAAAGGTGAAAGTTCAGAGATAGTACTTCTAAACCTCTCCTTACTAGAAATGGGCCTCCTTGTAAACAATGGCTTCCCTTTCCAAAGTTTTAGATAGACTGTTTAAGGTGAGGTATCATTTCTTCAGATTCTTATTCTGAGTCATAACATAGTACCTAAAAGATAGTAGTTGTTCAGTGAAATAATTAATTCAAGTCAATAAATAAATAATTCAATTAAAAAGCAATTGTTTTTATATTGAGAAGGGTCTCTCTGAAACAGTGTATATGTGTATGAACTCTCCAGTCAGAATGCCTGGGTTCAAATCCTAACTTAAACACTTAGGCCAAGTTTTTTAAACTCTCTCACTTCTCTCATTTGTAAAATGAGGATAAAAATAGAAACCTACTTGAAGTTACTGTGGATGTTAAGGAGATCATAGACGTCAAGCTCTTAAAACAGGAGATCATAGACGTCAAGCTCTTAAAACAGGGCCTGGCTACAGTGAGAAGTCAGAAATATCATCCTGTATTATTT
>NW_006494614.1:34470697-34473233 GCF_000325575.1 Pteropus alecto | reverse complement strand
AGAGCGTGTGCTTCCTATAGCCCATGGTATTAAATTGGAATCCTATCTGAGTGGATGTTTTATTGACAATAACTTAGGCTGGGTATCTAAAATCAAGAATTAGATGCAGAAATACTTTTGGAAAAAATTATGAAGATATTGGAGTTTCGGTTTTCTAAAAAGAAGTTTTGTAATGGAAAAAGCTACTGACAAGCTGCAATAACATCTTTGCCTGAAATGATTGCCCTGACCTGGCTGGATGTTCATATGTTATCAACTCTTCAAAGCTCAGCCCAAACGGTACCTCTTCCTCAAAGCCTTGGCTGAGGGCCTCATGAGGAAATAATGAGTTCCTCTCATGTTGTTTACATTCTTCTATATTAAATTACAATCATGTATATGTTTCTGTTATCTCCCATACTAAAATAGAAGATTCTTGAAGCATGAGTTTATGTCTTACTCGTTTTTGCATTCTCAAATCCCTTCCTGGTAGCAACCTCGAGTTGAAAATCATAAAGAACAAAGAAAAATGGAAGAAACTGGACATTTCTCCTGCCCTCTAACTTTTAGGCTTTCCTGAAGGAATACCAGAGAAGAAAAGTACAACAGTATTTGGTGGAAGAGGGAATTCTGTAAGAAAAACATTGCTGTACTTATTTTAAGGAAATTATTAAGGGTGATTTTTAAAGTAGAACATGGCGACATATTTAAAATAACCTCTATGAGATTTTTTAAAGGGGCAAAACAAAAAGAAAAGCTGAATAAAACATTGCTGTGGGGACTCTGGGAGTAGCAATGACTGCCTCAAAGCCCTGGGAAGCAATTTAAAGTCATCCTTTTCTAACTCTGCAACACACTTCTGCAGCAGCGGCTGCGGCTTTACAGTCTAGTACACATAAGCCAACTCTCAACTTCCAGACCAATGACAGGGATCAGTGATTCGTATAATGCAGCCAGCAGATAATTGGCCATTTGGGTCAGAATCACCAGCTTTGTTTCAGAGGTAGAGACACCTGCCTGTGAAAGGAGAGTTCATTTCTCTTTGGCAGATTCTCAACTGCCTAGCTCAGATGGGTTATGTCAGCACTGATAGTGAGAGGCCCTGTAAAACAAAGTTCTAATTCTGGAGGCCAAGAGATCTGAGCTCTGTCTTTGACCTAGCAGAGAGTCTGTCACAGGCCAAAGAGACAAATGCTACTGACTGGCTCTGGACAAGCAATTTAACTTCTCTGTATCTCAGTTCTTGCTTAATGAGAAATGAAGAGGTTGGACCACTTTCCTTTTCATCTGGATGACTTTGATGGTGCCAGAATAAAAGCATGCACCCTTTCATAATAACTATGTGAAGGGCAAGAGGTAAGGTATTATAACTCTCTCAGTCTACACTGTCAATTACAGGTATGTGTGTGCAAGCACACACACAAACACAAAATAGTACATATGTGTACACTCACTCGCCCTGGCATCATTATTTGTACAAGAAATCTCCCCCCAATAACCAGTTTACTGACGATTCCGTTAGTAGCCTGACTGTGTTGTACTCCTCACCCAGGTGCCCGGTTCTGCAGTCATTGACAAGCTGACTGAGAGAGTGCCCCAAAAGGCTGGTGCTACCGATCAGATTATCAGGCCAGGCTGCAAATATCACCTTAGTAGAAGTCTCCATAGAGCTCAGAAATTTCTAATCCTTCTGAATGTCTCCTTAATATAGCAATATTCTAAAAGACAAATTCCAGTTTAATTAGAATTTGAGCTGTACCTTTAACAGCATTAGAGCTAATTATTTCTATTCAATCTTTTTTTTTTTTTTTTATGGGTTGAGAAATATCTGGTGGGGCCCAATCTCTAAGAATTTCATCCAAGACTTTTTCCCTAGAGCACTTATGTCTTTACCAGCTAGTAAAACTGGTGAGATCATAGGCTAGTCTTATTGGTAATTTATTGAGTAAAGAGAGTTGATTGAAAAGCAAAGAAAGAGGGCTTCGTCTCACACATGCATACATGAATGCAATGGCCTCCCCGTCCCACTTTGCAGCCCCAACTGTGCAGGCCCCAGTACACATTCACACTGAACAGGACAAATGGCCTATTTTCAATCAGATGGAGTCAGCTGCCTCCCACGTGCCGCTGCCTTGCTGACTCCTCATTGTTCTTCAGGCCTCTAGCAGCAGGAGGTAGGGGACATGTGGAGCCACTCTCACCCTCTGGCCCCAAATCCAGGCCTTTTCATCACACCACAGACAGACACTTTCCAACAACTTGAATGGGGATGCACAACCTCCCCTCCGATTGCTCATTAATCTGCCCGTTCAGACATTCCTCTCTTTTTCGGCCGCCTGGCCCACTCCTCAGGAGAATAATATGTACTCAGAGTGGAACCACTTCTTGTGAGCAATAAATACAATTCAGAAAGGCGGGGCTATCTGATAGTATCTGAGTATTAGATATATCTAGCTCCCTAAATGTAAGCTTCAGCCTGGATCTGGGGTACGTGAGCTGCCATGAAATAGTAATTCTGGATAGAGTGAACATGTAGCCATTGAGCGGTCCCTGGGCA
>NW_006494614.1:34465687-34470677 GCF_000325575.1 Pteropus alecto | reverse complement strand
CATGTAGCCATTGAGAGGCTTCCATGGGCAAAACCTTGCTAGGCGTGTGGTGATGATAAAGAGAAGGAGGCACTTCACATATTTGTCCTTGTGTTTAAAAACCATCCCTAAAAGAGACTTTCCAGAATTAGGTTTGCCTTTAAGAAGCTGCCCTTCTAATTGTGGAGATGAAATGTGACCACACAAAGAGGAAGTGAATTATAAATTTCAACTGAATGGAACAGTGTCAGTGGAGGGAAAGTGAATTTCCAAACTGGAAAGTTCATGAAAATCTTGAAAGAGGAAGTGGGATTTGATTTGAGCCTTAAAGGATTGGCAAGGTTTGCATAAATAGAGTGGAGAGAACAATGGTCTGAATAACAAGGCAGGAAAGTGAGAAAGCACGGGGTGTAGTACACTGGACAGCAACTCTGCTGGGGTGACTGGGGCAGAGAATACAAGGGATGAGTTGGTGGCAAATATGGGAAGCTGAGGGCAGGGGGTCTTTCCAGAGACCTTAATTTTCTTCTGTGACTATTATTGGATAGTCATTTGTCAGCTATCTGCTATTTCTAAGTTGAGATAGAAACACTTCCCTCTAGTCTCTCACAATGATGTTGTGTGAGTGACAGAGATGCTGTTTGTAAGGCACTTAAAAATAGGCAACCTATTCAAAATAAGATATTGCCTTATTATTTCAAACCGAGCCTTCTCTGTTTAATGAAGCAGCTTCTCACCTAAGCTGCTCCCTGGGTGTTCACCAGGCAGTTTAGGAAGCAGCATGAAATCTCTGCCGGGCCCTAGGCTACCATTTAGCACACTGAAGCAGCAACTTCTGAAATGGTCCCCCAGTGGCCCTATAGGGTCCTGTTCTCCATGAGGTGTCCATTTGTCTCTCAAGGAGAGGGCTACATCAACAGTTACAGTTGGCACACACAACGCGTGAGTTGCTGAACAGAGCACAATGCTTAACGCAGCCCTTTTATATTTTATGCAATAGAGAGCAAGTATGTGAGTAGTGGCATGCTGCTGAGAATTTAGAGGTCTAAGTGCTGGGGTCCCTCTGGCACAGGGTAAACCTCACGGTGCGAAATCAATGTGCCAAATACCACTTCAGCCACCTAATGTGGATCTCAATTTTGACTCCTCCTTGTGCCAGATTGCTGTTGTGAAGAGCCACCCTTCAGGAAAAGGAGGTGCACATGTTATGTTTGAGATGGCTGCATATACATACACTATCTGCTTTGCTACATGCTTAATGTAAGGCCAGAGACTCATCTGAGCATTGCAACCAGAGCAAAGCAATCATACCCATATGCTTCCATCTTTTAAAAGGAAACACATCTTAAAATGTGTTTTATGAGGTTATTTCCTCGATATTATCATCCCATCTTGTTCCAAGAACTGTCATAATTTTAATAGTTTTAATGGAAATTAAAGCTCAGTTTTTAATAGATCCAGGCAACCACTTTTATTCTCGTTTCATGGACATGTGTATGCTGCTTTAGCAGCTTTCCTGTAAGTCCACATATCAGGGCAAATACATAGTGTCACGGTCTTTCTCATTTTACCTTTAGATCTGGGAAGTGTGAGTTTACAGAGGGAGTTCTCTATGGGAATAAATGAAAGAATGAATAAAGTATCTGTAGAGAGCTGCAGAGAACATTTCAAATAAAAGCAATAGGCAACTGTAAGGTAATTGAGCTCAATTTCTCCCACCAGCGGTCCAGGAAGGACAGGCACAGGCCCCTGCTGGCCTCCCAGGGAGAAGGATCCCTCCTTCTTTCCTGGAGGCAGCAAGACTTGTTCTAAGGTGCCCCAGGACTATCAGAGGGCTGATGAAGAGAACTCCACCCCTAACACACACTGATCTTAGAATGTATAAATTTTGGCTCAGGTTATTAGGAAAAAGATAAGGGGTAAAGGATGGAAATAATTGTATTATATGAGATTCAAAATAATGAGACTCCCTTAAGTGTCACTCTTCTCAAGACTGGGCTGAAAAAGAGAACTGTAGCATCCCAGAAATTCATAGAGAGGGCAGTTAATTAGAGATCTTTATTGGTCTTCTCTCCCTTCCCTTATCTCCACCAACCTACCACTCTAGAGAGAGATATTCAACTAATAAGCCTCTTTATTAATTTTTTAGACAAAGAGAAGCCTTCATTGTTCACACTGTCAGTGCCTTCAGAGGTAAAGACAAATGTCAAACAAGGTTGAGAAGTCGGGTGGCATATATCACCAATCTCAGTTCCACCTTTCAGTCCTTATGATTTTCCTCAACAGTGTTTTGCCAAATGAGAAACTCTTCTAAAAAGCCACAGTACCACCTGGACTGGTGATCAAGCTTCTGAAATTGGGCTGGAGTCAGACTGAAGCCATTTCGTTTGTGGGTTATCTTATCTGGGTTCTTGAAAATAAACTTTTAAAGGTCACTTTAGTTTCTTAGAATTCCCAAATAGGTTTAACCTACCCTGAGGTATTTTGAAATCTCATGACATCTTTTCAGGCAGTGTTTTTGTTTGTTTGTTTGTTTTGTTTTGTTTTGTTTTTTGTTGGGGGAGAGGAAGAGGGGGATTGCAAATTGGTGCGGCCACCATGGACAACAGTATGGAGGTTCCTCAAAAAATTAAAAATATAACTATCTTATGACCCAGCAATTCCACTTCTGGGTATTTATCCAAAGGAAATAAAATCCATATTGCAAAGGGATACCTGCACCCCTATGTTCACTGCAGTTTTATTCACAGTAGCCAAGACATGGAAACAGTCTTAATGTCTCTCTGCAGATGAATAGATCAGGCATTGTTTTTGAAACGGCAGTAGCAACCCATCAATGAGTCCCGATTAGCAATCAAAAAAAGTGGGGGAGGGGAAGAGAGAGAGAGAAAGAGAGAGAGAGAAAAAGAGAGAGAGAGAGAAAGGCAAAGAGGAAAAATATAGAAAAAACATGCAATATAAAAAAATCAAAATATTTTACATTCACAGAGGGTGAGTTTGTTTAATGAAACTTATTTTTGTTCTAGAGACATACAAACACACACATGTGAAGATGGATGTGTGTGGGGGGTGTACTCGGTCATTCTTTAAAAATCTATTTATTACTGAAATCCTCACTCAAATATATTTGAAAGACACAGTTCTTGGGTAAATAAAATGTTCCCAGGGAATCATAGCATAAAACCAGGCTCCTAGCTCAGTGACACATTCCTATTGGGCTTCGGGGTACAATTTTATAATTTCTTTGAGTTTATTCAACAAATGATACCCCAGTGCCACCTAATCTTAATGACTGAACTATTTAATCACATGTGCTTCATCTATACTGACTCATGTCAAAATCAAGTGTACTCACTTCTACTAAGAGTCTATAAATGAGAACAAAACCAATCCACATTTAATAATGTTGCTTTTTGAAGAACTTGATATTCCTTGTGATTAAAGTATTTGTACCAATCTAGAGCACTGCCTAAGCACCCGCTCTGGGCTAAACATACTCATATGTGCCAGGTCACTTCATTTCATTTCTGTCTGTGGCAGGGACTGCAGCATGAGCCCACGTACACAAGTTCTGATATGCCCAGGCAGGTGTGGTGAGGTGGCAGGGCTAATCCACTAGATAGTTATTTACATAGAGGACTTAGAAAACATCTGGGAAAGAACACAGCCCTAGAAATAAAGAACTTTTTCAAGACAAACTTGACGGAGGAACAAAGCTCTAGTCATATGAGTACAACATTATTGTCCTTCCGCCTTGCCTTTTGGCCAAAATAGCAACTGAGTCATATTTGAATCCTATAGAGCCTGAGTGGTATGGGAGGAAGCAGGAAAAATAACAGCAAACAAAAATTTTTAGTTTAATTAAAACTCTATGCAAAGCAGCAGTGCCCTGGCATCCTCTTAGAAGGGCATGCTATGGATTGGACATAAGAAGCGTTTCCTCCTTACTCTAATGTGGCTGACACTGTTAAAGCTTATGTGCTTTGGCGGCAATACCAAGTAGAAATCTGTTGTGTCCAGAGGAAAACAACAGTGTGTAGTAGACAAGGTGGTGCCTAGAGGAAGCAGCAACGGTACCTGGAACCAGCCGTGGGTGACGACTGATTGAATGTGAGCATATGTGAGCATATGTGAAACATCCTCTGAAAACTCCCAAGTCGACTTTAAAATTGGGACTTTGGAATGGTCTGGTGTTCTATAAAGAATGATAAGAGAAATAGCCAGAAACGTATTGGTTACTCATATTTTATCTAGAAGTATTAAATGGTAGAAAAACATATCATAAATCAAATGTTTCCTTCAAGTGTCCTTTGGAGAATACAACCTATCATATTTTAGCTACTCGCTTTTTTAAGTTACTAATAAGGACTACACAGCATGTACAAGGAGATGCTCTACATAATTGGAAGCTAGATACAGACACACAGATCAGAGAATCTGGGTCACAAAGGAGAAAATGCTTCAGACTTCCTGGACATGCACTAAGGAAGAAACATTGCTTCAGGCAAGCTCTGATAAGAAATTACTAAGGAAAGAAATATGAATTGATCATTTCCAGATTCATTAGTTTACAGCCGACTCCAAAGGTGCGAAGAGGTGTCAGAGCATTTGAAAATTAAAATGATCGAATATTAGTTTTTTTAAGCTTTGGCTGCAAGGAATTTCAGCAATGTAAGATATCAAAATCAGATATCTAGTTTGCTTGCTGGAGTGTTCTCTGTTTATCTACAGACAAAGTAATATCTTGATATTAGATAATATAACATTTTTAGTTGTTTGTCATAGTTTTAGTTTTATGTCATTTCCCAATTTTAAATGAGACCTATCTTAATCTCACAGCACAAAATGCTGATTTTTTTCCCACATCTTTTTGTATGTTATGATCTTGTGACCTAAAATTATCAACCAGTATGGCAGTTGGGGCCAATGGTACCTGAGTATTAAGCTCATTTCCTGATGTTATACTCTGGGTCTTGATAAATTCTTCACATGTAGAGCAGCAGCTACCAAG
>NW_006494614.1:34455312-34465676 GCF_000325575.1 Pteropus alecto | reverse complement strand
ATCAAAATAAGCATGGTCTTCTGATGTTTTAGGTTGGAGAATGGCATTTAATAAACCGGAGGAGAGAATTGCTCTTCTGGATTACACATTCAATGAATGCAGACAAAATTTAAGAAGCATGAAGGCAAGCATCTTAAATATTAAATCCTCCCCATTCGATGTCATTTATTAAGTGCCTTCCCATATGCAAGACACTGTGCTGACTGTAAACAGGAATATCCAGGTCAATACAGTTGTTTGTGTGCTTGGGGCATGTGATGAGTAAAACCAAGTAAAACATACGAACCATTATAATAAGGCAAGGTATGAGAAATTATGCAAAAACTTTACAAGGGCTTCACATATAGGCAGGAAAAAAACAGGATAATAATCACAAAAAGTAACAAAAGAGTCCTGTGACCAAAGGAATTAAAAGCTTTAGAGATTTTAAAGTAAAGAAAAATAAAGGTTTTGTTTGTTTGTTTGTTTTGTTTTGTATTTTGCTACATCCCTCTTTTGTAGATGAGGGAACTGAGACATAAAGAGTTTAAATTACTTGCTTAGGTTCATATTGTCAGAAAATGGCAGATCTATGTCTATTTGGCTATAAAGTGTGGACTTTTAAGTAAAATTGAGAAATCTAGTGGTAGAATTGGCTTATATGGCTGATCCCACTTTGTAAATTAAAGAACAGTAAGAAAAGGCAAGGTGAAAAAATCAAGTGAATGTGTCCTGTGGTTGGACCTTACGAAAGGTGAAAAAAACGGTTAGTAAGAGTGAGAAAGTGAAACAGGTCTAGTCAGAGAGTGCTATTTCAGAGTTTCAGATCAAACAGGAGGAGCAGTTGAAAAGTGGTGATGTCTGACACGTAGACATTCAGGAGAGTGTCTGCTGAAACAGTGAAAAATGAGATCACTGAGTTTGAAAAACTGAAGTCAGGACAATAGAAGTGATGTAATGAAAATCTACATGAGCCATTAGAGATGCGTGTTAGACATTACTCTTGCACTCAACGTGCCAGTAGGTCTCCTATTTTTGCTTGGAGCAGGCATTAAGGTAGGTTTGGGAAGCAAATTTGACATATGGAATTCCCCTTTTTCTTGTTTCAGTACCCTATAACTGGACGGGGAAAGTTGGGAAGAATAATAGCACCCATATTTATACCGTTCTTCATCATTAAATCTGAATGACTTATTCCACCATTTTAGCTCACATGATAATTTTGTTTTCTATGAATCTACAGGTGTACTCTGCTTTTCAAAAGGTCATTTTACACCACTTCACTTTTATGAAAGACCTACATTAACATCCATTTTCACTAACCTTAACCTAAAGAAATCCAAATAGAATTTTAGTTTTTACAAAGAAGAAGAAGGAGGAGGAGGAGGAGGAGGAGGAGGAAGAAGAAGAGGAAGAGGAAGAGGAAGAGGAAGAGGAAGAAGAAGGAGGAGGAGAAGGAGGACGTAGTTCCATAGTTTAGCGGTTAGCACATCTGCTTTGCACGCAGAAGGTCCTAGGTTCACGCCCCAGTGGAGCCAAGGTCCATGATCTACGGCCATGCCACCCTGAACAAGCCCGATGTCTGATCTCGGAAGTTAAGCAGGGTCGGGCCTGGTTAGTACTTGGATGGGAGACTACCTAGGAAGACCAGGCGCCATAGGCATAAATAATAATAATAATAATACAAAAAAATGTGAAATGAAAAATACTGTTCGGCATTTGCTTTGCAGCAAGTCATTATAAAGGCAGCATGCACCCCAAGCAGTTAGTGGCCCCACCAAGCTCCTTCCCCAGGAACCACACTCAGCATCTCTTTGAACTGTGTTTGTGAGCATCTGTGCTCTACCTAGATCTATTTTGTGCAACCATTAGCAAGACACGTCCTAAGATAATTGCTTCTTCATTTTATGCTAATTTGGTTTGCAAAAGTTTTCATAGGCATGCTCTACTTTCAGATAGTGGGGGACACCTGTATAGGAGAAACTCAGACACAAAGAAATTAAGTCACAGAGAACATACCCTTTTACGAGAACATATAGCCTGGTTTTAAACCTGACCCCATACCTTTTTACTTCTGGATCTACCATTAAATCAAAATTCTTAGAAATAAATACTAACTCAGAGAAAAAAATATTGAGGACATTTTTTGTACTAATTATCATGCTCACTACTTTACATAATATGAGAAATGGCTTCCAAAACAGCTTCCAATGAACATCACCTTCTGGTATTAATGATCATGTTTAATTTTTTTTTCCACTTGAAAATGGGCTGGATCTAGTGATCTACTGCTAATAAATATAATATGGCAAAATGGTAGGATGGCATTTATGATATTAGGTTACAAAGGATTGTGACTTCTGTCTTGTTCCCACTGTCTCCTTTACCTGTCACTTGTTCACTCTGTTGAAGTAAGCTGCCATGTTATGAACAGTCCCAGGGAGAGACTCACTGCCAAGCAACTAGAGGTGGCTTCTGACAAATATCCAGTGAATAACAAAGGTCATCAGTCCAACAATCCTGCCAATAGCCATGTGAGTGAATTTAGAAGGAGATCCCTTCCCCAGTTGAGCCTTAAGGTGACCATGCCCCAGTCAACACCCTGATTACAGCCTTCTTGGAGAGTCTAAGTGAAAGAACATAGTTAAAGCATGCCTGGATTCCTGACCCAGTGAAACTGTGATATAATATATATTGTTTTTAAGTCATTAAATTTTGGGGAAAGGGTACTTTGCTACATAGATATAGATAACTAATGCACGTGAAGTATTTTGGTTAATTTTCGCAATAACACTATATGCTAAGTGTCATCATGTCTACTTTATAAGTGAGAAATTGAGGTTTATTGGTATTAAATGACTGCTCAAGATTATGTAGTGAATAAATGGTAGAGCTGAGTTATTGACAAAATAAGTAACTTTGCTCTCTAACACAATTCTGCATGTAATATAACTGGGAGTAGGTAGCATAGTTATAAAGTATACATTTGTAGCAAATTCTTTTCCTGATTTTATATTATTGTATAGTCAGTCATGACTCCAGTGCCCCAACAGGATTGAAGTAAATTCATCTTAAGACAAACTATCATAGTGCAGATTTTTATGGTCCCCAAAAGTCTTCATCTCCATTAAACCCATTTTGGGGACAAAACTGCAATTTCTTTAAAAAGCCCAGAGGGTGTGATAACCTTTCATTTCAAAAAGTGGTGGGAAATAAGTCACCCGATCATTCAATGACCTCTGGTGGATGAATCTAATGACAATAAATGCAGTTCAGTGTAAAATGTTTTCTAGAGTTTTATCCTGTATTTAATCTTTTTAACCTCAAAAACTCAACCTCAAATCTAGACTCTATTTCTGGTAACTCTTAAGATTCTTCTGTGTGGTATAATTTCACATATACCTAGAAAAAAGGAAATATGAATTCTCTGTGTGTTCAGACAAGGTTAGACGTGCTGAAATCCACTTCTTTCTTCTAAGCTCTGCCCTGAGGTATTTTACTAAAATTTACCATCTCCTAAAATCTACTGGCATAGAAAAGTGTGGTTGTTATATTTTGAGAAAAAAAATTTTTAAATAAATGTGAGCAAATAAGACAAACCTTAATTTACTACCGGACACCAAATGCTGGTATCTGATGACCATAACATCAAGGTTTCTTCAGTAGGTGATAAATGTTGATGCCACATATGGAGTGTATGTGTGTGTATGTGTGTGCGTGTGTGCGTGTGTGCGTGTGTGTGTGTGTGTGTGTGTGTGTTAACATCAGGTGCCTGTACATACCAATGTCTATACTTACTATCTTTGTCATCTCTGCTTTTGATGGAACAAGTTTCTTTATAACTTTACCTTATTCTTATACTTCTTCCCATTTCTACCACAAAATTATAACAAAAAATTAAATCTATAAGGTAAATAGACTATTATCCCACAAACTTCACTTTAGAAAAAATAAATGGGGCTTAGAAAGGACAGACTAGCTCTGAGTTAGGGATTAAAAGTAGTAATTGTCATTTATTGAGACAGGTACTGTTCTCAGAGCTTAACCTGTAAAGCTCCCATGCTTATCAAGATGATATTACCAGGAGGTACTATTAGTATCCCCATTTTGTAATGATGAAATTGAGAAACAGAAGAGTTAGGTAACTTGTAAAGAGTCACACAGTCCAAGAGATGGTGCCAGGATTGAAGGTCAGGGTCTGAATGCATGAATATTAATCCCATGGGCATAACCTCTCCATTCGGAAATCATTCTAAATTTTTTTCCTCTATTCAACCCTCTTTATGTAAATCTAGACAGACCTGTACTTTTTAGCCCCAGATATTGACTGCGTGTGTTTAGTCTCGAGGAGGATTCTGAAACACTGTCACCTACTTTTTTTCTAACGCGATGGCTCTATTTTATGGGTTCACAATAGCATGTTATAGATATAAGAGTTTTGTAGTTTTGTATAACACTAGCTAAGATGTCAATCTTAATACTTAACCTTAATCCACATCGTATAAGTATTGCTTATGTGTTTCCACCAAAGATATACACATGCTTTACATGTAATACATAAACCATAATCTACAGTCTAAAATTACACCATAAATGCCTTTGTAGAGTAATAAACACAATAATATGTGGTGTAACTCATATTTTGAAATCTCCTTATATCACTTTTTTGAAATTTCCTTATATCACTTTTCAAAAGTTTGAGAACAATAAACATCATTTGGAGAAAAAGAATGATTTCAGTATGATGAAAGGTAACTTCATTCTATCAACAAACAACATGCACATTTAATATATACATATCATTAACTTCTTTATTTGTGTTCCTCAAACTAACCTTTTCTCACATCTCCCACAGTTATCCATATCTAGGCTAAAATTCCCTAAAGACAAATTTGTCATTCAATCTTACAATAGTTTACATATTGGCATCTCACGACACAACTTGCTATGTCACGGAATTAAGTATGAGACAATTGGTTTTTTCCAGAAAACTATCCAATGAGGTTGGGGTTACTGGAGAGCCTTAACAACGTATGATAACATTACCTCACTTTTAGTTAAGGATCTGTGGAGGCGCTCTTGTTAATCACATTACAATTATTATAATTGATGCTAGTTCTCTGATTAGGGATAGAAGACCAGAACCTCAGTCTCAGTGAGTTAATGTGTGAATGGAGAAAAGAGGTAATCTTTTAGGTCAGATATCTACAAATGTTTTCTGTAATGAACCAAATAATAAATATTTTAGTACTTACCGGCCATGTGGTCTCTATTGCAACTACTCAGCTCTGCCTTTGTAGTGCAAAAAACAATCATAGACAATACATAAATGAATGGGTGTGGCTGTATTTTAACAACGCTTTCTTTACAAAATTAGATTATAGCCCATTTGGGGCTAGTTTGCTGACCTTGCCTTAAGTTATAAGCTCACTATTTAATTCATTTCAACATGCAATTAATAAGTTCATAAATTGAGTAAGGCATTGTGTGGAATATAAAAAAAAAAAAGAAGACAATCTTACCACATTCAATAATTTTATAATTTTTTGGATGGAGTATGATGCCATGGGGAAAGAATTAGGTAAGAAGCAATGATAAGATCATATGCAAGAGAGTTTATCTTATTTATGCTTTCTTAAATAGACTGTCATAAGAATATAGATCTAAAAAATGGTTGAGGATCTCGAGAATTAACTAGCTACGTATTTAGACATTTACCAAATAGTGTGGAATACTTGTGTGTCAGACACTATAAAGGTTAGAGAGACCTGGCAGAAAACATCACAGTGTGACAGAATATAGACATGCCAATGGTCAAAGCATGACGTGACAAAGTCTAAAGGCATTGTGTGGTCCAGTTCCTGCCTTCCCATAGACACATTATTTTTATATTATTTCCATTTTGTAGTTGAAAGTAGTAAGTTTCAGAGACTTTTGCAAGTCATCTATTTAAAGAAGTAACTCTAAATTTTTCGAGAGTAAGACAAGTTTTGTTCTCCCATACTGCCTCTTCTCCCACTATTTTTCTAGCTCAGCTCTCACCTTCTCTCTCTGCTGTCATCATTCAGACCTGTGGATTGAGAGTAATGATACTTATTCTTCACCTACTCATATTTTAAAATTAGAAGCTGTTTTTCTGGAAATGCTGATTACTGATCTCGTTTTTTATTGTTGTTGCTTTGTCCTGTTTAGTTTTGCTGGTTGAGTTTTTGAAATTGTGAAATTATTTATTAATTGATGGAGATCAGAATCTTCAAACTTTGTGCTCATGATCAAGCCCACAGACCTGTTTCCTTGCTTCTAACCGTGTATAAAAAGACAGATATCAAATTGCCAATATCCGTGTTCTCTGGATTGGCTGAAGAAAGAGTGACCTGACGTCCTTAAAAATTTCCTGTTATATACACAATTGCTTTATACACTTTGATTTTCAAGGCTGTGGTTTAAGAAAAAATATATACATATGCACACTTCTGATTTATACCTTATTTATTTTTAGTGCTGTTGGACGACATAAGAGAAAAAGAAATAAGTTGGAGTTAAGCATAAAAAAAGGCAAGCTGTAAATAATAACCAGCTCATTTTCTGGGTATTAAGACTAAACCCCTTCCCACTTTTTCCTCCTGGAGTCTGAGCAGTGGCCAGTTTGTAGGCCACTGAGCAGCCCTCATGGCAATGGCACAAACTAAATGAAAATCTGGCTAACCTTGTCTACCTATTAAATGAAATGTGTTTACTTCTTAGCTTGAAAGGTATGAAAAGATGCTAGGAAGTTCTTAAAACTCTCCCATCATTCTATCTACAATCTCATGTTTGGAAGAAGGAACAGAGAACATCACCACCAGCCTACCATAAACAGGCTCAGAAAACCCAGATGCTTTGATTTCCAGCGGTGAATCTCACTCCCACAAAGGCCTTGGAGCAAGACTTTACCTCTGCCTGAGGGTCCAACCCCAGTTACATCACAACAACCCCAAAGAAATATAAAAAGTGAACGAAGACAGTGCTCATTCACTCACTCACTCACTCATTCACTCACTCCTATGCTTTCCTCTTACTAACCTTTTTTGAAATTTCAGTATCCTCTTTCTTGGGTCATGGAAACTGTTTTCTCTTGGTCTTTAGTTTCATTCTGAATGTGTGAGGGTTAATGAATATTAGGAAGCATATGGAAGAGTGTGCAAGCAGAAAATAACAAGGTAATTAAATATGCAGCCGGTATTATTTCAAAGCCTTAAACTGGCTACATTCCCTTATAATACGTCACGTGATAAAATGTAAAAATGAAGAAAATTTATAAAAACCTAAACTCAAGTTAATATAATCAAAATGTTCAATGAATACTGGCTGAGTAGGAAACAGAAGCATTTAGGATGGTTTTCACTTTTGGTTATTCTCAGCATGTATCATAGGCTGTAATAAAGGCCAGACAAAGTCGAATAGAATCAGATGGTGATTTCGTTTCAATCTTTAAGAAGAAAGAAGGGTTGGAGTGAGGAGCGATGTTATTTTTGTTTTTGTTTTTTTTTTTTCTTGTTTCAGTTTCTGAAACTCCTGTAATTATGTGCAATTACCTATTATGTCGGAAATTGGTTCTCAAAGATGTAGAACCTACTTTGTGTTCTTTAAAAAAAAACTGTACAAAATATGCAATTTAAGAAGAAAACAGTTTGAGAGTGGAGAAAAATGAGACTACAGCTGTGGGATTTTGTTATGCTTTTAGTACCAAATCACAAAACCCATTAAATTATTTATCCTACAGGCAGGCGTTGTACTGCAAACGTTGAATACAATTGCAGATTCCAGGAAAAGAAATGTGTGCATTTTAATTGCCTCTGATTTAAACAACCCCTAATTTCATTAGCCTTATTTTTCTTCTTCTTTAAGAAATAAAAGAGTTCATTTTTGGTACTAGGACACAAATGACACTAATTTTTTTTTTTTCCTCAAGGAAGCAGACTATTGAGGATCAAGCCTCTATGTAGGAGCACATGTTCATATATACATACAAGGAAGTTCCATACGCATGCGTAACACGTTCTCTCTCCCATATATACAATCTGCAATATGCCCCCAAAGAATTCACAGTGCACCTATCATATTCTTAGCTCCTCATACATGCATGTAGATTGGCTTACTATATTTCACTTCCATTGTTTCTCCTGCTACTATGTTACAAATGAAGATATCTTCCAGGAGTTCTGCTTAAAAAGCAGATTATTGTTCCCAGATGAAGAAAATATGTATTGATCAAAGATTGGGTAGCACAGGGGGAAGCCCTCTCAAGTTATACTTTTGGGTTCATTTGAAAAATCTTGGCTTTGCCCTCCTCTATAATTAAAACTCTTCTGTCTTAAGATTTATTGGTGCGGTACTGAACGCATTTTCAAAATGTTTCTTTACAGCAGCTATTGGAAATCTCTTTCTGCCTCGGGCAGGATGCCGCGGCTGCTGTACTTTTTGGGGTCTATTCTCCCCATGATAAATGAGCTTAACTTCAAAGATAAGTTACAATAAGTCTCAGAGGGGAAGCCCTTATTACTGTTAATATACATTACTCTCTATCATTGCATTTCAAATACCGTTGAGTGGAAAAGAAACCAAATAAGACTGCTTACCTCTTCCTCTGTCAATAGAGTCAGGATATACATACGTAAAATTTAAATTTAAAAAATGTGTATTATCCCCCCTCAAGTTGTAGCTATTTACTTTGCGTGTAAGGAAACAGGAATATTGAGTAATACACAATACAGTGACACCACCTATACATATATGTGAGCAAGACCCAGAGTCATGATAACAGTAGTATTCACTATCTGATTCAACCAGTGTTATGCAGACTTTGCCCTTGACGTGAGATTTTCTATTTCACTCAAACGGTACGTGATCTCTGAAAGGATATGTGATTTTAATGTGAGTTTGATCATTTCAGATTTAATCATCTATTTCTTCCTTTCAGAGCCATTTTATTTCCAGAAATTTTATACGCTAGCCCTTTC
The DNA here is from genome assembly GCF_000325575.1 of Pteropus alecto. Taxonomy (NCBI): domain Eukaryota; kingdom Metazoa; phylum Chordata; class Mammalia; order Chiroptera; family Pteropodidae; genus Pteropus; species Pteropus alecto. The sequence goes on along the minus strand of NW_006494614.1, from coordinate 34,456,698 downwards.
TCAAAAAGTATGCTTCCTGAAGCTGTTTATAAATGAGAATATAAAAGAAAAAAATGAAACTTTTGTGTAGATTTTTGTAGTTTGGGTTTGCCAAGTTAGTAAATTCCCCTCTTCCTTCATCATTCCACTGTGCTCTTCAACCAAGAGTGTATTTGTTCTCCTGGCTAATGAATTTTTACTCTTCCTGGGTTGTTAGCAAAGCAACATAGAGATGGATGGGTGTGTGCAGATTGGACCCTGGCCTCTTCTCTTCTGAAAGGGTTAAAATGAAAAGGGGGCTTGTTGAAACTGGGGAGTCAGTAGGGTGGGGGTATGAGAGAAGGAAAAAGGAAAAATAAAAGGTTAGTGTTCTCTGTCCATTAAAGGGAGTATTCTGTTCTGAAACCAAATTGGTCATGCATTCCAGAAGCGTTTCCTGGTAGAGTGGAGTCTGACCGGAGCACCTGCCTCGCTATTGTACTGGGTCTGCGCTGCTCTCCTCCGGCCCTTTCCTTTATACGAGGCGGAATCTGTCACTTATTACAGACAGATTGCTCGTGGGCTCAGAACGGCTGTGCACCATGGAGGGGTTGGACAGACACTGTGACCGCCTGTACCCCCACCGGAGCCATCATGTACACAGAGCTTTGTCTTCCCTCTCCGATCACTTAAAAAACAATGATGTGAACTCCTAATGACATCATGTTGAAGTCCACCAAACAAATGAAACCATCCGAACTCAGGGTACAGATGGGTTAATATCCCAAGCTAAAGAGTAAGAAACACAAAGAAAGCATCAGAGCTCAGGGTTCAGCGTTTCAGAAGCCCGGAAGAAAAGGGGGTGTCATAGCCAGCATGCCGCAGGTGGAATCTATTAGCTTCCTAACACTGTAGGTAAATAATCGAACTTGCTCTGTGGATTCTAGGATGAATTCTCCTGCGTCCCAGCTGTGTTTTTCTGTACCACACAGAGCACCTCCGTGGATTTAAGCCCTGGACCACCTCAGCACTGAGGCAGGACACCTTATCCAGAAATGAAGTCATAGGCTAACGACTGCGCGCTTCACCTTGTTATTTTTTTTAGAGGCATGTTGCTTAAGGGGCAAACGCATCGTGAAAAAATTTCAAATGCATGTTTTAAGGGATTAGTCGGTTTCTCTTTTATCTGGTAATTTTATTTCTTCTTCATTCAAGAAATGCGTAATGAACAGAAGGAAAAAAAAAAACAAGTTTTTCTGTTGCATTTTTTAAAAATGTGTACATCGAAGGGAACTTGCTGTGATGAAATCCAGTTGTGCAGGATTCACATTGCCCTGTGGCTATCTGTTCATATTAATGAAAGGTGGCTTTTGTAACCAAATCTTCCAACCCTAAGATCACCCTCTTTGGCCCTCTAAATCTATCCTG
>NW_006494614.1:34443349-34455297 GCF_000325575.1 Pteropus alecto | reverse complement strand
TTAGACAGACAGACCTTAACTATGTTGGACTTTGACATCTTTGCTGTCTCTGGACAGATGTTAATTATAAGAAAAATTAGAAAAGTAATAATGTATATGGTACAGAGGACATCTACTAAAATTTAATTTTTTAATTGCATTTTTTGCTCAAAAGGTTTGGTTACGAAAAGCACATGGCAAAGACTTACACAGAGCACCCCTACCCCCTTGTGGCACAATGGGATTTGTAAAATGGAAATTTCATCCTTTTTTTTTTTTTTTTTGAAGTATTGAGACTTTTGAACTCAGAAACACCTGAATTAGACCTTGTAGCACTACTAGTTCTGTTGAAGAACAGATCACATAAAAAAGATGACTGCTCAGCTATCAGGGAGAAGGGAAATGAACTGAGAGATTATGCTTTTGGACCTTTTTGGTTTTTATTTTGATTCTAAGTTGCAGCACTTTAAAATGTATGCGCCCTATTTAATCACCAGGCATCCTGGCTAAAGATAAGGACTTCATTATTTATTTAGTTAACCTTAAATATTTGTTAACCTAATCAAAATTAATAAAAATGTCATAGTTTATAAAAAGTTCTTACAACCATTAACTAATCTGATGCTCCCAGTCACTCCAGGTGGTAGTTTATGGCTGTTCTCATTTTGCAAATGAGGAAACTGAAACTAATAAATGTTAAAAGCCTTGCTTAAGTGGACATTGTGCTCAACAGAACTATCTCAGGGTAAAACACCTGGTCAAGGAGGAAGCCAGGACTTGAACCCAGGTTTTTAAAAACTAAGGCTGGGACTCTGCGTTATACCATTTGTATCTCATAATTTAAAAATTTTACCATCCATTTGTAGCCTAAACTGCATAACTTTGCACATGGAGCTCTCGCATATGGTTTTCCCCATCTCCCTCACATCCAAGCTCATCTACATTTTTGCCCAAACTTCTGCTCATCCTGAAAACTCTGAATGTTGCCTCCTCCACGAAACCTTTTCAGATTCCCATAAACGGTCATTCATTTCTCCCTCTATTCTCTCTGCTTCTCATTCATGGTATTTTAGCAGTTACTGGGTTGCACTGGCATTATCATCGTACTCATCTATATCTCCCTCTAGTCTGTAAGTTCCCTCAGGGAGAGATCTTGTCTCATTCATGCCTGTGTCCCAACATCTACTATGGAACCTGGCACATGTTTGGGGCTGTGTGTAATAAGCTGAGTCACCCTGACATGTAAGCCCCTTGTTGGTAATGTTGGTGTCTGGAAACTTTCTAAAAGGAACTTTCTGTACATAAGTTCCAAGATTCTTTCTCAGACCCTACCTGGTTCCCCCTTGCATTCCTATCTTTAATGTAGTAGACACCAGTTACCCAGGATGGCTCTAACTTCAGTTCAATTAATATATTAATGCAACAAATATTGTATACTTGCTCCAGCGTAGGTGCTATGCTAGGGGCTGGAAATACAGAGGTTAAAAAGATAAAAGAGAGAAATAGCTTCTGACATTGAGAAACTCAAAAGGTAATAGGAAAGAAAGCTGGCAGATAAACATGATGATGGGGATAACCTGGGCATAATTTTCTATGAAAGGCAATTCTAAGAGACAGAAGGTGGGGGAGGGAGATAAATCTATAAAGTTTTCTGGAAGAAGTCATATCTAAGTAGTATTTTGATACATGACTAGGCATCAACTGAACAGAGAATAAAGGTGGAGCAAAGGGAGATGTGGGAACAGTGCTGTAAGCAGAAGGATTATAGTGGGAAAATACGTAGAGATTCTCAGAAAGTACAGCACATTCAAGGTATTGCAAGAAGTTCAGTATGGTAGTTATGGCATTAAAAGGGAAGGAAACTCATCACAAAATCCTTTGTGAGGCATACAGAAAATGTTTTTCTGAAAATATGGAAGCAAAGGGGAGCCAATGTGTATATTAAAAAGGTATCGTAATCACATATCTTTTTTTTTTTCTTTTAGAAAATTCACTTTGATAAAAGTGTGGAACACACTAGAAAGGGTCAAACTTTTAGGAAGAGAGGCTGATGAGAAAGGACAAAATTGAAGGCAAGATTTCATTCCATAATCAGGACATAATATGAGTTTCTGCCTGACGTTATGCTACCAAATTGTAATTCTTTTTGATACCAAATAAATGCTTGTTGCCTCTCAAAAAAAAAAAAAAAGAAGAAGAAGAAAAAAACTGAAGGCAAGGAAAGAATTATGATGTTATACCAACTTGGGTAATAATCTAGGTAATAATTGATGAAGGAAAGGAGTAAGAGCATGGGAGCTCTGCAAGATATTTATAAAATTTAATTTTACACGGGGGGCAAAGAGAAGGTTCCTGAAAAAAAAAATGCTAGCAGAAGAAATAAAGAGGAGAAGAAAAAAAACAACAGGAAAACCCACTCAAAATAAGCCTGAAAACAAAAATTCCAAAATATGAAAAATCAAGTAGTAATAAATAAAAAATTAAAGTCAGATAAATTTATTTTATATAGCATTCTGAAAAAGGCTTCAAAATATGTATGTGTGGGATTTTCAAACAGATAAATGAAATTATAACTTCCATCAAAAAAAAAAAACAGAAATAGGTAGAAATTAAATCAAAACAGATAAGAAAAGGGACCAATTGGAAATTTCGCAAATCAAAAATGTAGTCAATGAAATAAAAAATAAAATAAAACTCAGTAAATGAAATAAGCTCTGGACCGGAATAAAGAAAGAGTGACTGTAGTGATGCATTAACACAGAACTCAGCACCAAGAGATAAGGAGATTCAAATATAAAATAGCAGTTCCTGTTAACTGAAGAAAGACTGAATGGCTCCAATGAGTGTCTAATAAGACTTTCCATAAAAGAAAATGCTGAGAATGGCAGAGAAGTAATAAACATCATGGAATATTCCAAAATATTAAAGATTCTAAGTTATCAAGTAAGATAAATAACAATAAAGCTACATGTAGATACGTGTGAAAATTTAGTCCAGCAAAGACAAGGGAAACTCAAAAGCTGTCAAGAGAAAAAAACATATTGCTTTAAAATGAATACAAATTAGGTTGACTGAAGACTTCCTACAAACAACAATAAATGCAAAAGCCAATGGAATAATAGCTTCAATGTACTAAAGGAAATTAATTACCAACCTGGTATTCTATATCCAGGTGTATTATTTAAGTTTGAGGTTCGGAAAAGAAATCATTTTAAATATACAAAACTAGGAGAGTTTACCTCAAACTTTCTGTAAACACCATTAAATTATGTTCTTCAGAAAAAATAATAGTGAATTCAGGTGTAAAACAAGGGATAATAAAAATAACAGCTTATAATTACTTAGTATTTACTCTCTGCTGAGCACAGTTCTGAATGATTACATTATTAGTCAATTAATCCTTACAAACATCCAATAAGATAGGTGCTATTATTCCCATTTTATAATTGAGAAAACTGATTCACAAGAAACATATAGAAGTTTCCAACTGCTACGAACCGGCAGACCTGGGGTTTGAACCTCAGCAGGCTGACTCTAGGAGACACATGCTTAACTACTGTACACATTGCACCAACAGGAAACGAAAAGGAGCTGAGAAATTGATGGGGCATAATGCTAAATGTAATCATTAGATGTAAAAATGTCAGATTTTTATATAAGTAAAAATGTTGATATGAGGAAAAAAAGTGGAGGCTGAAGATAACTCTTGCTGTGTAGGTCAGTAGTTAGAGGGAGATACATAACAGAAGCATTGACTTCAGTATTTATGTGCTGAAAGACGGACTTATGATTGGGAGGATGATTGAAGTGGGGAAAAGAATGTAGACGAGCAAAGTGTCAAAGGAGCAGGAGGAACTTAGACCCAAGGCATGGGAAGCCTCTCTTGATTATTCCTCTCCTTTTTTAGCTTCCCATGACCTTTAGGATCTTAATCACTTTCTTTAACATGTAATTATAGACTAAAGGTCTCTTGTTTTTACCTTCATACGAACTGTCATCTTGTTGCCTTCAAGTAAACCATAAGCTCCTTGAGGAGAGGAATTATACTCTATAACTCCTTTATCTCCTTCAAGTGTCTAGCACAATTTATGAAGAAAAAACAAGCCATTGCAATTGAATAGCTGATTGATCTGTCATTTATGAAGTTGCAACCATTTTACAGGAATTTCATGATTATATGTTAAATATATCAAGTAAAGAGAGCAATAATTTTCAAATTATTCATATTTTTATAGACCCTATTTCAAGAAAGTTAAATAGTTCAATTAATTAAAAATAGTAGAAACCTTGGAAACATTTGTGTTCAGTCCATAGGGTCAACAATCCTTAACTCTTTGGGATTAAAGTGTTTATTTTCTCTGATAAATGTCTCCATGAGCTGTAAAAATGTCTCCATGAGCTTCAGACGTCACACCATTTGGTTCCTGGACATTCTCCCATCCATGAGCAGCTTCCACTGACCTGATATAAACTAAACTTGGAAATGCCAGAAATGAGCCTGTAGAGAAAAACTCCCTTTTTAAGAAGAGGATAGGCACTTCTCTAAATTGGAATCTTTTGAGAATTGTTCTAAGCTAACAGTCTCTTATTCTTCACTGTGCATTCCACCAGCTCAATCAGCTGTCTTTTAACATGCAGTCAGTCGTAAAATATTACTTTCGAGTTTGAGGTCAAGAGAATCTGCACAGGAGGCTTCAATCCAATGTCTTGGTCCCTCTCCCTCTGTATTAACTTTAGCAAGATTACCTCTGAAGGAGAATCTAATTAAGTCTCTAAGGTCTCTTTGAGGCTGTTGGCTAAAGCGATCCCATATGATCGAGTTTTCTTTTCTTTTCTTCTTTTCTTTCCTCTTCTCTTCTCTTCTCTTCTCTTCTCTTCTCTTCTCTTCTCTTCTTATTTTTCTCCAAAGTTTCAACAACTTGCTGCACTGCATGGTGTTTGTTGGTTACTTGGACTTTCTTAGTTACTCAGGTCATGGGAGACCCACTGGTCGTCTCTGGTCCCATTGCCAGTCACTGAGCCCTAAGCAGTGGCTAGGAAACTGCTTCCCTAACTTTCTCTGAATTCCTCTATTGGTTCTGTAATCTGACCTACCAAATGAGCTCGGGTGGAAAGTCAGGGGCTGAAAGGAAAGACCAATGGTGTCCATCAGAACTAAAATGTTTATTTGTACAAACAGTGAGAGCAGCTAAGAATGCCCTGACGCTTCAGAGAGCACTTCCCGAGATCCACGGACGTGGCTGGTGAAGTGCCCTGCAGGATCTGCTAGTGCTTTTAGAAAACCACTGGTGAGCACTCCGCGGACCTCAGACTCTGAGGAATGACCTGCTACACCCCTCCAGATGCCACTAGCATTTCACAAAGGTACCCTTTGGGCTCTTCAGGCTTTTTATTTTTCTAGAATGAAATTGTGCTTCATCAACTATCCTGCTTGCTATGCCAATCTGTCAGGCGCTCAGTTGAGTTGGAGAGAGCTGAGCTGCCAGATGTCAGAGTAGCCAACTAACACAAAAAGCCAAAATGAAAGTAACGGTGAAGCCTTTAATCACTTACTACAATAGCATAAGCAAGAAGCTAAACCAGAGAAAGTGCCAACGCCTGCCTTGTTCTATTTCCCCCACTGAATGGTGCTGAGTGAAGATCATGTGGATCGGCACAGACATGGGGTAGTCTCGTGGGCAAGAGGGGCTAAAACAAAAGGCTCCCATAGTTTTACAGAGTTGGGATGGCATGAAGGAATGCAGATCTGCCTAAGAGCATGGCCAGCCAGGGGCATCTGAATCCTTGACTGTAACTCCTTTGACCCTGCGATGTGTTGCTGTGCACCAAGTCTGGCGTGGAGAGGGCAGTTTTCCCCAGGAGGTGTGCCAGGTAGAGCCTTTGTAATTACCTTTGGTTGGGCCTGAAAAATCACACATAGGTTTTTGACCAGGAGCTGGACTCCTCACTTAGCCCTGCTGAATATGTCAATCACTATCCATCACCCTCTCCCCTCGACCTTCACTCTCACAATTGGCCAGTGCTGGGGCAATTACAGTACTTTATTTTCCAGGATGCAGTGACCAGTCTGAAGAATGGAGTAGAGTCCAAGCTCAGCAAATAGGAGTCCTTGCCCAGAATTTTCAAAACTTTGTATTGGAGAGAGTAGTTAAATCTTCCTCTCGGGTCATGAGCTTCTGGTGTTGTCAGAGCCATCATTCCTGCCAGTGCAGAGAGCTTCCTGACACACAGGGAGAAGATAAGCCAAGTGATGGAAAGAGAGCTAATGCCATGTTTAGAATGGCCTTGAACGGCTCAGTTAGACCAACTCGTAGACTCCTTTTGTTTTTTGTTGAAGTAGGGTGACGTGAGTTTCTGTCACTTAAAAGTAACTAATTCTAACTAATTCTTTTCTACTTCAGTTGTCCCTTCAACTATCAATGCCCCTTTCACACTTCCACTACAACCTCACTTCCAACCATAACTGCATACCCCATCTTCTCAGCTCATTCCAAACACCAGACCTGTGTCCAAATATCTTAGGACCCAATATAAGTCTGCTATTAGCCAATGCAGGCAAAGGCATATGCTACTGATGTTAGATATCGGCTTCAAATCTTAAAGGAACATAGGCTGAATTAGGCTTCTGGATTGGGAGGATGATTTTGAGGGGGAAGGGATGGCTCAACCTCTCCTTGGTGTTTCCTAAACTCATAAGAGGTTGGTGATTGACTTTATAAATGAAGAGTCTATCATTTTGGGGGGAAACACCTTCCTATAAGTAACTTTATAGCCCAGTTAGATAGGTTTCAAAATGTGTTCTACAAAGGAATTATCACATAGAATTAGGTGTTTTATCAAAGTAAGTATACAGATACCCAACAAATCAGTGACAAGGTTGACTTGCATTTTATTTCATTAAGTCACAGGGCTGTTACATATTAGCATGGATTAAACCATAAATATATGAGGATTATATGGATATTATGATCTATATTATGAATTATTATGTTCCTTTTGAATGAAAAGTTAATTACAGATTTAAATATTCCACCTAATGCATTTTGCTGAATTATTCAAGTATAATTTTCAAAACCAATCTAATATTTCTTCTATAATTTTTAAGAAAATTAATTTATTTTTCTATTTTTCTAGGGATAACCTTTTAAATTAAGGAATAACTTTATTAGACTATAATATGTGATAAACAATATAGAAAAATTTTTAAAAAAAGGACATGTGCTGTTGATAAAGTTGGTATCCACCACCTATGAGATAGCGGGCTGTATATTTTTCTGACTTAAGTGATGAAATGCTATTTATTAACATGGAAAGTCCCAGGGGTATTCAGAGGAATCCTTGTAGGTCAGGACACTGACTTGAGCCAGAGAGTTCTCTTTCTTCCAGGGACAGCTGAGGACATCCGAGTTTGATGGGCCCATCTCTTTCTCTAGCTTTCTGACTTAGTTGTTCACTAAAAGCAGTTTCCATCTGGCACAAGGCAATTTTGGGGTTCTTTTATATGAAGATGATGTTATTCTCTAGAGCCTCTTCCCCCAAGTCCAGTAAAGGGGTTACTTCATGAAACTCTGTGGCTATAAGTAAGGTAACTATATTTGCTAAGCACCTACTTGGGAATCTGTTCTGACAGGTAATAATTGTCAGACAAGGAGTTTAGAAACCACACCTGAAACTTATAGAACTATTAACATTTACTTCATCTATGGATTACTGGTATTTATTTGATGAACTTTAAATTCAATTTATTTTGAGTTCTGGCTTGTTTTTTCATTAACACAGGTTACTCTTCTTTGGAGCTAGTGAAGAAGGGAAAAGAGAAAGCTTTGGTATGTGTGGTAATAGATAATCTCCACAAGCTACTTGTCCCTGATGCTTTATCCTATTCAGTTGTCACAACAATCACGTAAGGTTAGTACTTACATTACACTGATTTTTACAACTGAAGAAAATGAGGCACAATGCAAGGTCACACAACTAGTACATGGCATGCCTGACTGCAGACCCAAAAAGTCTGACTCGATGGATCACATCCCTAATTACTGTACTATGTGTCCTCTATTTAATATTTTCTGACTGCTGTTGTGCATGACGACCTATATATACATGCTTGAATATAAATCATTGCACAGTTTTGGAAATTTTTACAGGGCTGATACCCTGATGCAGAGCTCTTTGGCCAGGCCTATTACTAACTTATGGTGTGACTCTAAATTATCATTAGGTCAGTATCCTGCTCTATAAAATGGCCACAGATGCAAGCAGTTCCTTGCAGAGAGGTTAATGACATAGTGAATCAGGTTAGCTGGCCTCATAAGCTCTTCCCTGGGAATAAGCCAAGTACTTGAGGAAACTGAATGGGTCTTTCAGTTGATTAGGGCAATTTGGGGCAAATTCACTCCTATGACCTAAATGTTCATATAGCAGGCCAAGAACCCCAACACCTGCCCATCCCAGGTAACTCTCTGAGCCTCCTGCCCTCCTGGCCTCCTGTGGTTTATTGTGGTGAGCTAACAGTTCCAGCAAGAGAGATCATTCCTAATAAGGTTGTAAGATTTGTTTAACTTCTTAAAAGTTAAAAACAGTCTAACAGTAACGCAAGCTCATGTTATGATCTGCTGGTTTTACTCTGTTTCTAACTTGCAGTTTTTAATATTGCAACACGTTTTATATTTTATTCACCCACTCATTCACAAAATATGTACTGAGAATACATATTATGTGAGGAACTGTGGCAGTTAATGTGAGATGCTGCGATCTCTGATTTATGGGATGGTGAGGAAGGGAAAACCTCATCTGCTCCTGTGCAGAAGATACTAAACATCCAGTAAACATTGTAACTTGTTTTTAATGGGAGTTAAGGGAACTTACAGTTATAGAAAAACTACCATGGGTAGGCATTGTGATAGGTCATTTACATAAAACTGATCTCACTTTAATATTATGAAATTGATGTTATTTTTTCATTATTACTTATTATTTACAAATACAAAAAACAAAAGTTCAAGAAATTAAGAGAGCAAGTCCAAGGTCACACAGATAAGGTAGTGTGAGCAGGTTGGCTCCAGAAACTCATGTTCCTATCAATAACTAGACTCTCTTCTTTATTTTAGTAATTCCGAGGATAGATTGTTTGTAATAATTGTCAGAAAGAGCCACTGAGAAAGTAGTAACCATGAACCCTAATCTGTAAAACCCAGATCATTAGAGAGAAACTTTAAGAGAATGGGCTGTGGGGCAGTCATGTTTTAACTTCTTCCTTAGAGTGCATTTGTTAGGATTTATTAGCATTCTATAATGTCTGAATTCTTTTCCCAGTCAGAATTCAAAACACAGAGCATTTCTAGATAGATAGATAGATAGATAGATAGATGATAGGTAGATGAGAGAGTGAGGTGGGGGGGATGGATAGAGATAATGGTGTTAAGAGAGGAATGGGAAACAATGGGAGGAAACAGTCATAATTAAAGTTAGGAAAATAATTGGATGCTTAAATCTAAAAGTGATTTGGGGGGTTTGCTCACTGAATCTTATTGAATGTAACATATTCTTTAGGGCATGCCAATCCAGGAATAAAAATAGAGCCATAGTAATTTTATCTCTCTGGTTACCACTTGCATTAGATATAGGGAAATCACCAGCCCCACTGAATCCAAGGGATCCACCTTCCATGAGGCCCTATGAAGGTCCTTCCACTGCCCTTGCCCACCCCAAACCCAGGCTGCCTCCTGACACCCCATGCCAGGCAGAGCCGCAAGGACAACTGATTACCCAGGAAAGAGGGGTGAGAGTGGCATGTAATTCCTGGAGCCACAGTCCCCAGGAGTTGAAGGATTTCTAAGAAATGTATCTGATTGTGCCCGAGATTGCACAGTGAGCTTCTTTACTTTGTCTTTGACAAACACTGCATGTATTTAGAGGAAGCTAAGGATCATGGAGAATATCAATATTAGAGCAGACATCAGAACCTTAAAAGTCAATGTTTACTAAGCAAGCGATGTTTGTCTGTATTACAGTAAACATTAACTCTTCAAGGACACGGCCTGTGTCTTCTCCTGGTGTTTGTATAGCCAGGCCCCAGCACCTATTCACAGTATGTGTCCAATACATATTGAGCAGAATTGAACTTTCCTTAAGACATTTTCTCTGAAGCCTACATTGCTTATCAGTATTCAATAATGTATGCTTTATTCCTAATAATTCCACTTGTTGATTTCCATAGTGACGAGTGGGGTCTCCTTTTTATCATTTGGAAAATGACTTCTCAAAGCCTCATGTCAATGTTTCCTGCAGCATCCAGAACTCAGGGTATTTTCTTGGAACATTTCACTTAAGGCACCATGAGGGGCTAATGGCAACTCAGTGGGAGCAACAGAAGGGGAACTGTATGTGTGTGCATGAGCCCACCATCCCCAAAACTCTTCATCCCAAGACTCACCAAGTCGGATGAGGATAAAATGTGGAGGAGACACGGTATATTCCACATAGTGATTTTGTCAAAGCGCTAAAAGGTCATCTAAGGAAAAAACAAAAGCCAATACCTCTGGAGGAAGATTTTTAATTATCAGGCTCATGGACACAATGCCTTCTATAACATGACATTTTATCTCCTCCTCCTTCATAGCCAATAATTGATTGTAAATAAGTGGAAAAATACAAGTCTTGATATCTAAACACAAGGACTTGATTCTTCCAGCTCTCTTTCTCACTGCACCTAGAAAAGCTGATATACATAGACATACATACATACAGGGCTATAGGAGGCAAAACTTCATTCCAGTGTTTGCTATTGTTCTCCTAGAATTCTAGGTTCTTTTTGCAGCACCGGGCAGCTGGGAATCCCCAATAATACATTAGTTAAAATTCTAACTGAGCTCTCTGTTTTTAAACTAGCCTGGTTAATACTTGACAGGTGGCAGTGTCTGAAGGCTGCCTTCTGAGAGTGAGTTTACAAGAGTACCCCAGGCACCCTCTGCAGAAGTATTTGTGCTAAATTCACAATCACTTTATTATTTTTTTCTTTAGAGTCTGGTGTAGTTTACATCTGTTTGCCCCATGAGTCCACTCGTAAAACAAGAGTAGAATTAACAGTTTGTGAGGATTCTTAGGGACTTTATATGTTTGTGAAAATGAAACTAATTCAGCCTAACTCCAATATAACTGCGGCTGCACGCCGCGCACAGCACCCTGCAACCCAGTGGGTTCTGCTAATGGTTGTTGACTGACTGATAAACAAGTTCCAGGCTTCTAATTGGCCAAGGCTTCCCTGACTGCTCTGATGACTTATCACTTTGGGTGGAAGAACCGGCCTATATCACTTAGAAACAAGCAAAAATGAAACTACACAAAAAATATAGTTTTCTATGGATGAAGCCTTTAGGTAATGCACTTAGACCCAGAGAGGATTTGTTAATGATGTATAAACCCAGTGGAAGGACCTGAAGCCACCTGGGAAGTCAAAAGAGGGCAAATTCAATTCAATTCAAGGGAGAGCACTTCAACTCAAAAAGCATCTATCCAGCAACTTTGAGCCAGGCTAGACACTGGAAATGTGGAAATGAACATGTACTTCTTATTTTTCAGATGCTCCCAGTCCAGTGGGGTAATAGACAGAAAAAATACTTACGACACTGTGCTCTGAGTACTATTTGAGAGGTTACATATAGGGAAACACCTTAGAAGGCTACCAAGTACACCAGGTGGTGATTATAGGAAAGAAAATTCAGGAAAGATTTCCTGAGCTGAGATTTGAAGAAGAAATAAAAAGGATCCTGGTGAAGATGCTAGGGGGTGGGCATAGGGGAAAGCCAGGAGGGTGAGAATGGCTCAATATCAACCAGCTTACATATGTACTCGTTGTGCAGTTTATAAAGGCCTTTGCAAACTGCTCAGCCTCTCCACAATATTTAGAACGGTCTATGACATTCACCTTGAAACTCTCTCTGAATTTGATCTCTGTAGCACCCACTCTT
>NW_006494614.1:34440640-34443329 GCF_000325575.1 Pteropus alecto | reverse complement strand
TGTGGGCTGACTACTTATCCTCTATGGACTTCTCAGGGTTGGGGTAAGCCCCATGTATCTAGCCAAGCCCTCTTTAGCTACATATTGTCCCAAGGTGCTCTCATTCAGAGCCATATCTCTTAAAGCTATCTTTAGGTTGATGAATTCTATGTTTCCAGCCTGACCTTTTCCCGAATTCCATGTCTATGTGCCCTGCTACAGACTTCACATCTCTCCTCAGGTCTCGAGCTTAATGTAGCTAAAACAGAATTATATATTGCCTTTTAGTCTCCAATCTGTGCTTCTTCAAGTCTTCCCACTTCAATAAATAGCACCACTAACCACTCAATAGTTTAGATGAAAAATCCAGGAGTCATTTTGATTTGCTTCTTTGACCCATATTCCACATCTGAACCCAAAACAATTTCCCTTGGCTCATCTCCAAAATAAATCCTCATTTTAATTGCTTCTTACCGTCTCAACTTCTCAAACTCTAGCTCAAGAACCACTGTCTTATATGAACCGCTGTAATTGTTTCTTAACAGATTTTCACTCTTGATCCTTAGGATCTTTTCTCATGGTTTATTATATCTTTCCAAAGCAAAACCAAATAAAAAGTTCTCTTTTAAACTGCTCTGTGGCTTTACATTGCAATGAGAATAAAATCCAAGCTCCCTTTCTACCTCTCTGCCTCTTCCCCTTCACTCTTCCTCAATTTCTAGCATCCCAGACTTTCCTACTGTCCTTCAGTCAAACCAAGACCTCTCCAGTCTCAGGGCCTCTGTTCCTTCTGCTTAAAACACCCTTCTCCAAGACCCTAAAATACTGCTCTGTCTCCTTCAAGTTTCAGCTCAAATGCCTTCTCCCAAAAAAGCTCTTCTCTGAGGCTCAGCAGTCACAACCAAGCCCACTTTCCTCTCTATCCATGATGCCTTTTTACTTTCCTCATAAATTGTGTTGCTATTTAAAACTCTTTTGGGTTTATTTGTCTGTTCACTTATTATCTTTTTCCCCATTGAGAAGAGGACAGGAACTTTGATTTGCTCGCCTCTGAATCCCTAGTGCCTAGAATAAAGTGTGGCACATAGCAAGGGCCCAATAAATCTTTACAGATGATCTTGGGAGTGTCTGAACCAAGGGCACTTGGCTCTGAGGGGTCTCCAGAGAGAGCTCTGCCTGGCCATGATCATTATTACTATATTGTGAGAGGCTGGATTCATCAATTGGATTGGCTCATTGTAAACTGGTGTCAGTAGCATCAGGGAAGGTGGAAGCAGACAGAAATGATGAGTCATCATACTGGTGGCCCATTAGAGTGGAGAGGAATGGAAATGAGCTGCCTGGGACATAGCAAAATGACCAGATTGTCAAAGTGCTGCAGAGCTTAGAATGTCAAATGATTTTCTGGGAAGGCTCACCCTGCAGCTTCTGACATGGATTCCTGCTCTTCCTTACTTCCTCATTAACTAAGTTAATCTGAATGTGTCTCTATTCTTTATACCTTACAAGAGCCTAACTAACAGAAGTTCTTTATTGCATCTTCACTTCAGCTAAAAAGATGCTGAGATCAAGAGAAAGTAAGTGACTTGCCCAAGATGGCAGAGCTGGCCATTGCTGAGTCAGGGCTTGAACCCTCCTACTATATCAGTTGCCTAATTTCAGCTTCAAAACAGTCTTAGAGGATAGGAAGAAAATAGACCACTTTGAGATAGAATCTCTTATTCCTCAGATAATTCACCTGGAAGCTGGATGACTGATTACCTCTAAGGAATGCTATAATAGAGATGTGAGCTTTGGATTCATAGGAATAGACTAACTCGGCTTCTTAGGCAAATTCCAATCCTGAGAATCCAGGATACCATATTAAGGGTTAGGGAAAGCGTGGGTGTGATTTGAGATATCTGCCCTTATAGAGGGTTCTCTTTTATTCCAGAGTCCTGCAGAAGGCTCGTTCATCTGGGGATCTTGGTATGGTAATTCCTCTCAGGACATTCAGTAAAATTCTAATCAGTTCTAAATTCCACAGACTCCTTATGATCTGGAATTTATGCCGTCATTCTCCCCGGTCAACGAAGCTTTGAACTTCTGGCCCATAATAACTTTAGTGATCAGGAGACACCACAGTACCTGGGGTTTGCTTTCCCTATTAACAATGAAACCATCCTTTGGAAAGGGCACAGCTGCTGCAGTACCAGGAGAGTCCCTTCGTGTGAGGTCATTCTGGGTTTTCACAGTGCAGTGACCGGTACCAGGAGAAAGTGATCTGATATCCACGTAAGCCACTCTCAGCATAGAATTGAACTTAAATCTTGAAGTGTTATTATATTGATTTTCCTCAGAAAGGGCAAACCATGTCTGATCCAATGTAGCCCTAATATTGTTCAAAGATTCCCATACTCAGATATATTATCCCTTTCATCTTCCTAAGCTGTAAAATCTGGAGTGCAGAAAGTCAAAAAGATCTGTTCTCAGGTAGCTTTCCCCCATGTTAGTTTTTGAGAGTGATAGGCAAAATATTTGAGACTCTTGATGCCATATTTCAAAGTATCCACTACCGGCTACAAAGAAGTGTATTCTAGGCTTGCTTCTGCCTTCTGCATTTTGGCAGGATCAGTGGTGCCCACCCAATGCAGCAGAGCATCTGGGGAATTCCCCTTTGCAAATTTTTGAACATATAGACGTGTATTCCTAGGAAGGCCCAGGTAAGGCC
>NW_006494614.1:34417841-34440622 GCF_000325575.1 Pteropus alecto | reverse complement strand
ATAGGAGAAAGCATAGTGATGGATCTGGATATTCTCTGTTTCTCCTGAGACCTAAACAAGAAGAAATGGGCTAACCAGGTCATAGCAAAAAATGCAGGCTGCACTTTCAGATCAGCTTCCTTACTGAAGATGTTATATCTCACAGGACTATGTAAGGACTTTTTATATGTAAGTTAGATTACACATGAAATTATTTTTAAGCCATAGCATCTGAACTTGAAAGAAACCAGTCCAATGTTAAAGAAGCTAGCTAGTAGAAGATTGTAAACAGTAATTTTTAAAATGATGTGACATGGGTCTTAGAGCACTGAAATTATATTTCTAGTTAATGATACTGATAATGTATCAGATACATCAGATTCTGTTGTTGGTAAATGTATTTACTGCTTTGAAGCCTTTCTGAACTTGTTTATAGAGCTAATGGGTACTGGTTTAGCTGGAATGTTTGGGGTGCTATCTTGCTCAAGGGGACAGAGTGAGAAACTTAGAATATCTCTCTTCTTGGGTTTCTTTCCAGACCTACGTGAAACCATAAAATTGAAAATGAAAGCAAAATAAAAATCCCAAATTGCACACATTCCATTAACATATACTAATCAAGTGGCTCCAAAACATCACCCAAAAAAGGAGCCAAAGGTGCCCCTACTTTCAGATTCTTACCCAACCCCTTTAACATGTTTTTTTTTTTTTAAATAAAGCTTTCCAAATAAGCAGAGAGCGAAGACCATGAATACTGTGCAATAGTCATTCAGTGAAAAACCAAATTAACACTAATTATATTCTCGCTTGCTGTGGTGCAGCCAGTGTGACTTCACAAGGGAAAATGGCATCGATGGCACTAGGTGGCATCATTCTGACACATTTACAGACCATTAGCCAGCGCTAATATCATTTCAAAGGGCTGGTGTCAAAGTGGAGCTGGCTCCCTAGGAGTGTCACTCAGCTCTGTGTGATCTGTGAGTGAAAACTCTGGGCTCCCAGTGGAGAGGAAGGACTTGCACTTGGGTTGGGGGTCCCTTCCTAACTTACTTCGCTTCCTCAATGTAGGTCACTCAGGGAAAGTTGTGTCCCAAGGCATGTCAAAGACTTGTAGAAATTTCTTTTTTGGAGAGAGGGTCTTGTTAAGAAGTTGCCTTGCCTCATTAACTCATACAAAAATCTAAGTTCTTCCTCAGTGTTTGAGGCTAGTAGCCACGTGATCCAGATACTTCCTGGGTAAAAGTAATGGTTTGTTCTATACCTGGAGTTTCAGAATTAAGCTCTTTACCCAGCAGGCTTTTATCAGAGGGAGGTGAGTAGGATGACTGTGAACTAGAAGAGATGCCAGACTGTTGGAAAATTAAAAAAAAAAAAAAAAAAAGAATCCATAGAATTCAGAAAACTAGGGTAGAAGAATCTGCCACTCAATGTATGGTCCCTGGAGGAACAAGCAGCATAGGCATCTCTAGGGAGTTTGTTAGAAATATAGAACCTTGGGCCCCACTTGAGCTCCCCTAAATCAGAATCTGCATTGTAATAAGATCCCCAGGTGATTTTTGTGCACGCTGATGTTTGAAAGCACTGGTCTGGTCTATACTCCTTGTTGAAAGGATGCTTTTTAAGAGAAAGGGACATTAAAAATAAGTGAATTTCTACAGTCAAAGCTCTCTCTTAGACTCAGGGCCGGCTCGCCACCAAATCTCTTCTCACATCTGCCTTGCCTCCTCTTTGACCACTCTATCCCTCTGCCTCGTTCTACGCACCCAGCTTGTACATTCTGCCTTCATGGCCACCTGGATCTTGCCAGGAGAATGCACATTCTGCAGTGAAAGCAGTTGAAAAGTCAGGAAAGTCAGAAATCAACTTAGATGTAAGAACTGAATCCAAGACTTGGTTCTACAGAATCCTGAAAACAAGTCTTTTTATTTTTTTAATAACACCCATTTTTCTGGATGAAATGAGATGAAATGAAACAGTGTGTGTAAAAGAACTTTATGAGCTATAAAGCATTAAAGAAATGTCTAAGGTCTTGTTCCCCAAAGGGCTAATTTTGAACACATGCTATTCATAAAGGGGGCAGTATTGTGCAAAGGTTAAGAACATGGGCTTAAAGCAGATTTCTGGGATATAATCCTAAAGCTGCCACTTCCTGGGTTGACCACATTTGACTCAGTTTCCTCATTGTAATAGTACCTATCTACTATCATGATAGGGTTGCCACGGGGGTGAAAAAATTAATGTCCATAATATCCATCAATAGCAACTATGATTTCTACTAAGTATAGTAAATTTACATCTGAGAACTTTTATATACATCCTCTGCTAGGAAAACACAGAGACATGGGATAAATGAACAGGGAACAAGCTCAGAGGCATTTGAGGGTGGGGGAAAGAGAGGAAGAGAGAGAGAAGCAGGCAGAGATCCAGAGGTCCAAAGACATAGAATAAGAGGCAAGTTTAGTGAGAAACAGCCTTAGGAGAGTAAATGGGTAGACTTTATACTTCTCCAGAAAAATAAGCATTTGGGGGGTATCACTACAAGCAAAAGATGATTTGTCACAGATCAGTGCCAACATAGACTTCAGCTCTAAGTCAGGTTCTTGATCGCCTACAGGGACAGAACTGATATTATTGAGCATGGAGGCTAATTGTACATATTATGTGAATAAGTCATCATACTGTGCCTTAAGCAAACAAAAGGATGTTAATAATGTTAATGTTTAATGCAACACACACAAAAAAATATGGAAATGCATTGAAATGCACTTACCTGAAATCTCAAGGAAGATCTCCATATGACTGCATTTAATACCATCGCTCTCCTCTCTATGGAAGTATTGCTTTCAGTCACTAAGCCAGAGCCTTGACCTTAACAGTTCCTTTCCTGGCCACATAGATGACAACAGGATTCTGTAAAATCCAGCCGTGGTCCCTTTCCTGCAGCTCTGGGAATCCCCATGCCGGCCACTGCTTTGGGCCCATTTCCCATTCTGCCCACTGCTCACAGCTGCTCCCATGTTTTTAGTCATGATCCTCTTTCCCAGGATTTCCTTCTGTCTCGTCTCCTTTGAGGGTGTGTTTGATATCTCTCCCTGTGTTGTGATTTCCCAAACATAGGACTCCCTCTGCTTTCTCGCTCCTGCTTTCTTGCACCTCAGCCTAGTCCAGCTCGTCCCAGGATTTCCTTCTGTCTCGTCTCCTTTGAGGGAGTGTTTGATATCTCTCCCTGTGTTGTGATTTCCCAGACATAGGACTCCCTCTGCTTTCTCGCTCCCTCTGCTTTCTTGCACCTCAGCCTAGTCCAGCTCTAGGGCTTCTGCCTTTGGGATTTATGCAGCTTCCTCCAAGTTCCTTGTGTACTTGCCCTATGCTCCTGGCCATCGGATTAAAGACTATGGTCTTGAAAGGTGATAGAATCCTGCCACTTCGTTAATGTCTCAATGTCCTCATTCTCTCTTATGGTGAGCACAGTATTCCAACACTGTACTCAATTCTACTCACCATAGGTCTGCCTCAGTGTTTGAAATTCCACATTACGTATCCATTTATTACTGTTTGTGTCTCTCAGAGGAGTAGCAGTGATTAAGTCATTAATGAACATAAGGGGAAGTTTAGTGAAAGGGGATCCAACACCTTAAAGTGTTTAAGATTTGACTAGATGGAACAAAATTATACTGTGTAAGAAGTTCTTATTGGAACACGTCTCCTTGTCATGAGAGAAGGTAAGTAGGCTACGTAGTTATGCCTCAATCCTTAGGAGGCTGTATTTTGCAATAAATGAAGTATAATGAGAGAGATAACTTGCCTTGGCTATTCTCAGGTGTTAATTATACCAGTAAGACCATTTCCAGAGTTCTCTAAAATAATTATACATGTGAAATTCCATAAATTTGTGTTCAAAGTATTTAAATCTTTCTTGAGTCTAAAAAACTCCACAGCTCCATTGAGAATTTAGTTGTCAACCTTGTCCACTGATACCAGGGTGCTGGGTCAAGCGGTATTAAAAACATGTGTATCGGTAAGTAATAATTTAGTAACATTTGCAGACACTTTTTCCACAGAAGTTCTGGGAGACAATTTTGCATATGCTGGTCCAACTGTGCGATACTGTGCGCAGAGGAAACCTACAGCAGTCAGCTGATAAAAATAATTGAGATAAAGAATTATTTCTCTTCCTTTCATTCATGAAAATCCTTTCTCTCAGTGAACTGAGCATAGATAGAGTATGGATTCAGAAGCAAGGAGAAGGAACAGAGGATGAAACTCTGATGAGTGGCTTCTTTCTTGGTTCTTAAACAATCTCCATTATCCACTGATTGCAACAAGCACGTTCACACATACATTTCAAGGTATTGATGTGTGTGTTTTTTTTCATTTCATTCAAGCGTGTGCCCTCTCTGTCTCCCTGTTACTCACCTCTCTATCTCTGACTTTCTTGAATTATTTAATGTTTTTCCCTAGTTAATCTAAATTAGAGGGTTTTTTTTGTTTTGTTTTGTTTTGTTTTTTTAAGGGGAGGGGTGAGAGGAAACTAAAAATAGTCACTGAAGCCAGGATATATTACACCAACTGCTCTTGCCTCTGGTGCTTACTGGAGTTTCCTTTGTTGTCTTGTTTGATTGTTTCATTTATATGGCAGGTTAGACAGCAACAGACTTCTGTTATTGCCTTTTCTCAGTGGTGAATTTTTTAGGCTCAGATCCCCCTGAGGCAGCCACGCCCCATCTGCAGCTGGTGACAAGAGGTGCTGTTGCTCTCAATACTTACACCTACTGGAGTAAGATCAACAGAGATGCTATTAAGTGGCAGAGGGTGTCTCCATTTTTAACTGTTCGGGCCTTTGTTGAGAGACACACAGAGAGAGATTGGCTGACTGAAAAAAGAAAAAAAAAAACAAGCTAAAATAGATCAGTGAACACGCTTCACCTTCTCGATTCTTTATGTACTACTTTTGCAGATGCTTGCTTGATTGCATTTGTTTCCATCTTCATTTCACCAGCTTCTATCCTCCCCTTTAAGGATGTTCTGATTTTTGCTATTTTTTAATAATTGGACATATTTTTTTAATCAAATTACAATAGAAATATGTTAGAGCAGAGAAGACATTTGTAGGGGGCAGGGTTTTTGCAACAGAGTGAGAATATGAGGATCTGAAACTCAGTCCTCGGGGCAATTTTTTAAAGTTCTCCCAGGAAACTTGGGGTCATTAGTTACTTTCTAACTTTCCATTACTCTTTTAGTTAATGCAGCCACAGAGTGTCATCTTTGGCATAAAACTGGGAATGAGGAGATTTATGGATAGAAAGGAAGTGAAACTTTGTGAAATTAAACAGATTAGATGGCTCTGGTAATACTTCAGGCGATAAATTAGCTCTGAAAATGGAGAAGACACCCCAAAGGATCTTGATCAAAGGATCTTGATCATTAGGATCATTTCTGCCCTCCAATCTAGCCTCCTTCAGGCTTCTTAATTGCCTTTTATTTCCTTTTAGTCTATAGAGCAGAGAACCAGGGAGAAAAGCCTCCAAATATTCAGTTCTGTTTTTTTTGCTTGTTTGTTTGTTAAGGGCGCTACAAGCAAAGTGAGAAAATGTAAAGTTAAGGAATCTTCAGAACAATTTAAGATGAACTTAAGTACCTACATGCACAGCACTGAGATGTATACTACCATACCCCAAAGAAGCATTTTAAAATTTTTTTAAAAGAGAGAGACTCTGGAACCAGGTACCTGAATTGAAAATCATAATGTAGAGGATGGCAAAAGTGTTTAAGGAGATTACAAGTGAAAGGCAAGAGACTCTTGTAATAACAATGCAAGTCACCAGATGACTAAGCACCCACATTAATTCCTGAAAATCAAGAAGGCTGGGGTAGTCAGAGATGGCCTGGGCATGGAGATATTATCATAGGGAATTGAAAAATGAATAGCATTTGGATAAGTATTATAAATAGAGGAAGGCATTTTAAAATTTCTCCTTCTTTCAGAAACCACAAACTATAATCTGAACTTGGCTCTATCTTTTAAAGAATGTCCTAAATCCTGGCTGTTTTCTCTTTTGAATAAACCTGATGGGCTCCAATAAAGATTCTGAATTCTCCCTCCGGGCAGGGTGGAAACATTGTGATGTCTTATCATAGAACACCAGCATGAGAAAGGCCTTAAAAGTTCTGTGACTTCAACCTCATTTCTATTCTTGAATAGTCTGTTACGGGACTTGAGAACCCCTTGCGTAATTTATAAATCATTTCATCGATGATGCATAGTATAGGAAAAGGAGATTTTAAAAATAAAATATATTTTACTTTAAGATACTATATATTTTAAAATTGTTTAAAAGAGTACATTCTAATATAACATTTAATAATATTTATGACATATTAAAGTAATTTTTACTTTTTCCCCTTTAACAATATGCATTGGTTGAATTCTATTTCCTTATGTAAGAAAAAGCATTATTTGTGTATGAATAAATTTTTTTAAAATATGTTACATTTGGTTTGGGGCATCTTTATTAAGGTATGGATTGAAAATTAACAACATTTTACAACATCAAAATCTTTAAAAAATATACTATTACAACCTCTGGAATTTTTGCACTTTACACTAAGGTTATTTAAAACATTTTTTTCTGTTGTGCTTCTAAAGGACTAGATAACAGAGAAGGATTTGAGCTGTTGTTTGCATTGTGTCTTTGTAAATAATACATCTTAGATATGGCTAGTCTTTATTCGCAACAAATAAATGGACAGCTAAATAGGCCATAAGAAGTGCTGTTTTTTCCAACATTTGTTTTGAAGGACTGGAGACAAAGTAATATAAGAACTCTGATCAGATGATGCAACCTGTGGGTTGTGGGAACCTTTTGCAGAGAGCTAGCACAGAGTGATCTTATGAGGGAGACCCTGGGGCCAGGCACCTGAATTTAAGCCCACCTTCCCCACTTCCTAGCTGTGTGACATTAAACAAGTGACTTAACCTCTCTGTGCCTCGGTTTCCTCATCTGTAAAATTAAAAGAATGATAGTGCCTAGCTCATGAGATTGTTAAAAGGATTGAATAAACTGTATTTTAAAGCAATTAGAATAATATTTAGCATATAATGCATACTATATAGATATTAATAACTTATATTCTCCTTACTAACTCATATTAAAAATAAAATGACAGTGTTTTTTTATGTCCATTACTTATATAAATTATACCTTGATATATGAGAGTAAAAATAATTTTAAAATGTGTAATGATTAAAATTACAATGTTTTTGTTAGTTTGTTTGTTTTTCTGCTCGATAGCCAATCAGTGGCTGGATCACATGCACTCTCATCGATTCTATCATACAGCATGCAAATTCTGTTCCTATTTTCATATGTTCAAACTCTTCCTTCTTTAAGAGAAAACATTCAGATAATTATTTTTTAATTAAAATTAAAACTGGCATCATTACCACTTTTTAAAACAGGAATTTCCTGGAACATCTTTACAAACCTCATGATTTGGAAAAGCAGGCCAACAGTATCTCTAGATCTGAAGGCAGCTCATAGAATCTTTGGAAAGCTTGATTTGACTTTGGCTCAGTATAAGGAAAAAGTTTCCATTCATTTCAAGCTTACACACTGTCAGGGCTGCTTTGTACAGCTATATACTGCACATCTCCAAGGCTCCTGAGCTGTATGTGAATGCTGCCACCAGAATTGTGCAACTGGGCAGCCCTGAACTCACTATCCCCTGTGTAATCCCATGGGACATTAGGACACATATTGTCCCTCTGTCACATGGCAATCCTCTTTCAGATACTTGGAGACAGTGATCACATTATTCCTAGTCTTTTTTTTTCTCAAGTTAAACATCATAATTTTCATCAATCTGCTTCATATGACATGTTTGCAAATCGTAAATCTGTTCATTTAACATTTATTGAGTTTCACATCTATGTCTCACGGTAGTCTAGGCTGTGAAGAGACCACACTGAATTAGAGACAACCTCTGCCCTCGAAGACCATATATTCCATGCCCGAGTTTGTTGAATCCTTTTTATATTCTGCCTAGGACTCAAGAACATATTTGATTGATGACGTCTAAATTGTATCTAGCTTTCTTGATTGTCACAGCCTACTGCCAAGTTGCCAAATACCTAAATTCACCTATTCTGAGCTTAGCCACATCTTAATCTGCCCAGGCTTTGGCAGTTTGGTTTGTAAAGTTTTATTTGTTCCTTTTTTTATTCACTATATTCATTTTCATTCCAAATTTTAAAAAGTGAACAAACAAAACAAAACAAAGACAAACTCATAGAAACGGAAATCAAACTGATGGTTGTCAGAGGAGAGGATGGTAGGTTGATGGGTGAAAAAGATGAAGGGGAATATAGTCAACAATATTGTGATAACTTTGCACAGTGATAAACGGTTACTAAACTTAGTGTGGTGGTCACATTGTAAGGTATGTAAGTTTTGAATCATTATATCATACACCTGAAACTAATATAATATTGTATGTAAATCATATTAAGTAAAATAAAAAAATAAAGAAAGAAAAAAAATGCTGAACAGAGCAGATTCCAAAATAGAGCCCTGCCACTAGTCACTATTCCTGTCCAGTAACTGGAGCCCTATAGATTCTGCTGTTTGCACCCCAACTATTGAGGCATATACAATTGGTGGCCCTGAAATTTACCCACGAGGCTCTCATGAAAGGCTTTTTCAAATGTTTTCCTTGTTTCGCTTTTATGTCAATTACGTTTCTCTAACTCTTGTTCTAAGAATCTTATCAAAGGAAAAGCCAGAGATTGAAGAAATTGCTTGTTTGGGGTGACTTCATGTTGGTTCTTAACCATCACCACTACGTTCTCCAGGGATTCTTAAGCCAATCCTTTAATAAAAAGTCCTGATTATTTGGTGTGCGCGTGGGGCAGGGGGAGTACAATAAACAGGATCTTTAGTAGGTTGTTTGCTAAGTCTTCCTTATTCCTCTTAAAATCACTCCTGCATCTCCAGGTCATCAGTTCTCTTGGCATCCTTCTTCCTCTCTAAGATTTCTCTAAGATCAAGAATTACAGTTCAGCCTTCTCAATTGCAAATCCTCTCTTCAGAGATAAAGGCCAGGGTAAAACTCTCCAAAGCTGATAGGAAACATCCCTTGCCTCAGACAGGATCATCCTAATTAATAATAATCACAATAATATTCTGCTTTGCATTTTATCCAGGGACACCTGAACAGCCAAATGCTTTATGAACATTATTTAATTAAGCCTTATGACATTCCCGTGAGGTGAACTGGGAAGCTGAAACATTGGCTTAATCTCTGCATAGGTAGGGAGACTTGTCAGGAGGGGCAGAGCAATAGTGCAGGCGCAGACAGACTGGAAGATTAAGTAAAAAGGGGGGATTGGTGGCAGATGTGTATTGAAATCTTTCTGACCAGCCACCAGCCATGCACCTGAAGGAAATTCTCATATCTGAATCCTTCTGAAATGGTCCTGTGAAGTTTTATATTTGTCGCTCCAAAATAATAGCAATGTTCTATGTGATTCAATAGTCTAGATGTGACTGTAAATTTACTGAAGAAAATGCTGATTAAACCATTTTCATATGCCCCCTCTGTCTCTTGCTGCCCACCTCCCTTTCTTCTTGGCCACCTCCTTAGGGCTCGAATTTGTCAGCCACAAGACTGACTGAGGCACAGTCGAGTAAAGCAAATGACTATGTTCATTGTCAATGCCGAGCCCAGACGTTATTCCATTATATCCCAGCGGTCAGAGCCTCAAGATCTGGCAAGGAGAAAGCAGTTCTAGATTCATCTAGGGCAGTTCTGTTCTTGCCCGAGAGGTGCATGTGCGTGTACAGATGTACAGCCCGGGGCAAAGCTGGTGTCTGTTCTGCCCTGGGAAGTCAGACTCTTTAAAAGACTTCCCTAATAATCTAAGACAAAACAAAATAAGTGGTTCAAGCTCTTGTTTGTGAAATTCCCTTGAGAAATGAACTCTGTGTGATATTAGATAGTATAAAAAAAGATGTACTTGACTTAAATATAACATGTAGAAAGTATTTCTTTTTAATCATGGGGACTTTTGAAATAAAATTTTTACCTCCCTGAGAAGTATTTGCTAAGCTAAATTGTCTTAACTTAGCACCCAACCACAAAATCAAGGTGTGCTGAGTTGAATTAAAATAAGTTTAATGGGATGCCCTTTCTCACCTGATTTTATTGTCTCCCTTCACACTGCACCACCACCTAGCACTCACATACCTGAGAAGCCTCTTTTTCTCTGGCTAAGGCTTTCCTCTCCTATAACATCACATCTCGCAATTCCATCTCCCTGGGCCAAATGATGGACAAGAAGAAATCAGAGAAGTGAATAACTGGTTACCGAGATAAGCATCAACAATTGGTCATTTAGGTTACTCTGTGCTCACTGTTGAAAATCAGTCTGGGGTGTCATTGCCTACACTTTGTCGAAAATGGCCATAATATTTATTTTCACCTTTTCATCAGGGAATAAAACCCATACAGCAGCCATCATTGTGTTGAGTATATTTAGAATTGCTTGCACCTATTTCTCTGTTATGAAATTCTCATACATATATTCATATGTGGAGAGAGAAATTGTGCATATACTTAAAACATGCACATGTAGGAGATATATAGGCAGATAGAGATAAGTCTTCCCATCCATTCACTGCCAACCCCAATTACTTCAGAGACGAGGAAATGAAATGCTATTTTTGGAGAAAAGACTGATCTTTCATACGGATTGTCCAGAAAATGACCCAGCCTGCCACCCATTCAGACCTCAAGGCATTCAAGTGCTGCTTTGTTCCAATGCTTATTTCGATTCAAAGTTCATTCTCCAAGATTAAATGAGCCTCCCTCAGCCAAAAGAAAAGGCTCGACCAGCATCGCTGCTGATGCCATCCTCACTGTGTCTGCCCAACATGAGAAAGAACGAACTTGGGCTTTTCAAAATGGGCTGCCCAATTATATTTTTAAGAAGATGTTTTGCTGACATCTAGAGGCATTTGGGTAACAACACTTATTAATAATGGTTCTTCCCACTTATAGGGTTTCTTGCATTGCATGATACCCCAGCTCTTTACACACATTAATTAATTACCCATCACAGCACTCCTGTGAGGTAGTGTAGGTAAGCATTATTATGTGCAAAGGATTTATTGATTTTTCAAAGCAATATATAGCTGAGGCACAGAGGGGAAAACCATAGGAGCATGAATTAAGGAATTAAAAAAAGAGATACAGTGACTGTAAAAGAAAATAAATAAAACTAAGAATTACCCCCACCGTGCTCTTTAGAAATAAATGATTACTTCACAAGTTCCAAAGGCCTAAACTTTAACTAATTTGGTTGTTAACAAATTATGTGAAGGCACAAAGGAAATTGGAGGAAGGGAGTCATCAGTAAAAATTCCAGGTCTTCCTTTTCAACCCCATTCACAATGCTCCCTGCTATGGGTGTTCCCCCGCCTGGCATTCCTAGTTGTTAAAGGGCTGCGACAGTCGGACGGCCCTTAGATTTATTATGGAAGCATTTTGTTTATGGTGGGGTGGGGACGTGGGATAAGGTGCACAGAAAAAGGGTAGAAGAAACTACAGTGAAGTTTCTTTGCAAAAATGTGCTCAGAGGCTGTGGAATTTAAACTATGCCACTGAGTGCAGCTATGTAAAATGACTATTTTTATTTTTATTTTTTAAAGTGGTAACTATTCCAGGTTCTTATTTTAGGCATGATTCTTATTTATTTTCATGGAGCTAAAAACTTCCGGGGCTTACTATTCATTTCTAAGCTGAAAGGTAATATTCTACTTAAAAACAAGTGTCATAAAATCACTAGCTTGCAGACACCAAGACATGATAAAAGACTCGAGAAGTGCTTTATATTCTTCATATGTTATTGTAATGTTTTGTTTTTATGAAGAAAACAATAAGGTGCTTTTAAAGCAACTTATTTTGCTCAAAACTCATATTCATTGGGTTTGAAAAAATGTAACAACAAAATAAAGTGAACATGAATGAGCATAAATGGCTCTCAGGGACTCGGGGTGCTTATCTTCTGGAGTTGACAAAGAATTAAAAATTACTACTTTGTCTTTCACCTCCCCACCCACTGTTATTCTTCCCCCATATTCTCAGGCTCAACAAAACTTAAGTCGGTCACCATAAACACTGACACCTCCGTTGCATCTTTGTGGAAAATTAAACCTTAGGCCACGGCTCAAAATTAGAGAACAAGGAAATGCTGAGAAAAGCAGGGCCAATTAAGAATACGAGAGCTGCCCCTGGGCACTCACCCTTCCTGATGGTCTCCCTTCTTCCACTCTCTACTAATTTTTTTTTTTTTTTTTTTTTTACTTCATATTGCCATGCTAACAGAAATTCTGCCAATTCCAAATTTACTAGGAAAAAAACATACTCTTTTTTTTTTTAGACTTCACACATGACTGGTTGATCAGTCATTCGCTCATTGGAATGAAGTTGTTTGATCAATTTTCTTTCCAATTTATAGCTCTGACCAGATGTCCTGAAGACAGTGGGATTTTGTTTGAGGTGGAGGTGAGATGAGTCATTTGGGATTGTGGCTCACTCAGGGGAGAGGCAAACCAAAGAGTTACATGGTACTGGGCTTAAGACCTCTGGAGATTTAGGAAGAGGGTTCTTGGTTAGAGGAAGCGGTTGTCTACAGGAAAATACCTGATACACCATCAATATTTAAATGTTGCCTGGGTCTGTCGCAATGGCTCTGAAACGAGGGAAGAAGCCCTTTCCTCTTCTTTTTCCCATTCTTCTCTATGTCCTCTCTCCTGCCCTTTGCTTGTCCTGCTGTTCCCAGACATCACATCTTTGCTATAAGTCAACCATACTATGAGTTAAGAAGGCCTCAGGAAACTCACCTGGGAACCCAAATACCATAAGTGATATTGGTTCTCAAGGAAAATGTCTTTAAATTTCCAAATTATGGGTTAAATGACAATTTTGAACATCACCGTTTCAAAATTCGGAGACTACTTCATCATCAAACAAGTAGTGTAAAAGAGCCAAGGAATTCCATGCCTATCTACATGGCACTGGGATTCTTTCAGTCTCTGTACATGGCTCAGTTCATGGGTATTGCAATCTATACATTCCGTGATTTAAGGAAAGAATTTACTCTCAAACTTTCTGTGCACTGTCTCTCCTACAAACAGATACCCAACTATGTGCCTAAGATAGCAACAATTTATACCAAGTGAATAATAACAAATATGTATTTCACTCTTTTTTTATGGTTATATGCCTCCTGGGTGAAAAGCGAACTGGATAGTTAAAACATTATCATCCACTAGTAATAAGAGCCCACTTGAAAAGTATCTAGTGATACGAGAAAAAAAAAAATGTAGGCCCTAAAAATCAAGGGGTTTTCTAATAAAGACTTATTATTAGAATTTTCAGCTTTGAAGGGTTATTTTCAGTTCTGTATTCTTTTAAACAAAATTTTATTTCAATAAAACACTTAGAGCTAGTGGAATCAGTGAATGGAGGTTTAAAAGGGTTTTTGGCTGCTTGGCTTCATCTGCACTTCTGAGATGATTTGGGGAAAGAGTTTAGGAAACATAAAATAGAGATGTGTTGTTGGCTATACGTGTGCATCAGTTTCGAACCCAGAGATCAGCACGGTTTCTCTCTCATTATTGCTGTTTCTCACCTCACTTAGGATTCTCACTTTCTTTTCATAATAGCAGCAGCCAACAGTTGGTTTACTCATCTGACTATGTACTGGTCTCTGTTTCAAAAAATTAAAATGCACTCTTAATATAAGTGTCTCTTCTTTGTCTAAAACCCTCCAATGACTTTCCATCTCATATAGAGTAAAAGCCAAAGGCCAAACTGCAACCGACATATTCCTAGCTGGTCTGTCCCCTTTACCTGTCTGACCTCAAATTCTAAGGTTCCCCAGCCATTCACTCCACTCAGGCTTCCTTGCTGTTCCTGAGGCACTTTAGAAATACTCTTGCCTCAGAGCCTTTGCACTTGCCATTTCTTCCGTCTCTGTTTCCTTAGATATCTACTTGGCTTCCTCTTTCACTTCCTTCAGGTCTTGACTAAAATGTCATCTTCTCAAGGAGGTCTTTCCTGGTCTTCATTTAATTTTCAACATTCTTTTTCCTTCCCAAACCCCACGTGGTTCTCATATTCCAATTGCTTTATTTTTCTTCTTGACATTTTTATAAACATGATACTGTTTATATTTTACACATTTATCTTGTTTTCCATTGGTATCACTCAAGTAGAACAAAAGCCTATACGGTCAGGCATTGCTGTTGTGCTCACTGCTCTATCCTCAGGACCTAGGACAATATTTTGCATTAGTACGGGCTCATCAGATATGAGTTAAACGAATCTTAGGGAAAGTCTTGGGGATCAAAGGCAGAAATTGTTCATAGAAATCTGATGCGTTAATGTGGGAGCACCAGGCAGTAAGTTTAAGCATGCAGAGAAATTAACTTTCTTTAAAGTGGCCAGTTGAACGAATTGAAATCACAGACCAAATTATGCCATCAAGCCTTTAATGAAACTGCTACAAGTTCATTCAAGGCCGCCTAGATGATTTCAAAAGCAATGTGGCAGTGTGTCTATTTCAGAGTGATAAATGCATGTTCGACTGCGAATGTTTCTTTCAGAAATCTTTTGTAGCTTCAGCGAAGCTAATTTATAAACCTTAACTACTGTAGCTAATTTAACTCGCTAATTTTAGACATTGTGTTGAATTAAAATCTGCATTTTATTATGTATTTTGTCTACTGCTAACATTAATATGCATTTTGTAATGTAGAACTACAAATGTTTTAAATACATATTTATGCTTTAAGAAGTATTTGTGTTAACTAGATGTTTTGTACATTTTAGAGGCTGTCCTGTCAAATCATACATCCACCAAGCAATGTCTCCCATTTACATCTCAGTACTGTCCTATAATCCTACCTATGTTGATAAAATGTTTTAAATTTTCTGCCTGTATTCAATGTATGTACATTCTTTCTCCCTTGCAAACTTTCAAATTCAGTTGGAACTTTGTCTATGATTCTCGCCTCCTCCAGAGAGCCCCCAGACACATCTTCCTGTCCCACCTTGATGTCTCTTGGTGTATAAAACAGTTCTACGTATGTTGAAATAATCTAAATAAATCATTGTTTACAAAAACAACAGAATCTCAGGTTTGTGTATATGTGTATGTGCATATACACCTACTCCTGAGCTCTCTATAGAGATATGGTTATACTCTTTCACTGCAAGATTGCCATAACCCCAGAGAGGAGCGTAACTCTTATTTTTCAGTCAGCTTCTACAACTATTAAATAGCTACTTCAGGGAAGCACTGTGTCTTTTCACAATTTATTTCTCCCAGTTGTGTACATGTATGTATGCATTTGACGTTTATTTATAGTCAGGGCTTGTATTGCATGATCCACACACGGAAAAGACAGAATAAATGTTGAAAAAGAATGTCTCAGTTATTTGCAGGAAAGTGTAGTTCCTCATTGTTAAAACACAAAAAGAATGAAAAATAACAGTTCCTTTTTCTTTTTTTCTTGAGCATTATTGACATTTCCTTTGAGTTAATATCTATAAAGTACTTTTAAGGGATTGATCCCAGTTTTAGTAAGATTCATGAATATATAAAAGAAAAGTTAAATAAAAGCTCTGATTCATGATGGATTTTGCTGGAAGACAGCAATGGGGTTGTGAAAAGAGCTTGGCATTTGGTAGGCAAAGCATGGGTTTAAATCTTAGGTCCACCACTTACGAACTGTGTCATCTTTAGTAGTTTAGCACTGTAACTTTTAAATGAGTACTACAATACTCAATTTATAGAGAAGGAAACAAAGGCTCAGAGGATTTACAAAAGAAAACATTTAAATAAAATGTTTAACACACAGTAGAAGCTTGACAAATGTTAACTCCCTGAAAATAAAAATTAAAATGTTACCTGCACTTATGAGGCCTTTACCATGTGCCCAGCAGGGTGCTTTATCTGTGTTGTCTCGTTTAATTGTCAAAACAATCTCATGCATATTTTTTCAGGTGAGAAAGCTAAGACACAGGAAGCTAATACGTGCTCCCCACCCCACCCCCGCCCACCACCACACACACATGTGAACATTATGGTTTTCTCTAGGGAAAACTACAGCAGCCAAACATTTGCCAAAGACTTTGTCACCGTGCCAACATTGAGACAGTTTTCCCGATTTTTTAATCCCAGTGCAAACCCAAACCCTTAAGTTTCCTTTACACTACAAAGGACAATTATGCATTGAGTCAACTTTTCAGATATTTTGAAGTAAATCCCAATTTTCCTGAGCTATTGAAACTAAATGAGGTGCATTTTGTTTTGGAGAATCTGACCATAAGTAGTTGCCTACATCTGCAAGTTCATTTCTGTAGCCAAGGAAATTTCCCCTAAATTTTGTCTTTCCTTAAATAGTAAAGGAATAAGATAACTCGGCCTTACGGAAGTTAATCATTTAGGTGGTGAACAATCTCTTATATTATGCTAAACTGTCTGGGAGATCCCCATGCCCTCTCATGAGACTTTTGGTGCCTCTGTGCAAATAAAATCCTCTTCGTACTCTACTGTAAATCTGATATCCCTATATTCCCAAATCATAATGTGGAAAAGAGAACTGGAATAAATGATCAGCGCTGTTGGAGGAATTCATGGTCTCTTCCTGGCCAGGACTGGGGGATTGAGAAAGAGCCTAGAAAATCATGGGGATTTCGAAATTAGAAGCCCCACAACTCCTTGAAGATGGAAACAAACCCAAATGCCTCGGAACTCAACAGAGTCAAAGTTACAGTGTATATGTTTACCAGCAAAAGACTGAAGAGATGGGACTAAATTATGGTATGAGTGACTGAGGGGCAGTTGTCAGCATGGAGGAGGGGCAAATGCTATCTCAGTTCCATTTTTCTTTTTTTTTTTTTTCTGAAAGGCATCACATTAGAATCAATAAGTTTATCACTGGAAAAAAAAGGGAGATAGCAATAATGGTTATTACTATTTTTACAGCAGCTAACAGTTGTTTAGAGCTTTATAGTGGACCTAGCATTTTTTTTTTTCAATTATTACTTTTGAGCCTCGCAAAAGCCCTGTGAGATACTAGGAATGATCACTGTACTCCACAGATGAGGAAGCTGAAAGCTTAAAGTTAAATGAATCCATGAGAAGTTTGGTGCTGCTGGCAGGCATTATGCAAACATCACCTCTGACTGTAAAGACAACTTTGAAAGATCAGATTGATCATCCCCATATTACTGATAAGGAAGAGAAGTTAAGCAGACCCACTGCAAATGAGGCTGATGAGTGACAGAAATGGATCTGAGCTCTGCACTACCTGGCTCCAAGGCCATTGCATCATGACATGTTGTCTTCCCTAGGCCTTTGCTTTCCCTCTTTATGGTCTATTTAGCTTCTGTATATTGTAAGCCAATTCCAAAAGAGCTCTGTAAGAATCATAAACAGGGATAGGTCACATAAGGCCCTTAGATGGATATCAAGTTTGGTTCCAAAAGGGCAAAAAATGGGCAGAGGCAGAGAATCAGCAATGGCTCCTGGTGAGCAATTTCTCATGGAGAACAATAAAGCAGAATCTGTCTGAAACATGATAAATATTCATAAAATTCAGTGGATAGAGCAAAAAGATATACATCTTTTATAAAAAAAAAAAGTCAGCAAGACCAAAAAGGCACATGTGTCAGAAGAGTTTTGGACTCACAGGCTCAGACAACCACTGACTGCACTATTCCATGCTTTGCGATTTCCTATCACCACATATAAAATTCAGGGTTCCGGTCAAATCAGAGCAACAGGTGTTTATTGAGAGCCTGCTGTGCACAAGGTGTATGGAAATTAAGGTTTGACCATTAAGAAAAACCACCACGTTTTTCAGCTCCCTTTGAATCTCATGAATGGTCTCAAGCCACTTGAAAGCATATTTTGTTTCATTTTTCTTAGTCTTTCAAATTTAATGAAGAAGTTTCATGAAAATCAGCACAAAGTTGCGAAGACCCTTCTCTCCTGCGAAATGAAGTGGAATATCTATCTGCTTATCTATCTGCTTATGTATCTATCTTTGTATCTATCTATATTTATTAATGTCTCTATGCATCTATTTATACACACATTATATACATATATGTATGTGTAATTAAGACTTATTAAAGATGAAAATGACCTCCACAAAAGTCACAGTTTTGCACAGAGCTAGGGACAGATCCTTACAAACCAAAGACTTAATTTAATTGTATCAAAAATAGTCACGGGGCTGTAAAGCACAGCGTAGGGAATATAGTCAATAATATTGTCATAACTATGTATGGTGTCAGATGGGTATGAGACTTATCGGGTGATCACTTCATAAGTTATAATAAATGTCTAATCACAATGTTGTAGACGTGAAACTAATAAAATATTATAGGTCAACTGAAAATGAAAATTTAAAACAATTATTTTTAAAAAATTAATTGTATCAGTAAAAGGTAGGCTGCACATATACAAATACTTCTGCAGTCCCCTTTCTTATTCCAGAGTGTGCTCTGCCTCACAGAACTCTCCCTTTTCTTTCTCCTGTTCTTCTCCCGAGCCTCTCCCTCTTTTTGCCTTTATTAGGGAGTCTTTGTCCCTTAGCCAGCAGCAAGACTCCAGGCCATCCCCCATGTTCTAATAAAGCAGCTCCTTTGTCAATGGCGGTAATGATTACCTCTTTTGCAGCTGCCCCTGGTGTTGCATTTTGTAACATAATTTGGCCTCTTCGGGCCCTGGTTAGTCCTATTTAACTTACTGCAGGGGTTCCCTGTTTGATCTTTAATTGATATAATTGACTGGGAATAATCGGGAAGGCTTTATAGATGTTTATTGATAGCTAATTTTCCTTCATCCATTGTTTAATTCGATAAGAGCATAACCTAATTTATTGTCACTCCAATAGGGATCCATTATCCTTTTGATAAATGCTTCTGGGGCCAACTTGTCAGTAACTGATTTCAAAGAGCTGTTTAGCCCACGGAGTCCATCATTAGTTAATGGCAGTTTAGAAAGCTAATGATGTTATAAATTACAATCAATAAGAACATGGAAATTACAGTTGTTCAGCAAGATAATACTACAGTATTAAACCAACACTCAACTCCACCTTTGCTTACTATATGTGTGGAGGGTTTTGAATCCACTTAATGATCTGCATGATTATCCCTGAAAGCCATGGATCAAGAAGGAAATTGTAGGAACTGTGATTCTCATACTCAAAGCATATTTCTAAAGGATAGAGGAAATATGCTATGTTCTGTGATAATGCAGGGAATCCAGGAGGCCACCACACCAGCACAAACATGTTCACAGCTCTCAATCTTGTCCTGTCTTCAATTTGATCCTATCGCACTTTCTCACAATTCATAACCTAGCAAAATAACACCTTTGAATTTATCAACACACACACTTAATTGACTAATCCCTGGAATTTCCAGATATTATCATCTAATTTATTCAAAGTGTCTTGTTGGCAAGAGGCAATTTTAAATTTTTGAGAAAACTTCTCTGTAGTACTTTATGTAGCTGTGTCCAAATTTACTAGATATACAAAGGGGGGTGGGGTACACACACAACACACACAGCACGTACACACACACAAAGCATTTGATTTTTTATATAAATAGTACCATAGACCAATCTTCTAGAACTTTTGGTACTCGAGGTTGCAAACTAGCACAGCTGTCTTTCTTAGCGGAACCCGAATCGATTCAGGACATCGCATGGTGTCTCCATGCTTACTGATGTGATGGCCAGGTCTTTCTTACTGAGTTCTTAATTGTTGAGACAGGTCAGTGTTTTTTTTCTTATTGATATAGTACATAATCATTGACAGAATCTTTTTGTTTTATTCTTTGAGTTTCATTTGTTCCTGGTAGTCGCTTATCTCCCTCAGCTGCTCCTCTTAGTAACAGAGGAATGCTGGTTCTTCCACTTATGTAGTCCACTTTCCCATGTATAAACAATAAACTTCCCAATTCTCTTTTGAGAAAAAAATAGTTGTTTCTCATCATTTCTCTTGTTCTCAACCAATAAGGCAGTGAGTATAGTGAGCCCAAGACAAGGATTGAAGGAGCAGCAGAATCTATTTTGGGAAACAGATATTTTACTTTTCCAATCCTTTTTTTAAAGCTTTAGTTGGTAAAGCATAAAGCTGGAAAAACTAGTAAGGCACCACAGATAGGTAAGACTCAGTTCAAAATGGAATTGTCAAATTGGAGAAAAATAAAAGACGCATTCTAAAAAATGATTCTCAATATCCAGATTATCAAGATAAAGGATAAAAACATTTCTCCTAATAAGAGGTTTATTACTAGAAGAATTAATGCAGAACAAAATAACACAACTTGGGGGTATGTCATACTTTGTAAGTCTTTATTTCCCAAGAATTTATAAAACCCGAAGCTTCTAATTTCTGCCTTTCAAATCTTTTTATAGCTCATTGAAGTAAGTGAGGGAAATATGCACTAAATATAGAAAACTACATATAGAAAACTTCTCTCGTGTGAATTGTTTTTATGCCTATATTGTCATTCTTATTTTTACAATCGCAGTAGTAATTCTTTTGTGAGGAAGTGAATAATTTTCAACTGCATTAAAATTATTCTTCATTGCTATGCCATTTATATCTCAGTAAAGCATAAACACTCCCAAACGTTATCAATGTTTCGGTGATTAAAAGTAGTATTTTCTAGAAGAGAGATGAGGTGGGGAGTTACTGTTGCATGGGCACAGAGTTTCAGATTGGGATTATGAAAAAACTCTGAAGATAGTGGTGATGGTTGCACAACAATATGAATATACTTAACGCCACTGAGCTACACACTTAAAATGGTTAAAATGATTTTATCTTAGGTGCTTCTTACCGCCATTCAAAAGTAATGCTTTCTAAAGCAATAGTTTTGATATATTAATATTTAAAGATCAGAAATTTAATATGGACAGAAAACATGGGTGAGAGGAAACCTTGTTGTTTGGAGAACGCTTAAAATGCAGTTGATTATATCTGTGTCTGTTTATCTATTCCATCTATATTGGATACTTCATAGAATTTAGCAAATAACAAAGTTATTCCTTTCATTTTTTTTTTTGTTCTGAAGCAGAGATGAGAAGGTAAAAAGCAGGGCTAAGAGATTGTTGGTATAGATAGAATTATGTCAATTTAATCAATAGTTTCCACAGAAAATTCTCAGGGGGACTCAAATTTCAGTCTTTCATTCATTTGTTCATTCATTTAATAAAAATTTATTGAGTAATGATCATTGGCACAGTAATAGAGAGGACACCGTGGATAACACTAAAATATTTTCCCTTTTTGTGCACAAAAGGTGCACAAAAAGTGTGAAAAAATTTGAGTTAAAATATAAATGGCAATGTGGAATTGTCCCAAGCAGAATATGATTACTTGCCAGGTGAGCTACAAACTTGGAGCAATGAGAGGTTATTTGGTGCTCGGGTCAGAGACACCTTTGTATAGAAGGCAGTGCGCAAAGTGAGCACTGATATGTGAGTGAATTCGGAGAGGAGAGGAGAAATAGAGGAGGCAGAGAGTATGAACAAAGATAAGAAGATGGCAATGAATGCAGAATGTCCTGCAGGCAGTGATATCAATCCTCCAGCAGGATAGACCCAAGGAAACACATAAGCGGACCACAGTTATTGTCCACATCTCAGATGATAAGTCCATGAAAGTAAATGGTGTCTGCTATAACAGAAAGGAAGAGACTCTCAATACCACTTACTGTGGAATAATCAGGATAAGAGAGCATGATTATGTTCTGTATCAATAAAAAACATTGACTAGTCTCAACCATTAACAGTGACAGCTAGAGGGCCTTTTGTTAACTATAGAATGTGTATATATATATATATATATGTATATGTATATATATATATATATACATATACATATATATATATACATATATATTCATATACACATATATATATACATAATACTATATGCTTTTATATTCATGTAAAAAGTATATACTTTATGTATAAGCATATATGCAATTTCTTATACCTTGTATGCACTAAGAAAGTTGAAATAGAAAAAAATTATTGGTTCAAATAAGGGAAGATCAATGTCTAATATAAGGGTTTATATGAAAATATAACAAAATATCACTCATGAGTTGAAACATCTTCCTTATTTTATCCACTCACTAGAAATGTAAGCTCTACATAGGTAAGAGTTTTGTCTCTCTTATTCTTGTTGTATCTTCAGCACTTAGAAGAGTACCATACTCATAATAGATGCTCAATAAATAATTTTTGATAATTCTTGGCCATATCTGATAAATGATGTGTCTTACAACAAGCAATTTTCTACACTTTCTGTTTCTACAGTGCTGTATAATTCAATTTTTTATTCATTTATTCAACATTTATTTAACACTTAGTATGTGCTCAGTGAGGATACAATGATGAGAAAACCTGAAATGATTTCTGTTCTAATTGGGAATATAGCCTAATTGGGAACATAGAGATTAAGGAATTAATTAAACAAGTAAATATAATGGCAAACTAAATAGTAAGAACTATGAAAGAAAAGTACAAGGTTCTGTGGGTGTATAATACAGATCACTATGATGACCTCAGAAACTAAAAGAATCTTAAATATGTTAAATTCTAAAAAGCAAGACTTTCTTTCTCTTTCTCTCTTTTTCTTTCTTTCTTTCTTTCTTTCTTTCTTTCTTTCTTTCTTTCTTTCTTTCTTTCTTTCTTT
>NW_006494614.1:34414272-34417790 GCF_000325575.1 Pteropus alecto | reverse complement strand
TTTTCTTTCTTTCTTTCTTTCTTTCTTTCTTTCTTTCTTTCTTTCTTTCTTTCTTTCTTTCTTTCTTTCTTTCTTTCTTTCTTTCTTTCTTTCTTTCTTTCTTGCTGTCTTGCTGTCTTGCTGTCTTGCTGTCTTGCTGTCTTGCTGTCTTGTTGTCTTGCTTTCTTGCTTTCTTTATTTTTGGTACACCATTTAGCTTAGGGTTCTGTACACAGTAATTGATCAATAGATATGTACTGAAGAAGTGATTTTTAAATTGATAGTCCAAATATTTCACTCATTAATAAAAATAGTCAATCAGCTAGTATATTATCTAATAATTCTAAATAAACAGATACTTACTCTCATTTACTTTTTTTCTGAAAAAAAATTAAATGCACAATTTGCCCATTATATAACTTTGCATGCTATAAAGTTAAATTCAAATCAAAGAGTATGGAAGTTAATTAAACATGTTGGTTTATTCCTTAAAATGCTAATTTAATTAATGCTATTTCCAGGGAGAGGACGTTAGGGCTCTATTCAACAACCATGTGTGAAGCGGGTATAATGTGTAATGTCTACCATTTCTAAGCCTCAGATTGCCACTGATCCATTGCATCAAAGAAACTCTTTTTAAAACATTTTTGCTGCACGAAGCATGAATACACTATTGTGCATATTTTATATTTCCCTAAGGCTTAACATTGAGCCATATCTCACAGAATCTCCATTGAGGGTGGAAGGAGGTGTATGCGGAGGAGAAGGGGTTCCCCGCAAAGAGGTGTCTCTCCCTCCCTCTACTCCTTCACTGATAGCATCAAAGTCATTTTCATAAAAACCATTTGTAATCTTGCAAAACATTGTAATATCGGGATGGGGATAAACAGCA
The DNA here is from genome assembly GCF_000325575.1 of Pteropus alecto. Classification (NCBI taxonomy): domain Eukaryota; kingdom Metazoa; phylum Chordata; class Mammalia; order Chiroptera; family Pteropodidae; genus Pteropus; species Pteropus alecto. Next base: position 34,416,919 of record NW_006494614.1, on the reverse strand, counting down.
GAGTCGATAAAATCTTAAAAATAAATGAAATATTCTACGTCCCGACATGGGCCATTGACAACAAGCAAGGGACAAGGGATCCATGGTGCAAGTCCCAGGGAGGAAGCGGATACTAGGAGATGCTCATCTGTCTTCTGTGAGCCACTGGCTCGCCCTTCCAACTATGCTCTCTCTGCTACTTTAAAGGCCTAACCGAGGGGCGAGCAAGTGGAGGGAGCTGCTTGCAGATCGATTTCCTTGCTTCAATAGCTACTTGACATGGCAAAGTTTGGCTCCATTCTGTTTTCAAATTGAAAATTTATACAGAAATGAGAAAAACCACCACACCCAACAATGAATTAATAATAGCTGCCAACTAGCTGCGAGAGCCATTATATTCACAATGCTTCCCCATTCTGCTCTCATTGCCTGCGAAAGGGAATTTGTCCTTAAGCTGCTTATTTTCAAACTGCGTGTGAAGACAACAAATTGTACGGCATGTTTATCCAATAAGGCATAGCAAGGAAACTAAAGAATCAGATGGGAGGGAGTGAAAAGAAATCGAAATTTAACAGCTAGCCGGCCTGAAATAAAGCAGGCGAGATTACAAGACACATGTACAATTCTCCACGGTCCCTAAAGTCTCTAGCGAAAAGGTAGAAATGAACTAATTTATTAGTAAAATCACATCAGGGGCAGTAATTTCATGTTAGTGAATTTACATGTAATAACATTAGGCTCCCCACCTCCATTTCACCAGTGTGGCCCTATCCGATGATGAATGAGGTGCCTAAAGAAAGATGATAGTTTGATTGTTTTCACAGCAAACAGATCAGCATTTTAATTTCTTGCCTCTGTGTTTATTGCTTATTTGGCCCCTTGCTCGGCTTGTAAAAACTTGGCTAAATGGAAATGAATAAATGTAATTACTGCGGGTGACAGTGGTAATCTGTGTGGGTTTTTCATATTGGCTTTGCCAGCGTTAATCTAATCACCGGAGAATATGTGTCACTGCACAAATGCACTGACAGAAAGCAGAGTTCTCAGTCAGTGCCAAATATACACAGGCGGGGAAGCACAGATGCAGATGGCTGTCTCTGCACCCATTGCTGTTTCCCCTCTGCTATAGAAGCAGAAGCTACCGAAGTATACTGGAAGGTGAATGTCGTGTGTACGAAATGGTTCACAGTTTGGGGGAACCAAAAAGGAGGCTCGCAGATGACCTGAAGCCAAAACAATGGTACCCAATGTTTTCCCTAGTGTGAGGAAGAGGTGTACAGGGCTAGTGCAGACTGAAATTTTTATTTCTCCCCAGTGCTAAATGGCTGAGAGGGCTAGTGAAATAGTAGCTTCACCTTTCAGTGTTTTGGTTTCCATCTCTAAGAGAGAGATGGGACAAGTCAGATTGTTTGATGTTTGCATTTCTGGAGATGCTGCAGGGGGTGAACCAGGCAATCAGTGTGGGGTAGGAAGGATGAAATCAGATAATGTATGTTAAAGTGTCTTTTGAACTACAAAGCAAAGCTAAATGGAGCAGAAGAGAGTCCTCTGAAACAGACTTTATTATATATGAGATTTATTTTATCAAATCAGCAGGGAAGCTAAGGATTATTCAGTAAATGGTGGTTGAATGCCTGGTTAGTATTTTGGAAAAAAACAATAAATCAAGTCTTGTGACTCCAAATATTGGTCAAAAGCAATTCTGGATGGATAAAATAATTAAATATGAAAATAAAATGTTAGGAAATCCATATGAGGAATTTAATATCACTGGATTTGGGGGATTTGAGGGAGGACTCTTTACATTGAAAAACAATAAAAGAAATCACGAAGGAAAAATAAACAAATTTGATGACATTAAAGGTAGCCCAAATGGGAAAGCAGATAATATTTTCAGCAAATAAGGCAATGGTCAATAACTATATTGTATGAAATGTTCCCAAGTATTTAAGTAAAATAAGTTACCATAAATAATTTACAAAAAGAAAATAGATATGTGTCCAAAGAGAAACTCAACTAACAAATGTGTGAGAAAAAAACTGTTCAAACTTGCCAAGAATCAAAGAAGAGGAAATTTAAACAAATTAACAAAAATGGATAATGTCTGGAGCGTTCAAAGGTGTAGACAGACTGAAAATTTCTGAACTGCTAATGGCAACTTTTTGGAAAAAAGAGACATGAAAGTTGCCTAATTTTGACCTATTTATTCCAATTCTGGGAATACATACAATTTGAATAACATTTTAAAAGAAGTGACTATTCTTTTATAAATATGTGTAATAGTGAAAAATTAGAGGTAATTAAATGGTGCAGCTTATTGCTCAACATTTAGATAATTAAACAAATTAGTTACTCTTCCCATATAATGAAATTTTTGAGGAAAAAAAATTATGAAGACTTTTACAATGTGAAATTATTTGACAGATGGCTAAGTGAAAAAAAATTTTGCAAAATTAGGCTTTCCCAGAAGCCCCGTTGGACTTCTCGAATCTCATAGGCTAGTATTAAGTCACATGTCCTTTTCTAAACCAATCATTGGCAAGAAAAATGGGATAACTGTGATTGACTTAGAACAATCATTTTGGGGCAATGGATACTGGGCAATACTAGAGTAAGTAAAAGAAAAAGGACTACCAACTGATATTTTAGAAAAAAAATATGTACTAGA
>NW_006494614.1:34377696-34413659 GCF_000325575.1 Pteropus alecto | reverse complement strand
GAGACATGGTATATAAGAAAAACAAATGATATATCTATAAAATTGAAGAATTGAATAATTCTGGTTTCTAAAGTGAAATACCAAAAATAATCTTTGTTCCAAATTTCAGAGAAAGAGAGAGAGAGAGAGAGAGAAGAAGATAAAAGAAAATGAGATGAAAAAAAGAAGAGATAAGAATAAAAAGAAAACCACTTCCTCAGAGCATCAATCTTGGAAAAGAAACTCTAACCTCTTCTATGTAAAACAAAGACTTTTATCATCATACTTTTAACCTGCAGATGATACTAGAAATATAAGGCCTCAGGCAATTGCTAGGAAGTTGGCTAAAAGACTTAAAACTTTCTTGTAAAGCCTAAAAGGCATGACAAAACCAAAGTGAGACCCTCTCCAAGGGAGGCAATACAAGGTCTACTCTGACCCAAAGTATAGTGGGTAGACTTCCACTCTTTTAAGATGCAGTGTGTGAACTAAGCCACGATAAGAGACAGGAAACTGGGAAGGTGTCGCAGAAAGCCAGACCTCTCAACAAAGAGCATCTGCACTCTAGAGAGTAAAACCTTAAAGATCTAAAAAACAAAAAAACAAAAACAAAAACAAAAACCCTCACAAAATATCAGGTCAAAGCAACTAACCTCCAGAGATGGATGTCAGAGACCTGGGCAGACAGATTTACAAAACACCTCTTTCAGATGTTTGTTTATTTGCCAATGGGATGATAATCCATTTTTCGGTCTCTCCACTAGCCTATATCTCCAGACTGTGTTATGCTGTATTTAAATAAGAAAGCACTACATTTGCAGGTAATCACTGGGAAGAAGGGTCCAGGTTCAGGAATTGCCATAAAAGCCTTTCCCCTTGGCTTCAACGAGGCTCCGGAGCCACCCTTCCGGAAAGAGAGTTTACAGCTATTTTTGCAGAGTATCTACCCTATTGTTTTCAGATCAGAGAAATATATTCATCGAACCTTCCCGAAATTGGATTGTCTGGTCCCTTAAGTAAATAATTTGGATCACAGAGATGGTTTGCCTCCACTGACATCCGGGAAACTGGAACCAGTGTTCCCAGGGGCAGAAACTTCTGGGTTCTTGCTTCACATGGCCAGATTCCCAACTTCACTGTGGGTGAAAGGAAATCAAGAGGATTCGCTGCCTCTAGCTTTGAATGTGAGAACTAAAGTACAAACACAGTGCTTTCACTTGACAAAAAAATAAAGATGGGGAAAAGTTTCTTTTATGTTTCAGGAAATTATTACATTTCGGTGAAGTGCTTAGAGGTATAATACGAGCTGGATAATTTTCACAGCATTTGATGTAGCGAATGTTGTGGGGCTTTTCTATGACACATAATCAGTATTAAGCCAACATTTATAAAATAAAAAACGAAACCAAGTTTCTCACCAGGAAAATTGGTTTCCATTCAACAAGATGTCCTGCGGCATCTTTATAATTTGGGGATTTCAGTTTTCAGTACTCACTTTTACCACAAAGGATGACTTTTAAAAAATAAAGAATTCTAGGTGTCCCCTAAAAAAGAAGTGTACCAAAATATTAGGAGAGTATTTGACCAAGGAAATCGATGTTTAATTATAACCATTGGTTTGAACCTTCTTGCCCTCTTTCTATTATAAAAACTCCAATTGTTCTCTTATCTTTATCTTCCTTTTTTGAGTAACTTAACAGACCCACCTTGTTCTTAATATTGTACTTAGTATAAAGAATTGATTTTGATAAGTCTGGGATCTACATAAATTAGTGTTATTAGTATTATTTAAATTTGAGAAATTGAGTGAAATAAATTGCAGTATAAAATATAATCCCTGCCCTTTCATAGCATATAGTTGAATAGGGAAAATTAAACACATACATTTATAAAAGTAACAAATATATAAAACTTTATGTTGAAACTTCTCAAAATATGGTGTACACATGACCTATATCAGATGCTTTTTGTCGCTTGTTACAATGCATATATCCAAGTTTTACCCTAGATTTATTGAATTAGAAGTTCATGGGCATAGGGTCTAGGAAGCTGCATTTTACAGGCATTCCAAAGTTTGTAAATTTTTGCATTATATGAAACTACCAGAAAATATTAAGGCTTAAAAGTTCTCTAAGCAGTAGAAGACAGCGATTATAGCTAGTTGAGATGATCAGGAGAGGTAAATGTGTATGTGAGATTTGCACTTGGTTTTGAATAATGAGCAGTATTTTGCAGAGGGGAAAAGACAACACAAAAGTCAAAGATGTAACATTTAAAAAATGCTGATGGAGAAAGAAAGCCTGTTGGTTTGGCTGACGTTGAGAAGTATTTGGAGAAGATGGAAAGATAACTTAAAGAGCTCTTGAATGCCTAGTCAAGATCCCCTGAACTTTTCCGATGAAAAAATTAGCAAAGTAAATATTTAGTTAAAAGTAGTGCAATCATACTAATAAAGTATTGCCTAGCTTTAAGATTACAGACATTTCTGAGTTGTTGGGATAGAGATGGCCTTAACAAAGCACCCTCTATCTTAAAAACAAGATATAAAAGTTAGAAATCCCTCGAAATCACCTTTTCTAAGTATTGTGACAGCCCCAGAGAAACCAGTTTTGTGAGAATTATAAAAATAATTTCTCCTGTTCCTATAATTTCCACAGTGGCCAATTGATTCTCTATTTTCTATTTACAATACAAGGAATTTTATATATGTTTTGAGTCCTTGCTCAAACGCATTTCCTCTTTCACAAGTGGAAAAATGAGAGTACTGTGGAAAATCTATTCTGATCTCAAAAGCCAAAACTCCACAGGTGGATAAGAAAGGAAAACAAGCTGAAAAGTTTACTGTTGGAAAACCTGGCACAGTGACTATACTGCATATGTATTAATAAGCAGATTCCTACTAATACTGGTCTTTATCTGTGAAGGTGAAACCCAGTCTGAGCAGGAGCTTCTTTCTTTTCAATGCCCTGCTGGTGGCAGCAGGGGAGTTAGAGTATACTTAATTTACAATTCCATGTCAGGTAGAGGGATGGCACTGGCAAACTCAGGTAAAAGTACACCATGCTGTTTGAGAGATCTGGTCTCTGGCTGGGGATGCCTCACTAATTCTGTGAAGGCTTTTCCCTCAGGGGAACAAACAATATCTAAGTAAATGAAGAAAGAAAAGAGAAAGAGTAAGAGTACAAGATACTGAAAGAACAGAACAGAACACAATCTTTAAACCTGGAGAATGCTCTAAGTTATAAATTAATAAGGCCGTAATTAATAATAGATCTCACCTAGTTAAGTCCCAGTATGATTTATGTTCCAATGGGAAAAATATATATGGGGGAGTGAGGCTTAACTTGGAGACTTTGAGACTATTTCCGTGCAATTTTTCTTCTCCTACCAACATGAAGCATGAGAATACAGAACTCAAAGGGACTTGGTGCAAAACTGGAGGCCAAATAGAGGAGTTTAAAGAAAGAGTTAAATGAACTAAGGAATAAGAATGGGCAGGAACCGAAGGTACCAAAGAAAATGGACTTGATACGAATGAGGGTGGGATAGGAAGGAGGTGGGAGAGACAGGAGATTTCTAACTAACCGGTAAAACATATCTAAGGGAAATACAAAAACAAACAACAACAACAACAACAACAAAACGCCGATGAAGACACAGCTTCTTGAACTCTCTTCTCTTTCACTACGTTTATGCCATTTTCCCTGCATCTGAACATGTGGGTGGCCTCACAGTAATGTCTTCTCCTTCCATGACTCCCACTGTAGATCCAGTTCCACTGTCTGCTGCCCTTTCGTCTCCCACTTCCTCTTAGGAGACGTATTTGCAATCCTCCTGAATGTAAATCACCTCCACAGTACCAAGAATGGCAGAAGCAATTATTCTCCCAAGAAAAGTTCTGAATAGTTGTTCTTGAGACATGCATACTCTAGAGAGTGTTCATCATCTTACCTAAAAAAAAAAAAAAAAAAAAAAAAAAAAAATTATTAATATATATTTGACATATAACACTGTTAAATTTAACGTGTATGACAGGTTAATTTAATACATTTATATAGGGTAATACAATTGTAATTATAGTGATAATTAACACCTCTCTCGCATTATATATTTACCTTTTCTTTTTAGTGGTTGAACATCACTATATTTTTTACTGAAACATATTGCCCGCAAATATGGGGCATGTTGAGAATAATTCTATCCCTTAATTTTGTCCTGAACTTCTTTATGCTATTTTGTTCACGTACACGGTTAAAGTGAACTTGAGTCTTTCTTTCTGTTCCAAGAATACTACGTCTTCCTAGGCAAAAACAAACAAATAAAGAAACAACAACAAAAATCCAACTCTTGAGATTGCTCTGGTTTTCTCTGTGTGACACAATATAGGTGAGAGACTTGCAGTACGAGTGAGTGAGTCATTGTATCTGAATCTTAAAATACTAGACTCATTATTATATTATGTGTATATTATAAGAGTCAAGTGAAATGATTATAAAAACAATAGGTAATTGTTTTTGGATCTTATGATGAGCCAGGCCCTGTCGTAGGTGCTTTTCATGTGTTAACACATTTAATCATCAAAATAAAGCTGTGAGGTAGATATTATTAACTTCATTTTACAGATATGAAAACTGAATCATTAAGAAGTTAAGCGGCTTGCCCAAGATTACACAACTAGAAAGAGGTGAAGCAATGATTCTAATCTCTGAGCTCTCAGCCTTTAAATTCTAATAATTTCAAATGTTTTTTTTAATTTTAAAAATTATAAGTGGGATATGTGTGCCTATTCACCCCAAGCTCACACTCAACAACTACATAGAGTTTGATTTATGCAAAATGAGCACTCTTTGTACATCCAAGTGGAAGGGTTATAGAAAACAAACCAACTTATGTAATCGTGAGGGACTTAATAATAAAGAGTCCAGAGGGATTGAGTGTAAAGGAGTGATGGTGAGACTAAAAAAAATAATAACGAAAAAAGAGTCAAAGACCACATTATTTTCAGCAGCTCTTGTCTGAATGGATGCTCTGGGTGTTCATCATGTAGGCAAATTCCTTGAATTGGAAAATTGGAAGGCAGTTCATTTGTTAAAGGAGATGCAAGTTAGTAGGGCTCTCCTGCCTATAATTCCTAGGAAAGGTCCACTAAGAAAAGCTGTCTTTGAGGTTCTTTGGAAATAGGCTGAGGTGTCTTTTGAAATCTATTCATTAGGGCCCGTCACTTCCTGCCCACCCGCACCGCCTAAGGTGGAGGTGCAAGAAATGTCCCTGGGAATAAACTTTTGCATTGGTATTCTATGTCCATTGGCAATTGTTTCAAGCCTTCCTCCCTAAGGCTTCATTTACAGAAGATAGTGTTAACTTTTCATTGGCTTCAATTTAACATCTGCTCCTGCCAGGTTTATTTCATCTGGCCTGGGAAAAATAACTTAACACTTCCCCTCTCTCTTTCTCTGCCTGATGAAATGGGATATAAAATATAGGATAGTGGCAAAGAGGGAAACATACTGGAGTTCCTCTACCTTTGCTGGATTAAATCTTCAGAGATCAAGGAAAGTGTTAACAAAGAATTAGGTGGTAGGGAAAAAGATATCAAATGCATTTGTTTTCTCTGATAGGTTAGAGAACATGGCTTATATGTCTTTACGTAACTATCTTTGGCCCCTTAATTTATATCTTGACTATAAAGTCTACATGAAGGAGTCTTAAAACAATAAATAAAAATAGTAACTATGAATAATATGAGATGCAAAAAACTTTGTGTGAAAAGGCAGAAATTATGTAATATGTCATTCATCCTTATTCTTATTTCTAATAAACGTGATAAGAAGTTTCAATACGTATCCTTTAGAGATACGTGGGGACAGTTCCATAGATGTCAAACAAGGGTGCATAGAAGGGACTCTGGCTGATTTTCTGTCTAGACTAAGGCTTACTTTGGTTCGTTTATATAAAAATAATAAAAGAACTGGCCAATAAAAACAGAATTAGCTAAAGAAAGGCTTCTGGACCCAAATGCAAGTCAAATGCCTGTAGATCTGGGAAGAAAAAAGAATGAGTTATTGATTATTTAATTTTTTGTTGCCTACTTGTAAGTAATAAAAGATAGTTTGGACCCATCCTTTGACTTTAAACCATTAAGTTTTCTCTCAAATATTATTGCTCAAACTGTATTAATTGAAGCAACACAAGGGTTCCCTTTGCTAATGTATGGCTGGAAAAATAGAAAGTAAAAGTGGAAGTAGTAAAACAGGACACTTGACATTCTCTAGAAAATTTACTAGTTGGATCTTTTAAAAAATCCTCTTTTAAAAAATATGAAGAATAGTAAAGTTTTAGATTAAGGAAGAGCTTAACATTTTAAAGAAATGATCATGCTCCTGTAAGTCTGAACTCATTCCTTCTGATAAAAATGTCAAACCAGAAAAATCACAGTCTGTTGTGAAATTCAAGTACACTCCTTCCTAAGTAGAGCCTATGATAAATGTAATTAAGTAAAGCATGGACTTAGATTGTCACATAAGTTATAAAAAAAATATATAAACATGAACCTAATGAGTTAATTCACTATAGCTGTTTAAATATATCAGTGATAAGTCCTATGTATCACTGCATATAAGACATCCATATAAGAATTTGGTTCTAAGTAGGAATATTGTTCCCACAAAATAAAAAAAAAAAGATTACTATGAATGGTTGCATTGATGAAAAATACTCTGAATAAAAATAAAATTCTGATACCTAGTATTAGTAGGATGATCAGCCTAATGAATATCACCCATGGAATGGGAGAGAATCTAACATAATCAACATTATTTTTAAGGTAGATAATAAATATATAAAAGTATAACAAAGTTGAAGCCAATTACTTTCTGTATAATCAAGAGATCATAAAACACCTATTGATTTTTTTTTCACACACAAAATAGAACATGTCACATAATACAGACATGTATTGCATAAAGATGTTTTGGTCAATGACTGACAGCATATAAGGCAATGGTCCCTTAAAATTAAAATGGATCTAAAAAATTCCTATTGCCTGGTGACATCACAGCCATTGCAAGATCATAGTGTAATGCACTACTCAGATATTTGTAGTGATGCTGGCGTAAACAAACCTACTGTGCTGCCAGTTGTATAAAAGTATAGGACATACAATTACGTATAGTATATAATACTTGGTAGTGATTATAAACAACTATGTTACTGGCTTATGTGTTTACTATACTATACTTTTAATCATTGTTTTAGCAATTTAATCATTGTTTAGCATTATTTTCTACTCATAAAAAAAGTTTGCTGTAAAACAGTATTCTGTGTTACGCAAGCAGCAGCCTCATACATCTCATGTTTACCATATCTTCTGATCACATTATTTTCTCTTTCACTTGATTTAATCTCATGTTGTTTTGTACAGTAATATGCTGTGTAGGCTTAAAGCCTAGGAGCAATAGGCTATACCATACCCTAAGTGGATAGTAGGCTAGACCACCCGGCTTTGTATAAGTGCATTCTATGATGTTCATATAATGACGAAACCACATAATGACGTGTTTCTCAGAAAAACAAGTATCCCCACCATTAAGCAGTGCCTGACTGTAATTACATTTCTCCAGTTCAGTAACAGTTGGAAAAATTGATTTAAAATTATATCATTTGTAATGATATTCCAAAAAATAACATGTCTAAGAATTAATCTATAAAAATATATGTAAGACATTTATGGAGAATATTATAAACTTTAGTGAAAAACATTTAAAAAATCTAAATAAATGGAGACACATACTATGTTCATGAATACAAACTCTCAACATCATGAGGTTAAATTTTTTCCAATTTGATGTACAAATTCAATGACATTTCAGTCAAAATATTAGATTTTTTTTTTTAAATGAGAATTTACTATATGCTTAAAAATTTAAATAGCAGAGCAAAGCATTTTTAAAAAGCCAAGAACTCCTGAAGAAGAACAAAGAGAATTACTGTATGGCATGAGGGATATATGATTTACACTAATGATGAGAAACTACTTGTTCTAAAGCTGTTATAGCATTGGCTCAGGGATAGCTAATAATGGGACCAAGGAAACAGAAGTTGAGCCACAAAATAGGCTCATACATATATGGGATCTTGACATACACCAAATCTTACATTGCATATCAGTGGTTAAAGAATGGATTGTTTAAAACCAGGTGTGGAGAAAAATTATTTATTGGAAAAAAATTAAAATTCCTAGCTCACACATCACAAAAGTCAATTCCAGATGGATTAAAGACATTTAGTCTCATTAAATTTAAGATTTACTGTTTAACAAAAGATACACTGAAGACAACAAAATACTTGGACTATATATAACAAATGAACTAGTATACAAAATATATAAAGAACTATAAAACAGTAAGAAAAAAAATGGATAATAGCCAGGAGCAGGCATTTCATGTACAAGGAAACACAATTGAACAATAAAGATATAAATAGGGATAAATCTCATTAGTTATAAATGGAGTATAAATTAAAGCTAAAATGCACTGGCATTTAATATCCTTTAAATTAGAAAACAAATAAGAAAACATGGCAATGCTTTAGCAAGAATTAATGGGACAAAAGTTCTCATTTTCTGCTGGTGGTATTAAACAGGTTGCATACATACACCTTCCGACACCTGGCAACTCTACTCCCAGGTATATACCTGGAAAAGTATAGAATGAATGTTAATGGCAACATTATTTGTGATAGCAAAAAACTCAACAACTTAAATCATTGCCAATGTAAAGTGATTAAATTTGTTCTGATATCTTTAATCACAAAAATGTAACATCAATAAAAATGAATGTTTATTCATAAAATGAAATACTAATGAAAATTAATAATCAATTATAATTTTCCACATGGAGAAATCATAAAATATAATGTGTAAAAACAAGTAAGTCAAAGAAGAATGTAGACCATAAAATGTTGTTTATATAAAGATAGAAAGAGGCAGAACTAAACAATATATTATTGAAGAATATATATAAATAGAGTAGAAAATACAAATTAAAAGCATGAAATGATTAAAAACAAATCATGACTATTATTACCTGGAGACAGTGAGGGTTCATGAGCAATGAAGAAGGAGCAGCCGGTTGTGGTGGGACATATAGCAGGCTGGTAGTGTCTTATTTCTTAAGCCAAGTGATGGGTCTATAGTGTTTATATTATTATTATTATTTCTTAAGCTGAAAATAAAAGTTCATGATAATTTATATATAATATATTTTATCTTTTTTTGTAATATTGTTCATATGTAGTAGAACTTCACATTGAATCTAAGATACATCCATTGCTGGTACTGAGGTTAATTTAGAGAATCCTAAATTTGTACACCAATTTATAGGGAGTACTGAGGAAATCCTTGGGGAATGCAACCTTAAAGAAAGAAGGCCAGGTATGCTGTCTTTATTACTGGAAAAATTAGAAAATATAGAGGGTAAGTCCTTAATTTTACAGAGGGCCGGAGCTCCTGTTAGAGTAGGAGAGTAATAGGAAATTTTATGATATCCACATGTATTTCAGGTAAGTATAATTTCCTCCATTTTGGAAAAATAGGTTTTTCAAGGAGATAGATTTGATGATGTAATTTGTCCTATGGTCACATCTGAGTCAACAGTTCTGGGTTCTAACCCAGGGTGTTCAGTACTCTCTCCCTCATTCTAGAATTTTTCAACTTCTGCACTACTGACATATTGTTCTAGATAATTCTTTACTGTGTGGTCTGTCCTGTGCACTATAGGATGTTTAGCTGCCTCTCTGGCCCTGACTCACTAGATACTAATATCACCCTATTTCCCACCTCTGACTTGTGAGACCCCAAAATGTCTCCAGACATTGCTAGATGTCCCTTGGGTGGCAAAAGTCCCCTCACTCTCCATCTCTTTATTGGAAATCATTAGTCAACACCATACTTCAAATGAGACCATGATTTTAAATTTGTATGTTTGCATCTTTATATATATTTATAATAGTGAGTTTCTGAAAGCAGTTTGTCTTATTAAGCTCTGTCCTTCTGGAGCTCATACCAAAATTACTTGTAGCAGGTGCTTATTAATATTGAAAATCAAGTAAATGTGCATAGAGACACATCTAGAGAGATATATACAATTGTAGATATGAAAAGAATATCAAGTCACATCATTTTTAGATGCTAAAAGAGATAGCATTTTAGAGGTAGAGAGTCTTTTTCTTTTTCAATTTCCATCTCAAAAATTTTATATCAAATAAATCTAAATCAGTTGAAATAATTCTAGACACTGAAGACAAAACTAAGGAATTAAAAGTGATTGCTGATACATATATTTAATAAGTTAATAACTTTATCATTTCTTGGTTATTTGGTTTGTTATGGCGGTGGTCATTTTCGTACAAATCTAGAGGTGTTCTCATATCTATAGTACCCCATTAATTGATTCAAGGTGTCTTGTAATTTGTTAAATTGAAAATTGAAAGATGTACCTCCATGATGCTCCATGAAAGGGGACAATCATGGGACTTTTTCTGGAAATTGAGAATGTGATCTCTTATTTATTAAAAAAAAGTAGCACTTATTTAATATCAGGAAACTATAATAGACATGGGTAGAAATGTGATGAAGATATTTCAAGATTAATTCAATGCTGTTTATAAAATTGTTCAATCTATGGGTAGGAAAAATGGAGCAATTTGGCTGGTTTTGCTATGGAGCAAAAAGCTGCCTTCTTGGGGAATTACAATAGCATACATATGTTTTGAAGCCTAGAGGAAAAGAGACATTAAAATCTGTTGTTCATGATCTCCTTATATACTCTGTTTAATTAAGACTTCAGTGTTGTCATTAAAAACTGAGGAAATATTCTTTTTACTAGTCTTTATACCAGACCAATTTTCATCTCACCAAAAGAAGAAAGCTAAGAAAGATATCAAGCATACTGACAATACTTTTATGCAGTGATTTCTCTTCATCTGACATATCTCCAATATGTTTTATCTATATTTCTACTTTATTAGTATACTTACGCAATCATACACATATACAGAGTTTTCTGCAGGGGTCAGAAAGACAAGCTAAGCCTCTTATCTAAGATTTTTAAAATAATACTTATTACCTTTATTTCTGGCATAAACTTGAACCAATTTACCCATTTTATTCATAAATTTGTGACTGTGTGGATGAATATTTGCAAAGAGAGAAGTGTTATCTGCTTGACAAATTGATAGTTTGTTACATAACCTTATTATTGTCAATATGAATAATTCCTTCCCCCTTAAAAGTATCAATACTCAAAAAATGAGATAGGTTTCTCATTTCCTAATCTTCTAAAAACTGAAGACCTATATTTAATGTCAAAAATTGTTATGGATTCTTAATTGATGGTAGTTGTATTTGAAGTGTATCTATTGATTGGGAAAACATAATTTTAAAAACTAGTTTTATAAATGAAGTAATAACTTAAATAAATTTACATTTTATTTATCCTAACATCTACACATATTTAAAAAACGATAACTATATGTGAGGCAAATAATTTTGTTCATAGAAAAGTCCTGACATGCAAAAGGAGTCTCACTCAGCAGTTGCTCGGTATCAGTAAATGTAAAATGGGAAATACTGAAAGAAATAGAGAACACGTTTTTCTTTTGTGTCTTGGAAAAGACAAAGCCAATCCAAGACAGAACCATCAGGGTCCTGCGAGACTTTCAGGGTGCCAAATTCCTTGTCCATAAACTGAGGACAATGTTTGTCTTCAACACAAGGAAGGTTTGATAAGGCAGATTAAACAATTATAGGGTAAGAGACTTTTTTAAGTGAAGAAAGAACTCATTTCATGATAAAGAAAGTCTTATTCTTCTGAATTATGTTAGCCTATGTCACTCTTTTGGTGCTCTGATAGAAATCTATGTGAAATACTGCTTTTCAGAAGTAAGCGATATATCTTCCCCCTCCCCCATTTAGATTAACAATTTCTGGAAGGCTTTTAAGTATCCCTATATTGCCTCTTTATTCATAATTCTCCTAGCACATACTATTTGTAACCTAGATGTCAGACCGAGTCTTCTTGCTCATTGAGATCTAGGTAAACTTGGTTCAAATCCTATTCCTTTGCCCTGCGGAAATTCAAAAACTTCAGCAAGGGTTCCATAACTTAGTAGAAAATTTAATTAATTCTTCTCAATTTTAGCGTGTGTGTGGTTTGTATGTGTGTGTGTACATGTGCATGAGTGGCTTGTGTATACATGTATAGGCGCTTGTTTTTCTTCACTAGAGCCACTTCTCTAGTTTTTACAAAGGACACACGACATATTCATGAATATAACAGGCTTTTACAAGAAGTACAGGTGCGGATAGGGAATAAAGTAGAGGTTATATTATAACCATAAATAACTATAAATGAAGTATGAGGCATCATTGTCCTTATAATGCCCTTTGCCACACCTTTATTAGAGAATTTTTAACGATCCTTCACTGTTACCTTCCCAGCTTTTTTCAATTTGTGAATTCCTGGATCCAATGATGGGTTAATGCAGGGGAACAAAGAACCAGTCCTCTTTTCTCAACTTAGTCAACTCTGCAGAGTCATCTCAGCTTCAGAGTTCCCTGTGAGTTGCCTGAGACCACTGTTGTGATTGTGCCTGTACCACAGCCCAACCTCTCTCTCCACCCCTACTGCGTTCCCTTCTCCTTCAGGTATTCATCTCATGAGCACTTTCTGATAAACCTCCTATAGACAAATCAACATTGCAGAGTCTGCTTTCCCTTCCCAGGGAACCTGACCTTTTGAAACCAGGAGTCTGAGGAAGCAGATGCTGACATGGGATTTTGGAGGTGCCAGTCAGTGGACATGAGTTCCCCATCACTGGTGGAAGGCAGAGCATGGGTAACTTGGCACAGGGCAGCAGTGTCATTGTTGAAAATTTCACCTGGGGTGAATTGGGATGATATATACTGGTGGAATAAAATATAGTAGTGGGTATAATGTATTAGGTGTTTGAGAAATAAAGAAAATAAAGGTAATTAGAGGAACAATGGAATTGAGAAAGTTTTGCTGGAAATGTTTGATTCTTTGGAAAACAAATAATAGAAGGCTGAAAGTAATTAATCCTAAATTAAAGGCTAGGTGTGAAAGCCAGAAGACCCACTTGGCAATATATAATGATGTATCTATAACTTACAGTTTAAAGGCAGAGCAAGCTGAGGACTAGCCCCGAATTTAGTTTAAAGAATAGCAGAACTGCAGAGAACTTGAGCTGGTCTGCTCTGCCAAGGTTGGGAGCCTGATGAGGAAGGATTAGGCCCCGAGATAACTGATAGAGATATCAAGCATTATGTGCTAAAAATCATGAATCCTATATTGCCCTAAACCAGGATTTCTCAACCTCTGCACTATTGACAGTTAGGGCCAGATAGTTTTTTTGTTGTTGTTGGGGGATGGGCAGGATGGGGGTTGTCCTGTGCATTTTAAGGTGTTCTTCTACCCAGTAGAAGCCAGTGGCCAGTAGCCCTTCCCCTCTATTTTTGATAATCAAGAATGTCTGCAGAGATTTCCAAATGTTCTCTGGGGGAGAAAATCTCCCCAAGTTGGGAACTAGTGCTACTTAAACTCTGTACTGGCCTGAGTGGCCTAATTCCCCCTGTTAGAGACTAGCATTCCACCTTTGCTTAAGGACAGTGCAGAGACCTCTACTTTTCCAATCAAGAAGTATCCCACTCAGGATGTATTGTCACCTACCCTCAGGGCTCCCAAACCAGTAATTAAGTCTAACTCAGCTGGGAAATGCGGGCCTGCTAAAAGAAGTAAAGGATTATCCTGCAAAGAAGCTGCAGAACCTAGCCATTATGTACCAGCAGGACCCTGGAGAGCTCATGTGAGCCAATCCTGAGACTGCTGGATTAAAGCTGGGAGAACACGAAGCTGGGAAAGGGTGAGTTTATCAATGTGGGAGCACTTGCCTACAACATAGAATTAAGTATTCTGGAAAGGACTCCAGGAAATGGTGCCAATATGCTGCTAGAATGGCTTATAGAAGCATCATGGTAGGTGAAGTATAAATGCCATAATTTTCATGGCTAATAGTGGAAGAAGAAATCAAAAGGCTTAGAGAAGTAAGCATGCTAGAGTGGACATACTGTATAAGGCCAAAAAATGTACTAGGTGATGAAAATCTCACAGGAGGGGCCAGGGATACTTCATTTGCCAAAATAACAGAAAATGTGCCGATGAGATGGACACCAGCATCAATTAGGGCTTTACAGTAGGAGATGGGAGATGATACTCCAGACTTGGCCTCAGTGACAGTAATGAGGATGATTGGCTCCAACACTAGTACAAGACAGGTGGCAACACAATTATCACAATGAGACTCGGATCACCAGACGTCCCACATCATATTACACTGGTTCATTTCATGGGTGGCATCATGCTAATTGTGCTGTATGAGCAGGAAGAGGCACATGCAGCAGTACATGTGCACTCAAGGGAGTGAAAGATAAAGCCGGGATGTTCAGGGGCTCCCTGCCTCAGTGAAATGTTTAGGGATGCAGTAGTTTGGAACACGTAGGAATATCTCATCTGAAGTGAAGCACAGATTACTGTATTTCACATCTCCCACCACGAAAAATGAAGCAGAATGCCTGGTAGTCCTCATCGGGTGTCAGAGGCAGCATATTCCATTCTTGAGAACACTTCTATTGCTTGTATATTGATGACATGGTTTGAAGTGGGCACTGAACAGAAACTGCAAGTGGCCCTACTGCTTGAGTCATATGACCCAGCAGTCCCTATGATCTTAAAGATATATATGGTGGGAAAGATGCAATGTAAATTTTACAGCAAACCATAATGGAATCAATATATAGACCCTTATGGGGTCTATATAGACCTTTATGGTTCTAAAACAGTCCCTATGATCTTAAAGATATATATGGTGGGAAAGATGCAATGTAAATTTTACAGCAAACCATAATGGAATCAATACATAGACCCTTATGGGTCTATATAGACCTTTATGGTTCTAAAACAAGGCAAGGCCATTTGCACTGGAGAATTATACACCTTTCAAAAATCAGCTCCTGATGTGCTGCTGGAGGCCTCAAGAAGGAGCATATGACTCATGGAATATCAAATGGCCATGTATCCAGAATTGCCCATCATTTGCTAGCATCTGTCAGAATCACTGAGTCATATGGTTGTCAGGCCCAGTGGCAATCTAGAATAATGTGAGTAATACATCTAGATTAAACATAATCAGGACCAAAAGGTACAAATGAGCAGCACAAACAGGCAGCCCACTCTCCTACTATCTATCACTGTTACATCATACCTCTCCTCAGTTCACACTTGTGGTCATGTGGGTATGTTCCTTTATGACTAGCTGATAGAGGAGAGAAAAAGCCAAAGTTTGCTCTTAGATGAATTGGCTTGGTATGTAAAAGCAAACTGAAAAAGCCCTTCACTATAACCCCAGTGGTAAAGGGAAATCTTCCAGTGGGTGGTTCCCTGGCCACACACGTTTTGTAGAATTAGAAGGAACAGGGACCTTGTCTGCCTCCTTCTGGTCTGTATTTTGAGTACCTAGAAGGTTACTCACAGAGAAAGAGGTACTCAATAAAGATGTGTTGAATGAATGAGTCAACTCAACGATATTCTTTGAGAACATACTCTGACCCAGAAACATAATAAAACTTTGAAGGCTTATTAATTAAGACTCATATTGATGTTGTACCTGGCACGATAGGGTGTCAAGGCAGAAACTTGGAACCGTAATGTAAAATCACTTTAAAAGAAAGCACAATGGGTAAATCTTGATATATATATTTTTTTTTATTCGAAGAGATAGTCTATGCACAAATAACCAAGAAGAAGCATAATTAAGGTGTCCAGAGACAGAAATGAGGGGAAAATGAATGGCTATTAGTTGGCACTATTTTCCATTCATGTTTCCATAATTTAAGAGTTAAAAAGTATTTTGTTTATTTTGAGCTAGATGCACATTCTACCCTTAAACTTCTTTTGGAAGAAATATTACTTTCCCAGTCATTATTCCAGTACAACCTATTATATAACTCAAGCATTTACAGCTTTCTGAAAAAAATGAGTAGAATTTAGTTTAGTGAATGTGCAGAAGAGACAGTACAACATGTAATTTAAATCAGGTAATAGTCTGGGAACTGGTAGAATCCAATCAATTACATTGGTTTATTTGTGGCAAATGTCTGCAATCATTTATACTCTGCCCATAGATTGTAATATGGATAACGTACAGCCTCTGACTCTTGTACAACTTCTGTTTAAAATTCAATATGTAGAAATATGACTATGATCCAAGATTCATACTGTTTGGCATTTACCCAAATGAGTTCAACTTATGTCCATGCAAAACCTGTACACAGATATATATATATAGCAGCTTTATTCATAATTGCCCAAACTTAGAAGCAACCAAGATGTCCTTCAGGAGGTAAATGGAAGAATAAACTAATGTATATCCAGGAGATGGAATATTATTCAGCACTAGGAAAAAGAACTATCGAGCCATGAAAAGACATAAAGTAATATTAGATGAATATTACTAAGTGAAAGAAGCCAATCTGAGAAGGCTTAATGCTGTATGATTCAACATTCTTGGAAAAGGCAAAATCGTGAAGATAGTAAAAATATCAATGTTTGTCAGGGCGTAAGAGGCAGGAGGGATGACTAAGCAAAGCACAAAGAATTTTTAGGGCAATGAAACAATTTTATATGATACATTAATGGTAGATACATGTCATTATAAATTTGTTAAAATCCATCATCCATCACAAATGAATGAATCCTTATAGAAACTATGTGTGTTTATGGACTTTGAGTAATAATGATATGTCAATGTAGGTTCATCAATTGTAACAAGTGTACCAATCTGATGCAAGATGTTGATAATGGAGATGGCTATGCTTATATATGGGAATGTTCTGTACTTTCAGCTCAATTTTGCTGTAAACCTAAAACCACTCGAAAATATAACATCTATTCAAATTTAAAAAAAAAAGTAAGCAAACAAAATAATAATTTGTTATAGGCACATTTATGGTTCATGGGAAGGATATTAGGTAGGCCTGACGGACTGGGGTAGAAAATGCAAAAATTATCTGGAATGCAAGCAGGCATTCTCTTTTTCTCTTTTTCTTAGGCCACCAAATACCTAGACTATGTTTTGTTGTTGTTGTTTTTGTTTCTTTGCCTATTTATTTTTTATTATTTGTTTTTTATTTTATTTTATTTTTTACTAATAGCTATAGACAACCCTGTTGGTTGCTTGCTCAATGTCTAATCTCTATATATTCTTGTCTTCCTCTTTATTAATAGAACTTCAGTTTTGTTCACAGGAGCAGAATATCTAGCTTTGCCAGATACTTTTGCAACTAGATAGCTGTGTGACATTGTCCAAGCTAACACAATGTAAGCAGAAGTCATAGGGTAGTAACCTCAAAGAGCTGTTAATGAAACAGACTCTGATGATATGAACATTTTTCCTCAATGCCCAGAATGTAGGCACTATGACTGAAGATAGAGTAACTAACTATCTTGTAGCCAAGAGAATGAAAGCCACATGCTGAGGATGGTGGAGCAGACAACTAGAGAATTATGGGTACTTTACCAGTATAGAACTGCCTACTTTGAACTTCTTATTCTATGTAGAAGAATTTTAAAAGTAAGCCAAAATAGTGGGTTTCTCTTTCATGCAGCCAACACAATCCCTAATTATTACGATATCTACTGAATCTTTCTTTCTGAGCAGATGAACATTCTCTGCTGTTCTAGTCACTGGAGAAAGATGACTGTCAACATATTTGCAATTTATGTTATCTCAGTGGATGCTAACAGTCCAGACTGAACTGGAATCTCTCAGACTCAAGGTGAACCTCACTAGAGAAAGAATCTGATTAGCCTGGCTAGTTCAAACAACTATTTGCAGGGGCAGGATAACTTATACAAATAGGACTGCCATGGACCTATCTCTGAAGGATTTTAGAGAAAAGGGTTGGTTCATCATGAACAAAGAAGATAGCCCAAACATGTGAATTGTGATCACATTATTTAGGCACAGTGAATGTAACCACAGCATCTGACTCTCTTAATCACTTCTATTATACATACACAGATACAACTGTGCCTGGCAATTTAAGTTCTCAGCAGAGAACATTTGTAAGTGGAAATAACTTTTTTGGGAAAAAAAGTTGAGTTGAGATCAAATATGTGTATAGAAGGGTCCTTGATTGAGCATTCATTTCTCAGAATTTCTATGTGTGTGTGTGTGTGTGTGCATGTGTGTGTGTGTGTGCATTAATTTACAAGTAAGTAGGAGCTGAATTCAGTCAAGGTTCTGTCTACCCTTCAGATGTATACCACCTATATGCAAAGATTGGAAGAAACCAGCAACATGAGACATGGTGTCTCCCCATTGGTGCTTACAATTTACCTAGGGAGGCAGGCTATAGACATAAAAGTAATTAATAATGTAAAATTTCAGCTTCTCTACCCCAAATATGTGATTTAGATCACAGTTCTTATAAGAGATCAGAGGAAAAAGAGAAGATGACCCCTTGTCTTTAAAATTTGTTTGAAAAATCTCAAATCAACTTCTACCCCAAGTTTAAGCATATATTATAATTAGATAAAAGAAAAAACTAAATGTGAATTTTACCCATTCAACTGTAGAGTGAGTGTTTGACAGGATACATCTAAACACAGATGTAAAAAGGAGTAACACACCAAAATCTTTTGCAACAAAGAGTAAAATAGCTCTTGGTATTCTACAGCTATTTGATACCACTATAGAACATGAGCATAGACCTGACAACCTAAACTTTCTGTCTATGAATATGTTAAATGAAATAATGTCACATGTCAGATGTACTTCACAACATTTGGTCTCTTGGACTTATTCTGTAAGATGTATTTTCTATCACCAGTGTTTGCAGAAACATTAACATAGTGGCTACTGGACACCTCATTTGTATATATTTTACAGCCACCTTATTTTTTAGAATCCAAAGACAATGAGCCCACTATCACCATCTTTCTTTAATCAAAATTTAACTAGAGATTCTGTAAAAATAATCATCTAAATTTTGTATCTTCTTTCTCAGCACAATCTTGTCATTCGGTCATATTTTATTTACACATTCAGTAAATATTTATTGAGTGCTTAATAAATACCAGTACTTGGTATTTACTAAGAATAAGGTAGAAAATAAGACAAACGATGTACCTCAATTTATGAAATTTACAGGTTAATGGGGAAGTTTGACATTAACTAATAATTACAAATGTGAGAATGCTATGGAAGAGAAGATATACAGACTATAATACAGTGACCTAAAGCTAGTCTTGTGGGAGGGGAATAGTACTAAAAATGTATATCCTTTCCCCATAATCCAAATTTGAAGTGCTACATTATCAACTTTGAAACTATCTCTGGCTAGGAAAAGATCAGAAAATGCTAAGTTTCAAGAACATTTCCATATTTTGGAATGGTAACTTGGACCTTTGCCAACATCACACCAAAAATAAATAAATAAGCAACGGGACCCATCTATATGCAGCTGTATCGAAAATTGTATTCCATATGTGACAACATATTATTAAAACAACAAAATCAGAGCTTCCATCTGCCTGTTGAGATGCACAGCGTCACTCTTTTCTCGGTAGTGTTAGACTTTATTGTGTTCGTCGGCAGCATATTCCACTTTAATATTTGACAAATAGGAGAAATTGTTTCAAGCTACAATCCTGTACTGCTTCAGCTGTTCACCTCTTTTTTGAAGCAAACTCTCTATTTTCAAACTAATATCCCCCCAAAAGAAAAATCAATTTAAAATGACGGTGAAAATGTGTTTGTTTTTCTACCCTCAGGATTAAAAAACTGAGAAATGATTAATAATAATTTGTCTAGGAAGATAATGTAGGCTTTTTAGAGGGTAGCGATTTTGCATCTTTAATTTTCATCAGTTCTAACATTTTATCATTAAAACTGCATGAATATATAGAGAGAGATAAAAGAAAACGAGAGAGGTGGTAATACCTCATATCTCTTAGGCAGTATTTCCTATGTTTCGGATTTCTACGTTGTCTGACCCCATTTCAGTCAATTTTCCATAGCCTGCCTGTCTCATATCCGCTGAGGGAACACACTAGTGCTGTGTTTATGCTAATTTTATGCTCTCTGAGTTGTGTCTGTTATTCAAAGCAGTTGAAGCAGTTATTGCCAGTAATCTTATTTCTGTGGGAGCCCCAGGGCAGACGAGGCCTCAAAATCAGGCCTGCAGACCGAGGCAAAGCCATCACAGCCTGCTGGTAAATGGCAGTTCTTTTCCTCCGAATCTGATATCAGTTACTTCACAAACACAGTAATAAAATGAAACAAATCAGATTTTCAAGTAAATAAACCAGACTTCAGTGGGAAGCAACAATGGTCAGGGCCACAGGAGTTTAATAAGTGATACATAGGGGGAAAGACAAAAGCACTGTGGCCTGTTCCTCTGCCCTCTTTATTTTAAACCTTCTGACATTGAAAAGAGAAGCTTGTTTTAACCCAATAGCAAGGAAAAGAAGGAAAGTCAAGTAAAACAAGCAGTAAAGTTGATGTTGACTTGCCCTTCTCTAAAACTCAGCAATAATACTAAAAATTGTATTATTTGCTATTGAAGAGTGTCTTAGAGAGGCATAAACAAAAGATTCACAAAGACAAATAGGCTTGTCTATTCTTACCCATAAAAACTAACAGCCTTTAAAAAACTCAACAAAACAGAAACAGAGTTAACCTGTATAGTTTCCTGATGAAGGTAACATGGGGGCTTTGATGCAGCAAGAGTGGTGACCAACGTCTCTTTGACATATTAAAGGATCATAAACTCAGAATATGTCATTTTTAGCAACTTCTTATTTTCCATTATGTTCTTAACTCAGTTCATTCTCAGCTACTTCCCCACTCTACCCGTTCCGTTGTTATCACTCATTTACTGTAATTAATTCAAATGGCTGACTAACAATAAACAATAAATTAGGAGGGTCTAAAACTGACTAATTAGTGAGATAGCATTCTTTCGGAAATGAATGGTGTATACTTTTCATGAATTTTGATCCAGCATTATGTTGATAAATTTACATTTGTATAGTTTTTCTCTTATCTGCAACTTGCCCCAGTACTGCTCAGAAGCTAACTCATTCATTCATCTGGCACATTTATTATCTGCCTACTTTATACTAGCTACTGTGATAGGAACAAGGAATATAGACTCAGACTCTGGGAAAATGGGGGATTTTACAGTATTATAACTCCGCTATGAGTGGGGCATATAGAAAACACTGGGAGGACACATAGAAGTACTGGTGGTTGGAGAAGCTTTTTTAAGAAAATGACTCCTGAGTTGAATTTTATTAGAAGAATAGAAATCTACAAGTCAGGAAAGAAAGAGAAAAGTACTTTCTAGGTAGACGAAGAGTTCATTTGGAGAATATCAAGGAGATCAGTATAAATGGAGCAGAGCTCAAGGAAGTGAAGAGAAAAAAATATAGGAGACTAGATTTATGAAGACCTAGTATATCAATTATAAAGTTTCCACAGCTAGTTCACTTAAGGGCTTTAAGCAGGATAGTGACATTTTCAGAATTTGGTTTTATAAAGATCATTTTTTCTAAGCAGGATGGAAGATACAAAACAGAGACTTTAGCTGGAAACAGAGAAATTGGTGGTAAACAAAAAGTGAAGGATGAAGCACGGTGGAATCAGAGGAAAGAGGTAAAAGAAAGGATGGATTAATGAGATAGTTATGGTGAAGATGTCTAGCTCACATGACATATTAAGTATGTGGTTTTTTCTTTACTTCTTCCAGAAAGAACATTAAAATGGCAGTAAAGAAAGAAAATATTTAAGCCTCCACATAAATAAAGATAATTGAAAAAGAAGTGACAAGAGATGAAAAATGTCAAGAAAATGTTGAAAATAAAAGCAGTTTTATGTGAATAAATGAATTAAGGAAGCAAAGTGAGCAAAAATCTAACTTCTGTGAGAAAGCCATCTGATGCAGAAACCCCCAAAAATCTAGGAACTGGAGGCATCAGTATTTCTGGGAGATGAACTGTGGTATGTGATTAAAGATGAGAATTGGTTGGTAATGTACGAAGAAATATTTAGGCCCTAGGATTCTTTTCTCAAGTCTAATAGAATACAGGTTATTTCCTCACCAGAGAGGTTGAATCAGAGAAAGTATGAATTCAGGCATTCAAGTAGATGAAGTAAAAAGCTCAAAATTTCTTAGCATTTTTCCCTGTTTAGCTCTCAGAATAATAGCATCTGTACTTATAAATCTCAGGTAAAGATCAGCAGAATTTCTTTAAAAGAAACTGAACCCATTCAAAAAGAAAAAACCCTACAGACAGTAGTAACATGTTAAGGTCAAATCTCAGACTAATCAACATATAGCCCCACTAAGCTCACCTGTGCACACAGCACTTCCAGTCACTGTTTTAGTGCCTCATTTTAAATATAAATGTACAGGCAAAGATTATCAGAAGTTTAAGGAAGATCTCTAACATATCAACACAAACTAAAAATAAAAACTAGAACCTGAAAGAAAAAGAACTGAAGAAAAATGTGTGTGAGTGTGTATATGTGTGTGTGTGTGTGTGTGCATGTGTGTGTATTAGTATTCTGAAAAACTAAGGAAAAAAGATATTACTTTCAGGCCTTCATGAAGCAAGAACAGGGTACTATAAGTAAGGAATATTCTAAAATAAGAAAGAAGGCTTGGAAATTAAAAATTTGAGAGCAGAATTTATAAAAATTAGTAATAAAAAGGTCAAATGATATAATAGATGCATGCTCTTAGAAAGTAGAAAAAAAGACAGAAAGATGAATTTTTTTTAAAAAAAGATAAGATTGGATTAAACATGGTGGAGTGAGGGAAGTCCCCAGATCTCTCGCCTTGAAACAACAATAAGCTGAACATTTAACTCAACAAAAAACACCCAAACTGCACACCAGCACATCTGAGCGTGGGATCTACGTATAAGAGCTACCACAGGTCAGAACCCCGGTATTGGGTGGTGGACTGGGAGAAACAAAGAAGCTGCCTCTGGCAGCCAGAGCTCCCTGTAGAAAGAGTGGAAGGAGAGAAAGTGTGGCAAGTTCCCTGAACAGCCCTGCCTGGGAGTGCTGTGAGCTCCACACGACTAACAGCAATGTCCAGTCATCAGGGCAGAAAGCAGAAATGGGGACGGCAGAAAAGTGGGAATGGTAGAGAAACAACAGTTGATTCTTACCAGCCACAGCTGCAAAACCAAGGCTGAGCCGCAGCCCTCATTCCCCAATCCAGAGGGCTCCTCCCTCTATACCCTCTGAGACCGATCACTGTGGAGCCCCAGGGGAATCTGAGCAAATGCTACTGAAACTGTCACTAATATTGACAGGAACTGAGACTGAGGGTAACGAGAGTGATTAAACATCTATAAAGAAAAAAAAAAGACATTATTAAGACTATATAAAGCAGAGATCCAAGAGGTTTAGATGCCACCTACTGAAAACCAAAAGAAAAGCATCTTCTTTGCAGCAGGCTAAAGAGAGACCTTTATATAATAAATCTTCTTTCTGGGAAAAAAAAAAAAAAAAGCAGAACACACTTCCATTAATGCCCAGGCAGAGAAATAGTCCATTAAACAGCATGAACAATCAGAGTGACAAGGCATCTCAGAAAGAAAGAGAAAAATCTCCAGAAAATAAGCTTACAGATATAGAAAAATGCGATTTAAATGGCAGAGAATTCAGGATGGTACTTCTAAAAAAACTCAGTGAGTTCTGAAATGAGTCATATCAACAATTTCAGGAATTGAAAAAACAACTAGATGAGGAAAGCAAAGAGATTGATACCCTCAAAAAGAACCAAATAGAATATCTGGAGATCAAAAACACAATGCAAGAACTGAAAAATGAAATAACAAGCTTGGGAAATAGCGTCAACCAATGGAGGAAAGGATCAGTGATATTGAAGACAGTAATCTAGAAATAAATCAGAAGGAAGAAGAGAGAAACCGAAGAATGAAAAATAATGAAAGAGAAATACAAGAACTAGCTGATACTATCAGAAGAGGAAGCATAAGAATAATGGGCATTATCGAAGGCAAAGAAAAGAAGCAGGTATTAGAAAGCATCTTCAGACAAATAGTTGATGAGAATTTCCAAAATCTAAGGAATGAGCTGGAGTTTAGAATTCAAGAAGTCAATAGATGCAATTATCTCAACCCAAAAAGGCCTTCGCCAAGACACATTGTATTAAAATTATCAAAAAAAGAAAAGGCAATAACATCAGAGAATTTATATTGGACTTCTAATATCTGACAAATGGAAGTACCTAAAAGAGAGAACAGAGAAGATAGAGGAGTGGAAATCATCAAAGAAATAATCAAGAAAATTGTCAGACCTAAAATTCATGAGCTTTCATTTTGAGCATTGAATATAATTAGTGGGGAAAAAAAAAAGATACACACTAATAAATTTCAGGGTAACATTGCTAA
Organism: Pteropus alecto; assembly: GCF_000325575.1. Lineage (NCBI taxonomy): Eukaryota > Metazoa > Chordata > Mammalia > Chiroptera > Pteropodidae > Pteropus > Pteropus alecto. The sequence goes on along the minus strand of NW_006494614.1, from coordinate 34,389,117 downwards.
AAAAAAATTATTTTTAAAACTTGAAAAGAAAAAAAGTGAGAATCAGAGCAACATCAACTTTAAACTTTAACAAAAAAGGCTAGAGGACATTATTTCAACAACTTCAAAATCTGTAGAAAATGTGATTTCTAATCTAGAATTCTATACCCATTAAAATTATCTACTAAGCGTGAGTGTGAAATAAACATATTTTCAGATATGTGAGATCTCAAAAAACTGATATACATCCTCGGAAAATGATTTGAGAATATGCTCCACCAAAACAGAATTAAACCAAGAAAGTGGAAGAGGTGAGATCCAGGAAACAGGGAATCAAATACAAGAGAGAAGATGGGCATCATTACTTCAGAATAATAATGTAGATTGTTCCCAAAGACAATGGCTGGTCAGGGCTATAGAAAAATTTAGATTGGAAGACAGGGGCAAAGCTTCAGAAAGTATGGCTTCAAATTAATGTGGAAATGAGATACCTGATTGTTTGATCATAGCGATAGCGAGAGTATTTTACAGTTTTATTAGAAAGCTTAGGGCTAGGTTAGTGAGAAGACTATAGAAAACTAAGCAAATAAAAAAATAATTATTAACTTTTAGTTGAGTAATAATAATACAGCAAATATTCGCTATAAATTAGAATAATGAAAACCATGTTGGAGTATTAGTTTGAAGACAGGAAGTAATTTAAGTGCTTAAAATGGGCCAAACATTCTGCTAAATGCTTGATTTGAATTAGTTCATTTAATCCTCAAAGTAATTCAGTGAAACGGGTACTATTACTGACCTCATTTTACAGATTAAACAACTAAGGTAAAATGCCTTATCTAGATACCCTTACAAATGAGGATCTGGCAGAATTAGACCAGTTAAAAGAAGCAAAAATTTCCAAGGATGATGACATCATAGACAACTTTAAGGTGAAAAATTTTCATTCCTAAGTATTAAAAATGTTCCTTGGAAAAATTTACAAAACCTTCAATTATCATTTTTGTCATTATGCCACAAAACTCAGATGTGGAGGATATTGAATCATGTTTTTAAATAATTTAAAAATTAAATTAATGAATACTCTTGTCATCCTCTGTGTTCTACAGATCAGAAACTGAAGCTTAGAGAATTTAAAGTAATTTACCCAAGGTCTCACATCCAATGTATACTAAAGCTGTGAAAATAAATTCTACTATTGCCATGCCACCCTGAACACACCGATTCCGTCTGATTTCAGAAGCTAAGCAGGGTCAGGCCTGGGTAGTACTTGGATGAGAGACCACCTAGAAAGACCAGGTGCTACAGGTGTAGATAGATAGATAGATAGATAGATAGATAGATAGATAGATAGATAGATAGATAGATAAATAGATAGACAGATAGATAGATTCTAACTCAGGCATTCTCTCTCCAGCCAACCAACTTGACCAAAATCTCATACTTTCTCCTCAAGAGAAAACATTTTTCTGAAGGGAAAATAGGCCTAACCAAGACCCAACCTGATAGTCTGGGCAAAAGATTCAGAGAGCAAAAGGTTTGAAACTCAGGACAGAGGCAGAACCTGGGCTAATCCTCCGAGATGCAGAAGTTCTTCTTAGCTCTTGATTGCTGCTGAGTCTTGGCACAGGCTGAGCAAGAGACTCCTGAGTAAGATATGATAACTAAGGTCCTTGAGACTTCAGAGGGTGAATCTAGAAGCGATTGTGACTTGTCGAGATGAGAGGGAGGAGAGCCAAGGAATTGACTGTTGTATTCTTCATATTTTGTTCTAGGATTAAGCCTAGAGATAAAGAGCCATGGTCCTGGTCCCTGAAAATAGAAATCACTGTCTGATACGTTAACAACTCACACTTAGTAATCTGAGCAAGAGCAAAAATAAATAGCATACGGCAACCTATTTAGACAGGCAAAGGTTGGTGCACTGGGCATGGCATTGCAACATATACCTGCAGTGGGTGTAGCTGAGGAGGCCTCTAAGAGGCCTGCAGGCAAGCCAGTGAGATAACCAACACAAGAGCAGCTCCAGCTGCAGGGACAACACAGAGCTTGGAGGCTGCTGACATATGATTCCAGGCTGACTATTTTCACTTACCGTGTGACTCTGGGCAACTCGTTGAAATTATTCAATCTTTAATTTACTCAGTTGAAAAATGGCAGTAATATATACTGAATAAGATTGTTGTTATATTAAAGAAACAACACGTGTGAAACACTGTAAGCTATAATCGTACTGAGTACCTTGTATGTGCTACATATTGGGAATAGAAAATTAAGATATAATTCTTGCTCTCGAGGAGTTCGCAATCTAATGATATATAAAGATTGGTTCTCTTTATTGTTGTAAGCCCCCCTTCCTTTCTAATTATCCCTCTTATCCTTCCATTTAGATAATATCTTAGTTTGGATTTCCTCAAAAGCAGATCCTGAGACAAGGATTGGAGTGCAAGGTTTATAAAAACAAATAAATAAAATAAATAATAATTTTATTAGAAAAATTATGCAAAATTATAATTAATCCATTAATTATTTTAAGAATTAGTGTACTATTACAATAATATATTTTGTGATTTATAAGATAAACATGTTTTCATAAAATAATAACTCCATTAACTTATTCCTAAGTTAACTCAGTCTTAAATCAAATTTATCTCAGGATTCAGGTTTATTCTGCCAAATTGGGTAGATTCTGCATCTTTTTTTTTTCAAATACCTGTACAGTCAAGAATCACATGATGATGTTTCGATCAACATGAACGCCAAGACCTCTAAAATGAAAGAGCCTCAGTGGCGAGGCGGGCGAGGGGCGGGGGAGGTATGGCCCTGGTCTTTATCTAGTCCTGTGACTGACAATGTGTTTATTTGAGATAACTTCTCTTAAAGTAGATTCCTCTTTGAAATAGAGGCCTTAGCAATCAAAGCCTGCCATATACGTGTATTACAGAACAGAGAAAAGTCAAACATCAAGACTTACACTATAATTATTCAGTGTTTGTGGTGATGTTGATATAAATGAACCTCCTACATGCAGCCAGTCCTATGAAAGTATAGCACATAAAATTACAGTAGTAGGCTACACCATCTAGGTTTGTGTAAGTGCACTCTATGAAGTTCACACAATGAAATTGTCTAAAGATAAATTTCTAGGAAGATATCCTTGTCATTAAGCAGCGCATGACTATTTTGGAGTCTTGGTAATATTCGTCCTTTAAAACTAAGAGGGTCTTAGAAGTAGATATGGGTTAGGCTTGAAGACATATGGTGCTAGACCCAATATGGCTCCCGCACCGAAGCAAAGTGAAATAAAAAATATAGTTAACATTTGAGTGTTCAATAATGCTCAATACTGTGCCAAGTGTGTCACATTCACTACCTTAGTGAATGGTGGACTTGAAGCTAATAAATGAGGGCTTTAAAATTATGAATTATTTGTTTTAAAGTGAGAACTAGAGTTAGTTCTTGTAAAAGAGATTTTATGTGGGCGGTAAATTATTAATAAAAGTTGTTAATCATCACAAAGTCCTCATTTTTGAAGCAGAATTTATAGATTGTCTCAATTGAACTTTGAAAATAAACACAGGCTCATGTACTAATGGTCTAGAAGACTTAAAAATAAGTATTTTTAGAAATTAAATACTTTTTAAATAAAAATTCATTCCATTGCCTTTTTAAATTTATTCTATTTATTTAAAAAATTATATCATAATATTAACCTTTTTGTACAGTTCTGTGAATTTTAACACATATAGGTATTTGCATAATCACCATCACAATCAGGACGCAAAGCAGTGGCATTAACCCCAAAACTTTCTCTTGTTCTATCTTTATAATCACATTATCTCCCACTTCAACCTCTGGAAACTACTGATCTGTTCTCCATTACTATTGTTCTGTCTTTCCAAAAATGTCATAAAATGGAATCATTTAGGCAGGAGGTGACCTTGGCTTTTTGAATCAGCAGAATGGCCTTGAGATCCTTCCATATCACATGATTAATAGTTGGTTTCTTTTTATTCCTAAGCATATTTGTATAAATGTACCATAGCTTTTTTATTCATTCATTGAAAGACATGTAGTTTGTTTTTGTTTTTTACCAGTTTGGGGCACTTATCAATAGAATTGCTATAAACATTTATGTACAGATGTGTGTGTGTGTGTGTGTGTGTGTGTGTGTGTTTGTGTGTGTGTGTGTGTGTGTGTGTGTGTGTGAAAAGTTTTTATTTCTTTAGGGTAAATATTCAAGAGAGAAACTGTTGGATTATATGATAAATGCATGTTTAATTTTATTAGAAACTGCCAAAACATGTCCATAGTGGATGAACTATTTTTTTATTTCCTCCAATAATGTATAAGATTTTCATTTCCTTCACATCTTTACCAACACTTGATATCGTGCTACTATTTTTTATTTTAGTTTTCTAAATGAATATATAGTGGTTTAAATGATAATTTTGCCAATGGTTAATGATGTTGAACATCTGTGCTTATTTACCATCTCTTTATCCTTTTTTAAAAAGTGTCTAATCAAGTCCTTTGCCCATTTTTAAACTACGTTGTTTGTTTTACTATTGTGGAGAGCTCTCTATTGTATTCTGAATACAAGCCTTTTGTTGGTTATGTGACTTGCAAGTATTTTTTGTTAATCTCTAGCTTGTCTTTTAATTATGAATAGAGTCATAAAGCAATCTTTTTAAAAAAATGTTTGATGAAGTCTAATTTATCAGTATTTTCTTTTATGAATTAAGCTTTTAATGTCATGTCTAAGAGATTTTTCTCTAATTTAGGTCATGAAAATTTTCTATTAGTTTTTATTCTAAAAATATTATAGTTTTACATTTCACTTTGAGGTCTATGACCCATTTTGAGTTGTTTATATAAGGTATGAACTTTTAGATATATACATTTTTTTAAAGAATGGGTACCCTATTATGCCAACATAATTTGTTGAAACTATTATTTCTTGATTGACTTGTCATTGACTTGACTATTTCTATTTCTGTATTAAATTCTAGAGATTCTAAATTGAACAATTTAGAGAATTAAATTAATGCAGTACTGTTATTTCTGCAATTTTATTTTTCTTTTTCAAAACTATTTTAGCTATTCTGTTTCTTTTACCCTACCATATAAATTTTAGAATCATCTTGTTTATATCTATATAAAAAGCTTTTTGAAATTTTTGATGGTATGATAATAAATCTGTAGTTTAATTTGAGGGAGAATTGACACTTTATTATGACGAGTCTCCCAAACCAAGAATATCCTGTCTCTCCATAGGGACATTACAATTAAATTTACTTTCATCAGCATTCTGTAATTTTCAGCATAGAGCTTTTGTACGTGGAATGTTAAAATTATACCTAAATATTTAATTTGGGGGAAGTTATCGTAAATGTTTGTTGTAGGTGGTCATTCAGAGGATGTAACTGCTGGTTGACCCTCAAGCTGGACTCAGGTGATTGGAGGCTTCTTAGTCCCTCCTAGTCTTTGGAATGAAAGTTCTGTCCACTGTTCCCATTGCCAGAGCTGTTTCAAGGACATAGCCTTGAAAGAATGAGGTGTTGTTGAAACTATCTGGACTGAATATGTGACTGAACCCAGTTAAGGCCTCTATATAAACTTTAAAGATACTAGTAGGTGATTGTGGAGATCTACTCATCTTCAGACGTCTAAGACAAGGCTTGTTAAAACTGCCACCTGCCAATCTGAAGAGATCTGCCTCTTTCTTTGGTCACTGTTTGCCCTTATGTATGAAGGATAGTTTCAGATTATACCTGGGAAACTCCTGAGGTTTGAACCAATAAATGTTATTGTTTTTGTTAAATTTTGTTTTCAAACTTTATGTTGTTAGCATGTAGAAATATGTGTGATCACCTTGTATTCTATAACCTTGTTACACTCATTTATTAATTCTAGAAATTTTTAAAAAAACTGCTTTGGGTTTTACTACATAGGCAATATGTTTATGTGTATAGTTTTTTTATTTCTTTACAATCTGTATTAAATTTTTTTTCTTGGCTTACTTCGTTGACTAACACAGAGTAGAGTAGAACTCTTAAGAGTAGAGATCCTTGCTTTTATTCTGATATTAGGGAGTAAATCACTCAATCTTTCATTATTAAGTATAATGTTTCCTGAGATTTGTTTATATATTTCCAAATAAAGTTGAGGAAGTTCCCTTCTATTCTTAGTTTATAACTAAGATATTGTATTTAGATATTGTATTTTGTCAAATTCTTTTTATATATCTAAGAATATGATCACATGGTTTCTTTTATATTGTTAATAAGAGAAATTATATTGATTTGTTTTTGAATATTCAGTCAGCCTTGTGTTCCCAGAATAAACCCAACTTGGTCATTATGTATTATTTTCTTTATATATTGTTGAATTTACTTTGCTAATATTTTATTGAGGATTTCCACACTTATGTGCATGAGGGGTATTAACCTGTACTTTTCTTTACTTGTAGTGCCCTTATGTGGTTTTGGTATCAGAGTGACATGGGTCTCATAAAATGAGTTGGGAAGTGTTCCTTTTTCTTTTTTCTGGAAGGAATTGTCTAGAATTGTCATTATTTCTCTTTTAAATGTTTGGTAGAATTGCCAGTGAAACCAAATTGACAGTGAATGGAAGATTCTTATTCAGGAGATTTTAAACAACAAATCAATTTTATTAATTATTGTAGGACTATTCAGGTTATCTATTTCATCTTTAGTAAGTTTTAGTAGCCCACAGATTTGGAGGAATTGGTTCATCGGTCTATGTTTTTGAAGAAATTGGTCCAATATACATTGAGTTATTTGTAATATTCTCTTACTAGCTTTTATAATGTAATATGATGCAGAAATACAATGCAATTCAATGCAATGCAATATAATGCAAAACAATACAATGGAGTTTATAGCAGTATCCCCTTTCACCCATGATAATGGTATTTTGTATCTTCTCTTTTTTTTCCTTTGTCAGTCTTGTTAGAGATTTATTAATTTTATTAATCTTTTTAATGAACCAGTTGTTGCTTTCATTGATTTTTTCTATTGTTTTAAATTTTGTTTCCTTCCGTTATCTTTATTAGTTTTTTCATTCTATTTGATTTGAATTTGTTTTCTTCTTTTTCTAATGTCGTAAGATGAAAATTTATATTACTGTTTGAGGACTTTCCTTATTCTAATGTAAGCATTTAATGCTATACATTTCCCTCGAAGCACTGCTTTAGCTGTATCTCAGAGATTTTAATAAATTTTATATTCACTTTTATTCAGTTCAAAATATTTTATATTTTTCTGTGAGACTGTCTCCTTTGGCCCATGGATTATTTAAAAGTGTGCCATTTAACGTTCAAGTGTTTGGAGATTTTCCTGTTACATTTGTATTTTTTACTTCCAAGATAACTTTATCATGATCAGAGAATCATACTTTGATTTCAATCCTTCTAAGTTTAAAATTTGTTTTATGATCCATGTGTACTTGAAATAAAAAGTATATTCCACTGTTGTTTCATTCAGTATTCTATAAATGTCTGTTAGATCTAGTTAGTTGATGGCATTGTTCAGTTCTATATTCTGTCTATTTTTGGTCTACAAGTTCTGTTATTGAGAGAATGATGTTGATATTTTCAAATATAATTGTGAATTTGTATATTTCTCTTTTCAGTTTTGTCAATTTTTGCTTTTTCTATTTTAAGGTTCAGTTGTTATGTACATAAACATTTAAGATTGTTATGTCTTCTTGATAAATTAACCCTTAATCAATATGTAATATTTCTCTTTTCTCTGAGTAATTCTTTTGCTCTGGAATCCAGTTCGTCTTATATTAAGATAGCCATTTTAGCTCTCTTTTTCATTAGTGTTTGCATTGTATAGTTTTTTACATTCTTTTCCTTTACTATGCATATATTATTATATTTAAAGTAAGTTTGCTTTAGACAGCATATAGATTTGTCAGGCTGTGTTAAATTATTTTTCAGCATTTTTTCTCTCTATTGTTTCAATTAAATAATGTCTACTGACCTATCTTCAAGTTCACTGATTCCTCTGCCATCTTCATTCTGCTATGGAGCTCTCTGAGTGAGTTTTACTTTGGTTATTGTATTTTTCAGTTATAAAATTTTAATGATTGTTCTTTTGCATCTATATTTCTTTGCTTATAATGTAACATTTAATTCAAGCATTTGAAATTGCTCATTTGTATATTTTATGAGTTGCTTTAATTCTTCGTCAGAAAATTTCAACATCTGTATTATCTCTTTGTTGGTGTCTGTTGGTTATGTTTTCCCACCCTCATTGTGATTGGTTCTTTGTAGGCTGAGTAGATATTTTTTGTGTGTGTGTAACCTGGACATTTTGAATATTACATTATGAGACTCTGAGTGTTGTATAGGCCTGATGGAGAATGTTAATCTTTTAATATTTATAGCAATTGATCTGGTTAAGTTTAGACCACAAGCTCTAATCTGCCATCCATGGGCTTTGGTTTTAATGTCTGTTTCATTATTAAAGCTTTTGATGTGTTATTCCTGTGCATGTGCCAGTCTTGAACCTAGGTGAAGGTTTCCTCATTGGCTCAATTCTCAAAGTCTTTGTTATGTTAATTTATTCAGGTCCAGCATGTGTAGGTTGAGGATGAGCCATTGAGTTCATGAACTTTATAGGGTTACTTTTCTAAACTCTTCCTTATTTCCCATATACCAGTACTTTCCAGTTCTCTGGGTCTCCTTTATTTTGGTCCTCTGGCAAGAAACTGCTTACTTCCATGATTGTACCATGTCTGGTGCCAATCTGCAGAGAACACACGGAGAATAACCACATAAAATGACTATCATTTATTGAATGATTCAATGATTATAGCAATGGCAGTACTGTTACAGAGCCTATTAGATAAAGACCTCTTGTTTTTATGGAATTGCCTTCCAACACCACAAAGAATCAGCTTTAAAATATGCCCAAGGAGAGTGGTCAGGAAGAGTAAAAGACTACTTTCAATAGTATTTAGAGCTGTTGCTTGGCCAGAAGGTACTTTTCTGTCTTTCTTTAAAGTGTTACTTTGGCCTCAGCAGCTCTTAAGAGGAGTAAGAGGTAAGCAGAGTAAAAAAGCAGAAGCCAACCACACTCACAGAACCCAGCCATACAAGGCAAGCTGTCCACAAAGCGAGCTAGTTTACATTTCAATCAAGTTAAAGTGTTGACTGATATCTCGAATGGAACACTTTTATTTGTTGAATAAAGGCTATATTTTTGTCTCATAAAGAGAACGCAAAACTATTTAATACTGTGGAAGGACAGAAAAATAATGCGGTCTGCTGAATTTCCATCTAGTAGCAGTGGAAAGATTTTCTTCAACCTATATCTACCTATCATCTATCTATCTATCATCTATCTATCATCTATCTGTCATCTATCACTATCATCTATCTATTTGTTTGCAATAAAATACCTCACATTGTATAACACAAGATTAATAATAGGCATTCTAGCTAATAAATGGGTTTGGTTTTCACAGTGAATTAGTCTACATATTGTGATTCACAAAGCTTTTAAAAGTCATTATTATAATTAAGTTTCCTTATAGAGTACAAAATGATACTGTACTTTTTAAAAACCTGCTTTCCTGAGGCTATTTACATGATACTCAATCAAAATTCTCATACTTAAAAGAAAGTATAAACTATTTGGTATCCTACTGAAAAGGCAGCAAAGTAAGTATTAGTCGACATTATTATCATAATTTTGTTCCTAAGATGTATGGCTTTAGTTAACTATACTACCTTGCTCATGTGAAAAATGGGAATCGAACTATTTCATTATTATATTTTCCTCATTGGATAATATTTTATCACTACAAGCTTTGATTATTATTTTTACAATTATCAATACAAAGCATTTTTTCGATAAAATTATGTACTTGTCAATTTTAACTTTGCATATTCTGTTTCAAGAAATTTAATACATTTTTCAGTATTTATATAAACATTTAGGAAGAGTAACAAGAAAAAAAAAATTAGAGGGGCAATCTAATTATCACCAGCAGCTGTAACCTGTTGCATTCAATGCTGGGACTACAAGATAGGCTGCTTTAACCAAATGTTCAAGAATTTAAAAAGCTTCTTTTATCTTTTCTTGTGATTCAAAAGGAAATTACAGAGTAAAAAGCACTATTTAAGATTAAATGTGTTTTCCTACCATATAGAAAAAAATCTTCTTAACCCATCTCCCGGTTAGCTTTCACACTTATGAATTATGAGGCCACTCACCTATCAAAAATGAAATTCATCTCCTGGAGACAGAGATGTCAAGTATTTTATACTATGTGGTTTTCTTCTCTCTCCTCTATTATTTATCACTTTTAAGAAGGTATCATTGCAGGTTGTCTTACTATACAATAATTGGAATAAATTGTCATGGTGTTTTATGAGAGAATGATCTCATTTTAACCAAGTATGATTAATAAAAAATTCAGATTTGGGCTAATTATAAGTGGTAAATGAATAAAGCTTCTTACAAAAGACTGTATTATGAATAACGCTTCACTCTCTTTAATAAGAGAGTTTTCTTCATTCATACAATGGGAAAGGGGTGAAAGTGGAAAGAGATAAGAAATTGAGGTGTAAGGAGAGGAGAGTATAAGAGACAAAAATAATTAGACTTCCACAGATCATTCTCTTATAGATAATGCAAACAACATGAGGAAAAGCATAGGAAAATTGTCTTCCTTTATTTTAATTCAAATGAATTGTTATTTCTTTTTCTGGTCATCATTGGGTGGGAGCCCTTAATGATTTGTTTTATAGAATTGATATTATTCTTTTCTGGTTCTCTCTAACTTTGTCAAGGGTGTATTAATGAAAGTGCTTTGTATAATGACTTTTTCTCCTTCCTTCCTTAAAATAAAGTTTATTGTCTTTTCTAAGCAAAATAAAGCAGAAAAACATATATTATTGAATTTATTTATTTTTTTAAAAAGAAACTCCAAATGTCGTGTGTGCAAACGTTTCTCCCTTCACACAGAGGCTTGGGAAGAATTTAGTGCTAAATAAATGCTGCCTCAAACCCAGCAAGATAAAACATAAATCATTGCATTAAAACCTCTAACAAGTCTATCTGCTTTTTGAAATGACTGGGAGATGAAAGCGAGGAGTCTCATTTAAGAAGGCCCAGCGGATCGGTTCTGCATTTATATAGCTGTTATCAAAAGCAATTCATTTGGAGATCAAATAGACTGACAGATAGGACAAGCAGGGGATCACCAGTGCCTTCAGGCAGCCCAAAGCCAGGATGGCTCCCCAGCACCATCACTAATATTGAGCCTAGTCAATGCTCCTGTTTATTACCATCTCCATCCTCTGCCAGCTGCACGTTAACACACACTTCCTCCATTCCTTTTTATTCAGGCCACTGTAGGGAGAAGAGCAATAAGAATACGTTTCCTCAACTGGGTCTTGTA
>NW_006494614.1:34358324-34377675 GCF_000325575.1 Pteropus alecto | reverse complement strand
TTGTTCTGCAATGAGCAGACTACATTTATTTATTCTAATTTTGGACAATGGTGATGATGATGAAGAGGAATAAAAGCAAGAAATAAGAGAGGCTTACCACAGGGCTTTGGGTTCCCAGACGTCTTCACGGTTGGCATGTTCTCCACAACTTCTCCAGCCTGAGATTATGCTCAGCTCTCTTCAGCTGATTCTCCCACAGCGGGGTGAGAGGGAAACATGTCAGTATGAAGTGAATTTGCACAAGTGGGCATTTCAAGGTTGGCACTGGGAAAGTCTATTTATCAGTGTAGAGGCTGGGGTCTCTAGTCATCTATTAAGTAGAACTTACTAGACTTTTATTTGATTAATGGTAATACATTAATTGTTGAAAATCTGAATAAAACAAAAACAAGGATGAAAATGAAAAATTCAAATAAAATCTTTTTTTGGAGGCAACTCTTATTAACATGTACCCATACATATATAGATATAAGCTTAAACACACAAATTTATGTGAGATGATACTCTCTTTGCATCCTATATGTTTAATTTAATATTTAAAAATAAAGATTTCTTATGCAATTATCATTTGAAAACATAATTTTCAATGAACTAAAACCTTTAATTATATGAATGTTCCAATCTCAATTTAATTACTTTCCTCATCAATGCTTTAGGGAATGTGTTGTTATTTTTGGCATATGAGTAGTATCTATTTGGTTCATATATTTTTCAATAAATTATTTAGGTAAGATTTTTATTTTTGAACCACTTAGACAAACATATGTATATTTTAAAATCTTTTGATAATTATTAAATTGTCCTCTATAAAGTTTATACCAACTGATAGCCACACAAATAATGCTTATTAGGCTGTATTTTGCCAGCATAAAGAGTACTCCCATACACTGGGCTTTATAATTTTGTAAAATATTTTCCAATTAGATAAGTAAAACATGGCATCATCTTGTTGTTCTAATTTGCGTTATAGGCATATCTCATTTTATTGAGCTTTGCTTTTTACAAAGTGAAAGTAAGACCCTCCACCAACAAAAATATGATTCCCTTTATTGTATACGTGATTGCAGTGTTCTGGAACCTGGACCAAACCTGCAATACCTCTGAGGTATGCTTGTATTTTATCACATTGAAATAAATTTTTATGTGTTTATTTTTTTTTTCTATTGTAAATACTATGTTAACCAGTTTTTGGAGGATTAGCCATGGTCATCTTTTTCTAAAAATTTAAGAGGCTTTAATTATTAAGTATATTAATCTTTATTTTATACATTAATAATATCTTCATTTAGTAACCAGAGCTTCGAGGTAGCATTAAATTAAAATTCTTAAAGGGATGTGATAATGAAATAGTTACATTATCGACTTTAAGCCATTGTATTTCTACCAATGGTTTATAAAGCATCATGTGATTATAGTAGCTTTAGATTTTAAAACAGTATTTACACATGGTATATGTATAAAGAACTCGTTTTTAATTTGAGTGTTCAGGAGCAGAATAAAGAAGGAAAGCATTATTGTAAGCTCTTTTTTAAACTTGTTTCACATTTAAAACTCCAATGATTTTAGCATAGAATATTCAGAAATAACAAATATAAAGCTAGCTAATGCCATTAAAGTGAACCCAGAATTATTTTCCTTCTGTGGGACTTAAGGTAGCAATCAATCAACAAATATTTACTGAGCACCTACTCATTACCTAGGAGAACCACAAATATTTAAAAATATTTATTTACAAATATGTTAAAAGCACAGAACTTACCTTAAGTCTGATTTAGGAAAACAGCTTTTTCCTATACCGTCATTGAATATTCACATCCCTCTGTTGCTGAATCACTGTATTAGGGGTGTGGAGAACTCAATGATACAGGAGATATGGTCTCTGCTGTCACTGTGTTTTTAACCTGGTTGGGGAAACAGACATAATCTTTAAAATGTCAGCAGCCACTCATCACCTAGACATGGCCTTGTATTGTAATGAGGGCAGCATAGACAATTTCAAGCAGGGGAGAGCTCAATAGAGCTTGAGAGATCAAAGGTAGACCTTTTCTGGGCCTCAAAGAATGTATAGAACATGAATTGTGGAAGGAAAGGAAGAGAAAATTGTACTTTTAAAGAAAAAGACAAATTTCTCTTTTGTATTCCTTGAGTTTCAAAACACACCACTTCTGCCTTGAGATCCAATAAGCCAATGACTTTTATCTTTGTATCTGTGGTGCTTTTCCTTAAGTTCCTGTACTCCCATCCTAGCAGCATTGAGAGGGGGCCTTAGAGAGGATTGGACAGAAGGCCTCCACTCTATGACCTCTCCATTCTCCATGCAACAGGGACCACAAAGGTATATGATGGTGGTGGTTATCATCATAGAGACTCCACTTTCAACTCCCAAATTAGACACTTAGCTGCATGTAAGGATAGCATTTGTCATTACTATAGCTTTTTTAATTCCTGCAGGGCCCAATCTTATCCATAGACATAAAAAGGCAGAGGGGATATTATTTGTGGTAGGCTGAATAAAGGCTACTCAATAGCTATCCATATTCTCATTCTCGGCACCTGTGAGTGTTACCTTACACAGTAAATGGGGGTCCGAAGATGAGATTAGGTTAAGGATCTGTAAATTAAGAGATAATCCAGGATTATCCAGGTAAGTCCTAAATGTAATCACAGTGGTCCTTAGACAGATCAGAAAAATAGTAGATGTGAATCAAGAAGTTGGAGTGAAGTAGGTATTGGAGATATGCTTTGAAAGTAGAGGAGGGACCACAAGGCAAAGAACATAGACAGCCACTAGACACTGAAAAAGCAAGGAAACAGATTTTCCCCTAGAACATCTTGAAAAAACCAGCCTTGATTACATTATAATTTTAGCCCAGTTAAACTGATTTCAGATTTCTGACTTCCAAAACTTTAAGAGAATAAATTTGTGTTGTTTTAAGGCATAAAGATTGCGGTAATAATAACAATAGGACATTAATATATTATTGAAGCTTCTTCTCCTAAAATAGCCTTCTGCCGTTAATTGAAATTCCATCTTTAGATCAATTCCTTTAAGCCATCGGTTGGGAAATCTGTTAAAATAAAAAATGGTCCCTAGGAGATGTGATGTATTTAACATTACATCACTAGTGTGAATTATTCTACAAAACTAGAAATTCTGGAAGAAATAGGTCATTGGGTAGCTAAGTTTGATGGGAAAGATATAGAAAAGATAGGTCCAGAACTCAAAATACTTCTGAGATGAACTGGTCTCAACACCAAAGATTTAGAGGCTAAGATTGGAAGAAATAAAATAAGACAAAATTAGAGGCAAACCCCAAATACACGTTAATAAATCCATAGTTTTCCCTTGAGTTAGTCTAGCTTTTATGCTCTTTACGCCTATAATTTGTACTGATTTCCAAAACAAAGTACTCTATTTTAATTAATTAGTACACAAAAATACTAAAAAAGGAAGTATAATTAAGAAATCAAATATATTTAATTAAGCAAACAAGGCTTGTAGATTTCAAATACAACAATTCAAGATAAATTTCTACATTGCCATATAAAATTCTTGTGTACAAGGAAGCGTGGCATTATTTTTGAATTCTAAATATAACACCTATCTCAGGAGCAGACCCCTGCTAAGTGAGGAATGTTATACCTCTTTTGGGAAATTAATGCACTATTTATCCCAACACTTGATTTACATTTTCAGATCTTAAATGCAGAAATGTATCTAAGCTGGGTTCTATTTTTAACTGGAGATGTTGTTTATGCAGTATCAGTTATGTTCTTCTAGCACATTCCTAAGTATCTGAAAAGCAGAACTCAAGTTCCTTTGTATTGACTGCTCGTAGTCGTATCAAAAATAATGTTTTTTAAGCTTAACCACAAGTCAAGGACAAGACAGGGTAAGAATGCCATTTTCTCAGGTATCAACAGTAATGCTGAGTTGTGCCCTCTCATATC
Source organism: Pteropus alecto (assembly GCF_000325575.1). Classification (NCBI taxonomy): domain Eukaryota; kingdom Metazoa; phylum Chordata; class Mammalia; order Chiroptera; family Pteropodidae; genus Pteropus; species Pteropus alecto. The sequence continues at coordinate 34,373,724 of NW_006494614.1, read as the reverse complement.
TGGAAGCCTAAACTCCATCTGCCATGTTGGACCAAACCAAGGAGATCACACCCAGTCACAGCTATACATTTATTTAGCTCAAGACCATTGTCCAAAAATAAAGTGTACAATAGTAATAATTTATCAGAGTATAAGAAATTACTATTTTATGTTATTTAAAACAGTAATATGTTAGGATGACTAATGCTCCTGGCTTTACTGGAACTTTCTGGGATTTCCCAATTTTGACACTGACAGTCGCATATCCCCGGAAACCCCCCAAGCTCAAGCAAATCAGGATAGGTGGTCCAAATGCAAATATATTATTGACAAACTGTCATTTTGAAATGATTTTACACACTTGAAATGAGCAAATCTTAAAAAGTAGATTTAATCGATTATATTCTCTTTTTAACAAAAAGCTATATTTACAGTTTTTTTTTTAATTTAAATTTATTCAGTGGAATATAGATAAACAGGATGTATTTTAAGTAGTAGTGGTATTTTCAATGTTCATTTTTGGATTATTAATTCTATTTTCACTTCAATGTGCAAGCAAAATATGCTTTTATCATTTTTAAGTTAATCACGTTTTTAAGGCCTCAGGAATGTTCTTTACACACAGACATTACCTGTCAAAACTACATACAAGCTGATAATTGTCCACATATTCACACCCAGAATAAGCAGTGTATTTTAAGGCAGTGTATCCGATTTAAGATCTTTATTATCGCTGAGACAGGGCAGCATGTGGATAAATGTCTTGATGGTCCAAGCTTTCAAAAAATGTTGCCATTTATTTTGCAGATATGCATCCCTGCACAGCCACCAGACAGGACTGCAGATGACACAGCTAAATACAATTGTTTTCCTACTTCTCTTCTCCTTCCCCTTTGCCCCCGAATCTTCCCTCTTTTCCGCTACCTCCTCCAAATGTTCATTTTGAAGACGTACTTTTCACTGGGATTAAAACAGGGCTTGCATTTAAAATTTTCATTTACCAAACAGGAAAATATTTTACTAGAATGGAATAGTATTAAGGAGAAATGATTTTCCGTGTGCCCTGAGGCCTGGCCTAGACAGGATTTGATTTGCTATGTTCGTCTGGAATCTGGATTGATACGCAGAGATGAGAGGGGGTGTTTAATAAAATTTACATTTCATTTTCTCACTTGACACCAGTCTCCTGTCACTCATGGAACTGATGGGAATGCTGCAAATAACTTTTGTCAGAATCTAGTTTTAGAAGCAGACTGGGGAATGAGGAGACAGAAAAGAGAAGAAAAAAATGACAATCTGGTTTGTTTTCATCTTGTGGTTCCGGTGATGAAAACAAATCCATTGTGGCTGGAGGACCTGAGAGCTGGCTGCCTCTATGCTGGAAAGAGCAAGTGTGCTGTGCCGGTGGGAAACCTGGGGAAGACAGGTGGGAACTGATGTGATCCAGCTGCCCACAGGGGATAGTTGTGCTGTCAGAGGAGAATCTATGGGTTGAATGAGGAGTTTAAGTTTCTGGGGGACTGGAAGTGATTCATGTCTGCTGAAAAAGAGATCAGAAGCCATCCAAAGACAGGCACAAAGACAGAAGAAGACTGAGTTCCACTCCCCACCCTGCTTTTTCTTCAGTGAAACCATAGTGTCTGTATTAGTTTTCTATCACTGAGTGACAAATTACCAGAAACTTAGTGACTTAAAGCAATAATCAAAGTAGAATATTATTCAGTCTTAAAAAAGCTGGAAATCTTGTCATTTGCAATAACAAGGATGGATCTGGAGAACACTATCTAAGTGAAATAAGCCAGCATAGAAAAGCAAATTATGTATGAATTCGCTTATATGTAGAATCTAAAATAGTCACACTCATAGAAGCAGAAAGCAGAATGATGATTGCCAGTGGTTACGGGGAGAAGAAAATGGGGAGATGATGGCCAAAGGGTATAAAGTTTCAGTTATGCATCATTAATAAATTCTGAAGAACTACTATATAGCATAGTGCCTACAGCTGACAACACTAGATTGTAAACTTTCTAAGGGAGTCAGTCTTATGTTAGGTGTTTACTACTTTCACTACTACTACTACTACTACTACTAATAAGGAGGTAAGAGGAAACTTTGGGAGGGAATGGATATGTGTATGGTCTCGATGGTGGTGATGCTTTCATGGGTGTATTCTTATCCATTAAATTTGTACAGCTTTTTTACATGTCAGTTACACCTCAAAAAAGTGGTAAAATATTCACAGCAACAACAAAAATGCCACCCATTTTTCACCTCTCAGTTCTCAAAGTCAAAAGACTGCAAATGCTCAACTAGATTTTCTTCTTAGGGTCTTGCAGGATTTTCCATCAGAAACCAAGATCTGCTCCTTCACTCCATTGCTTATTGAGAAGCTGCATCCAGTGACATTAGAGGAAATCAAGGAGAGAAGTCTTTACAAAAGCCAAGAGAGAAAAGTGGTCCAAGAAAGAGGAAGAGAAAGTCTGGACTAGATGCTCCCGAGATGTCATGTAAGATTAAGATTGTTCTTGAGAATTGGAAATAAGGAAGTCACTGGTGATAGCCCAAAGAGTGGCCTCTGTCCTGTGGATGGGCCAGAGGCATTTTGAAGTGCCTGGTAGAGTGAATGAAAACTGACAAAGTAATGAAATGTGGGAGCAAAATTCTTTCGAACAATTAGGTTGGAATGGGAGTAGAAAAATGGGAAGAGATCTGAAAGAGTCTAAAGAGTCAAAGAATGTTTGCTTTTGTTTTATTGTTTTTTGTTAAATGAAAGTTACTTAACCATGTTTGACAGTCATGAGAATAATTTAGCAGATATTTTTTGATAGAGGCTGTGGCTCCTTGTGAATAAAATAAAGACATGTAGAAAGAAATTCTAATGAGAAAATTTGGTATTACTAGCCCAAATTTTCAACACTTCTAGAGTTGTCAAACTGTAGATAAGCACACAGGATTATTTGTTCATCCCCAAGTTTTAGAAAATTGTATAGCATCTAATTTCTCAGGCCACATCCATTATTTGCAAATTGAAGCTCACAGTCTCTTGACTTAAGGCTCTATCACAAGAATTAGAGTCTCTGAAACCTGCCTAACAAGTGTGCTGTGATAGCTGGTACCAAGTCAGCCCTTTGTGTTCGGGGCTATAACACCACTTGGTGTGGGTTTAGAATAAGTTCTTGTGGAGCTGGGGTGGAAGAAGTACACAGTGTCACTAATCTGGGAAAGTGGGGGAAAAATATCCTGTGGGTACTTCTCAGTGCTATAGGAATTTGCTGGGTTCACTCTTGACTTAGAGTGAGCATTTGCTTCTCCAGTGTTTCCTTTATATGAATGATAGGGAGACAGCTCTTTTATATTTGAATCCTATGGAGAGATGCTGAGCCCATAGTCATATACAAGTCCTTATAGACTCCTCACATAGATGGGACCCTAGGTAGCATGGCTTGTATGACATTCGAGGGACACTGTGATAAGAAAGCAGATTTATTCATACTCTGACTTCTGTCCACCATGGAACATTTCTTTCCTCACTTAAAGACTTTCTTTTTTCCTTTTATTCCTCTTTGGCCTCTCTGGTCCATTCATCTTCTATTCCATACCTTCTCTTTCTTCTCCTGTATATTTGTCTTACTTCACCTTCAAGGACTAAGAATTTCCTTACCTCTGAGTGAACTCTAAAGAGATTGCTAACCTTTGGTTAATCATAACTTGGAGAAAATATTTTAAAAATTTGTTTTAGTAGTAACATGCCTTTATAGAAATATTGAGATATAAAATAGAAAGTGCAAATATATCCATATTACCTATCCCATTCCTTAGAGGTAAGTAACTATTGTTTTCAAATATATATTGGCTGTCTCTCCATAACCTTTCTATACATAAATAAACTACAGGCAAAGCATATTACATTATTGTTTTGCAATTTGATTTTTGTTTGTTTTAGCCTAAAAGTATATCTTGAATACCTTTCTACATAAGTCATTCTACTGGATGACTCTATTATTAAATTGAGAAAAATTTTTAAAAGAAGCAAATGCAATCCAAACAAATTACCAATTTTGCTTTGGATCTTTGTAAGAGTTTTGCATCTGACTGTTTCTTCATTATAAAGTGGAGAAAAGAGTGGTATTTCTACATGTGTCAAAAGGAAATTGACTCTCTTTTCCCTTTATATTATAGCGACTAATTTTGAAATAAAATATATGGTAATAATAAACGAATCATCATTTTGAGACTGAAATAAGAGAGGATATAGAAACCATCAACTCTTCAAATCCCAGTAAATTCTGAAAAGTCCTAAAAATGTATTAAATGAATCTTTTGTCTCAAAACAGGCCAGATTGATGAACAGAATATACTTTTTTCTTGAATTGTTCTAAGCAAAGAAATCTCCAGTCTTTTTGAAGTCTAAAAATAGCAAATGCTAGAAAAATATTTGTAAACAGGCAAAGCTCTGTATTGTACCACTTAAACCTCATTTAACTTTATAATAATGTTTTTTCTTTCTTTCTTTCTTTCTATTTTTTTTTATTTTTACAAATTACATTCTGGAAACGTGATTTGTCTCTCAAATGTATCCTTAATTATTCACAGTACTATAGTGTAGGTTGAAATCAACTGTTCTATACTCTGTAAAATTATTCCTTCTGTTTATAGCTCTTTCAAAATTGACATTCATACATTATAAATTCTAGAAACAAAATATGAAATAAATGCATGAATTCTAAATCACAGAATTAATTAAAATCCTTTACTGTTATTGATGTATACAATTTTATAGAAGCTTGATTGAATGCTATTTGCATGTGATTTACATTCAATTTCCCCATACTCATTTTGCATAGAGTTTACATACATTTCAATGTATAGTGATTTTATACATTTGAAGTTAGACTGCTAGACAGAAGAGAGTCATTCAGCTAAACAATCATAGAAAGGACTGGGCCCCTGAGGGAGCTAAAGGCCTCATTGGGCAATTATAAGGGCAAGTCTGCTGCAGGATGAAACTCTAGTTGGATTGGCTCAGTCTCTGTCTGAGAGAGAATGAAGTTCTGTCAAAGTCTGATAACTTCCCTGAACACAACCCCCAAAACTCAAGAGATGGTAAAAAGAACCCAGCTCCTTTCATCCTTTTTTCTTAATTTTAACACCCCTAAATATTTACAAGTATTTTTTTTAACTCTCTAGAATTTTCGTTTGTTCAGTATCTTGAGAGAAAAGAGTCCATCATACATAGAAAATCAGAAATGGAAGGCAGGGAGAGATTCTTTGAAATAATACGTGAACAAGATATATTTTTTAAATTATTTATTTGAATAAAGGATTGTTACTGGGTGACCAATATTATGGTCTGAATACATTTAGGGTTGGTCTATAGTGGTATTTTATCTAATCAGCTCATCTCCAGACATGAATGAATAAAGAGTTATTTGCTTCAAGCATTTACCCAATTCTCCCATTTTTTTGAGATGGAAAAAGAAGACTGGCTTAACTATGGTTTGGGTGATTCTGTTCAGACTGTGAGATTTCATGCCACATGCCTTGCGAGTTACTTTGAATGTTTCTGGCTACTGTTCAGGCCCAAGGAGTCAATTGTGATGTCAGGGATCTCAGACTTTGCTGGAGGTAGAATGAATAGGTTGATTATGGTTATCCCTAGACAGAGAGATAGGCTTAATCTTATCTCCTGGAAAAGTCAGTCTTTTGGTACATGGAGGATAAATAAGAAGATAGTAAAGATTGAGAAAAGGGCAAAAAAAGAGCAGAAATAACAGAGCTGGTAGATGACCCTTTTGAAGGGTAAAGTAGGATGAGGAGTCATGGTTGACCTCTAGATTTCTGGTCTAGTGCAGGGATGTGCTGCATTGTATTAGAGAAAGCATGAGGAGGAGTAGGCTTTAAGGCCATATTAATTCATAGTGCTGTGGGACAACCTAGTAGAAGTTCTCAGTAGGTAGCTAAATATATGGTATAGAGCTCAGGAAAGAAATCTAGGCTGAAATTCAAGGTGGTAAATGAAGTCACCAGAGTGAAAGGGAGAATATGTAGATAAAACCTCAGCTAAGACTACTATCATTTTATAATACTCAAAAACCTTAATTTCTAAAATGTTTTTGTACAAAAAGATTAGAGCTCTTCAAAGACCTACTATATGTAGTAAAGATTGCAAACAGAATTACTTCATAGACCAGGAAGCTACAAAAATGAGACAAAAAAAAAAAACAGGTTATAGCAGAGAATAAACTAGAGAAGGCATAGTCTGCTTAAGCCATTCAAGTTATTTTGTTGTTGTTGTTACTTTTTTAAACACTGTTAGTACCCAAACAAAGTATATCGACAATGAGGATTTATCCTGCAGGCAACTATTTTGTACCTCCAGAGTAAATTTCTATAGGCCAGATTGCCCATTAATGCCTTCCTTAAATACAGACAGCCTGGATTAATATCTTTTGAAGTATACTAACTCTGTCTCCCTCAGAATCCAACATAGTGTCACAGAGAAGGCTGCCTTACTCCTTTCAGGGCAGCTTGAAGGTTTAAGATGTCCACAAGATAAATAAAAAAATGGACAAAGAGGTTGAGAAAGTTTCTGTTAACTCATGGCAGGGTGAAATACTTCCCACTGATGCCCTGCTGATGATGACTTTCAGCCAGTACCTTCTATGGGGCTAATACAAGGGCATCGTTATTTAAAATTTTACAAAAGAAAAGTGTATCTCCTTACTCTGTTCTAATTCAAACATAGAACAGCCCCTTAATCTTTCAGAGATTGGAAAGTCCTGGTTTACAGTAGAGAAAATCTAAGAGCAAATTCTTTTTGGAAATTCTCCTCACCTCCGTTGTCTTTGCTTTACTCCCTTGAAAATGTAAAGACTTCTGGAAACAGAGCCAGGGACAGAGTCAGGATGTTTAAATTATCCTTTAGTGTGAACACTGATGGGCCCTGTGCAAATGCATGGATTAGGTGGAACTGCCATTAGCTTCTTTACCCAACTTAACACCAGTTGACCCTCTACTCTGGTCTCCATTAGAGACTCTAGCACAGCTTAGAGAAGCTGCACTTGATATAATCTCTTCCTCACCTCCTTGTGCAGGCTCTATGAATTATCTTCTCCAAAAAGCAGTTCCTTGATAAATAAGTTAGCTGATAATTTACTTGGCCACTTAGTTATCTCTGGTCTCCCAATAGAGTTCATTTTTTTTTTTTTTAATTCCAGTTGTAAACTTAACCTAGTTACTAACAGAAATAACTACTGAAAAATAACTTTGATTCATGAACAAGTTCCTTCCAAAAATTTACTGTTTTTGAATCTTTGTCTTTAACTAAAATTTCAACAAACCCATGAGAATATTAATTGTCTTGTATCAATACTCATGAAATGTAGACTTGATATGTTTGCTTTACTGTGGGCTTTCAATAATGATAAGATTTAAACTATGAAATAAAATCGACTTGTAAAAAACCAGGAAGTTGTCTTGTGATTGGAAGACAAGTTCTGACAAATCTCCTATCATTCAAATGTTCCTATAAGATAAATGTTTTGCTGCAACACTGCGGGAATAACTGTAGCAGACCAGACCTTTGCATGATCCCTTAATAAGAAAAGCCCAAAGCACTAGGTGTGATCATCCTAGAGAAAGCTTAATAACAACTCCTACTGGTATAAATCAGTATTGAGTCATTATTAAGAATGGTGAAATCAGGAAGGTAATTGGCTTAAGTTAAAAAACAAATACAAAATTAACAAATATTTGGGAACCTATTATTTGTCTAGCCCTGGCCTCGGATCTATGATACATACAAAAGATATATCAGACACTGTTTCAATCTACAAGCAATTATACGATCGTCTTCCATTCTAAAGTTGAAAAAAGAGAATTCAGAGTTCCTATTCTCCCTTCTTAGCCTCCTAACAGATCAAGCCTCGTCTCCTTTACTCATTTTCCAGAAATATTTTGAACATTCTGACTTTCAGCCCAAATGCCCACTAGGCTGCTTGATCACAGCTGTTCGTGAATAGCTTCTGCATGTACTGAATGAAGGCAGAATGCCTCGGTGACACCACAGGAGGCTTTCTTCTCCTGAGAAAGCCCCAAGCTGCCACCGTCCTTGCCCAACTGACTCTGGTCCTGCAATTGTTGCCTCTCCTGTGGGAGGTCTCGACAGAGCAGCAGCAGCTGATCTTGGCCTGCCAGCTGGTATCTGAGCAACTGTTCTTGGGCTTCCTTCCAGTCCCCAGTCTCCTGCACGTAAGTCTGCTGAACAGAAGGGCTTAGGGCGCAGGTGTGCCTGTGGGAGGTGACACCGGTAATAGTGGGAGCAGGCACAGCAGCCCCTTCTCGGCTGCCACCCTCTTCTTGGACAGCACGGCGGCTAACCTTCCTTCTGGACACTCCGTTTAGTGACTGGTGGGGGAGTTCGTTCAGCTTGCCCAGCATGACCTTCATCCTCATATCTATGGAGAAAAAAAGGAGGGGAAGAAATAGATTTAGCTCTCAATCATTTGATTATATATGGTGCACATTTAGTGTCCCTGAAAGATATTGCCAAATAATTAAAGATTGAGTCTTATCCGTTTATCGATTTACAAATTTTTAAAATTTTTTCTAAAAAAACCCACTGTATGCTATGCCCAATTTATAATTAATATTATGTAATAAAAGTTTGATTATAGAGCTTCCCAGAGAAACATTTTTATGATGTTGATAAGTCAACAAAGATTTTTTATTGTAAGCCTAACAGCATAAATATGAAAACTAGGCCATAGTTAGGCCTTACCAAGTAGGTTAACAAACACTCATATCGAGAAATGTGAGCTCTAAAAACCAGTTTTATTGAATTCTTTGGCTTTTATGCCAAATTTACAATTTGAATATCTTCGATTTTATAAAAACATGAAAATAAACATATGTAGAGGTAACACAAATATATAGATAAGCATGTATTCATATGAGTGTTTACATATGTGGTTGTGTAACAGCTGAAGAAATACTGGACTGGAGATACAAAATTAAGGTTCAAGTTTCCCTTCCCCTACTGTTTGGCCCTGTGACTTTCATTTTGTCACTTAACCTCTCTGAGCTTCAGTATAATTTCGTATCACTCTTAGGTGCTACTTAACAATTTACTAAAATGCATTTCATTTTAACAACCTTAATTATTGTTCTCTCCCCTTGACATTTATTTTCCTAATTCGACAGAATTAATATTCAACTCAGAAGCCTGCAACATTGGTATTGACAGAGGTAATAGATGATTTGGGCATTTTTGTCCTAATCCATCCCAATTCTTTGAAGGATGTATTACATAAGCAATAATACCACTAGCTTTTAAAAATGCGATCATGCTACATGTAAATGAACTAATTAACCTATCATGTTACTTGAGCAATAAATGATGATGAACTAGAACTATATAGTCTTACTGATACAATTGCATCAAATCTACCAAAACTGTTGTTTATGGTATTTAATATATGAAAGATGGTCTCTAAAAGCTACATGTCACAGCAGCTAAGAATACATGCTTGGAATCAAACAAATGTAGTTTGATGTGCTGCTTGATTCTTTGCTTGATGAATAAATGTGTGAATTGTAGTTAGGCTCTGTGTGCTTCAATTTCCTCATCTGTAAAACAGTGACAATGATAGTATTCACCTCATAAGACTGTTTGAAGGTTAAATAAGATGAATCATGCAAAGCACTGCCCAGAGCCTGCAATACAGTAAGGACTGGATAAATAATAACCATCATAATTCAAATCACTAATGCTCAGATAGAACTCAATACTGCCAGGCAGTCATTTAATCCTCTTAGCCACCTGAGATATTGTGATTTATGATAAGAAATCCTTTTCTGGCACAGAATTTTTGAAAACCTTAGAATTCCCTAAGTGATAAAAGCAATAAAGATATCTTTTTGTTATGTTAATGAGGTGACTTTGGACTTCACCTAAGGATGGGAGCTGGTTGCCAGGAGAAACGAATCATGTGATTAAAGAAAGGGAACTGCCAGTCCCACCCTTTGACCTTTGGGGAAGAGAGAGGGCCTAGGGGTTAATTCAATCAATTACCAATTGCCAATGATTTAATCAATCATGTCTATGTAATGAAACTTCTATTAAAACCCGACAAGACAAAGTCCAGAGAGCGTCCTGATTGGTGAACACGTAGAGGTGCTGGGAGACAGGCATGCCTGGAGAGGGCATAGAAGGTCTAAGCCCCTTCCCCACACCTTGCCTTATGCATCTTTTCCACCCATTTATTCTGGAGTTTATATCCTTTTGTAATAAACTGGTAACCTAGTAAGTAAAATGTTTCTGAGTTCTGTAAACTGCTCAAGAAAATTAATCGACCTAAGGAGGGGGTCATGAGAACCTTTGATTTATAGCCAGTTGGTCAGAAATACAGCTAACAACCTGGACTTGAAATTAGTATCTAGAGTCCATGGAGGGGTCTTTGGAAACTTCAATCTGTAGCTGGTTGGTCAGAAGCATAGGTAGTATAATCTGGGCTTGCAACTGGCATCAGAAGTTGGTGTGAGGAGTGAGGGGCAGTCTTGTAGGACTGAGCCCCCAACCTGTGTAATCTGATGCTATCTCTGGGTGGATAGTGTCAGAATTTAGTTGAATCATAGGACACCCAACTGGTGTCTGGAGAATTACTTGGAACTATGTAAGAACCCCTCTCACCCCATATTGGAATTAAGTCTCAGAACTATTTTATCACCCCCTGAAGCTAGTCCTATTACTGTCCTCACTTTACAGATCGGTCTCTGGGTCACAAAGTTCTTAAGTGTAGTAGATAAGGGATGCAAACTTAGCTAGCCTGTCTTGGACACCATGCACTTAAAATATCTTCTAAATATGATTCCGTAAGTATCTTTTTTGACTAAATATGATTATACAAGTATCTTTTCTTTCTACAGTTTACAATGATAAAATGTACCATGAATTAATGACCCTATATCTCACAAAGATAGAAACATTACACAAATTTACATTAAAATTAACAAATAAGAACTATCAATAAGAAAGACCCTAGATGTCTAATTTTAGGGTATCTTTTTTCCTGTTTGCTTATGTTTTTCATGTACAATCTAGTCTCACCAATTTTCTTAAATGTCACCTCTTAGTTTGATTTGCATTTATTTTACAAATACCTTCATTGTCTGAAGGTTTGAAACATTTCCATTTTCAGAAATTTCAAAAGTTCCTCAGATTCAGTATCTCAAAAGAATGAACTTGCCGAATTTTTCACAAATCCTACTCTTCTCTTTCTTTGCCTTATTTCATTCATGTAATCTCTTTTCAGGTACTCAAACTGGATTGTAGGAGGACTCATTCTGAGCCTCTAGAGATTCTTTGCTGGAGTACCTGTCCATTACTCATTAGTTTATTAGTTCATCTATTCATTAATTCACTATTTAGTGAGTACCTACTAAGTGATAAGGCTGGGAATATAGCAATGAACAAAAAACAGTCCTAATATTATGGAGTTTATGTTCCCATAGTACAGACAAATGTAAACAAGAAAGTACACGGAGCCTGTACTAGGCCCGGGGATAATAGGGCTCCTAGAAGCATGTCCCCTATTCTCCAGGACTCCAAGAAATAGACCTCTAAGCTGATTAAGGTTAAAACCTTATGCTAAGTGGTTAGAACCTTATGCTAAGAAGTAAGTACTAGGAAAGACAGAAAGGGCATACTTAACTTTGCTTGAGAAGCTACGAAGGTTTCACAAAGGAGATGATTTTTGAGTTTTAAAGGACAGTATGGTGAGAAGGCACCCCAGTATAGAAAATAGCATATGTAAAGATAGGGCAGCAAGAAAGAAAAAGGCATGTTGGGGTCCCTGGACAGAGCTCCACACTGAGAACCTAGTGTGTGTATTTCAGTGTGGATATGTATGCAGGGTGGGGGTTGGCAAAAAAAAATAATGTAATAATACTAGATAGAGGCCAAAAATAAAGCAAGGGGTTTGAAAATCTTACTAAGGATTTTAGAATATATCTCACAGAAGATGGGGAGTCCCTGAAAGTTTTCAAGTAAGGCAGTGACATATTATTTCTCTCTTGGAAAAATAGCCTTTCTATAATGAAGAAAATGAACCGTGAGGACGCTAGAGAGATTAGCTAGAAAGCTATTGTAGTGTGAACAAGACATGATAAAGAACAACAGACCAGAGTTAAATATATTTAAGAGCTGAATAGAAAGATTCTAGAGATGGTAAAACATGGGTAGAGAAGAGAAGAAAGCTACTATTTATTGAACATCTAGGTACAGGTCATAGACTTTAGTGCTATCCCCATTGATAGATGAGAGATTAGAAGACTGAAGAGATCTTGTAGTCTAGAGAAACACTATATTTCCACTGCTTCAGAAAAAAACCAAAACTTTCTTTAGTGCACATAAAGATAAATCAATTGAAAATAAAAATATTCCCCTTAGGCTATAATATTGTTACCTATACAACATCCTGGTGGTTGTAGGTGCTAATGAATATTTGTCGAATAGTATGATAAATTAGCATAAGGACTTGAATATATTTTACCTTTTCCCCCAATAGATTATAACCTTCTTGAAAACTTGGACTTTCTCTTAACTCTGCTTGTATCTTCTATAGCAACTATCTCCCTGTTAATTAAATACTGATATCACATACTTTCTTTTTCTGTTAAGAGCAGCGTTTAAAGAATTAGGGAGTTTTTTCAGACCAGGTATCTGAAAAGGCATTTCACAGCAACAAAGGCCCTAATTTCACCTTCTGGCTAGTATTCTTCAAGTGTGAGTGTGTGCGGGGTGGTGATGGGATTTCACTTGCACATGTGCCCAGGACAGTGGTTAAGAGTAAAGGTTTTATAATCAGACAAACTACTGAGACCGTTGTCTTTATTATTATTATTAGTAGTAGTAGTAGTAGTAGTAGTAAAATGCCTGCTTTGCTATCTCATAAGGTTGTCATGAGAGCAAATGAGCTAAAACATGTTTGGGTACCTTGTAAATTGTGAAGGTCGCTATAAAGCTCAGCTGGTGTGTTGTGATTTTGTTCTTATTGTGATGATGATGAAGGTGATGATAATGATTACTGCAGGAAGAAACAAAGGACCATTCGTAGGAGTATTTCATGGAAATTTAATGTAAATATCAGCTTAAACATTACAAACATTGTTTTTAAAAAGTATACTCTTTTCTAACTTCAAAATTTTAAACTCTTTTTAGCTGATTTCCCAAATATATATCCTTTAAAGTATTTTATATCCACATAGTGCTTTAGTCTCTGGCTGCATGCTACTCTAAGCCCGAATGTTTTCTTTCCCCTGATTACCTCATTTTCCACCTGTAAGAATAATCGTAAAACATACTCATCTTGAAATATTTTTTCCATCCTATTTTTCAAAACTCTCTGCTTTCTTTTATTCATATCCCCAAATATCTCACTTCCTTTAGAAAAGATTTCTTTACTCATGACTTTCTCATTCTCGTAATACAGTGTGTGTTGAGAAATTTATCAATTTGTTTGTTACAAACAATAAGGTATTATAGTTCAATTTAAAAAGCAGTTTTATTAAAGCATATGTTTTCTAACAAAATAAAGGAAATTTGAGATTATTCTATGTTAATGGCACCTTTATTCATTTATATTCTGGTGTGCGTTTTTTGAAGAGAGAAAGGCTAATAATAATTTAAAGTAACACACAGTGATTGTAGCAATTATCACAAGTTATATGTATAATTTAATCCTTAAAACAACCTTCTGAAATAAATGTTTTTATTATCTCTCTTTTGGAAGGGAGGACATTGGAATGCAGAGAGATTAAGTAATTTCCCAAGACCAGGTACAAAGGAGTGGCAGATCTCTTTTTATAAACTTGAAGATTTTTGGCTCCAGAGCATGTACTCTAAGCACTACGTAACATTGTGTAAAGTTAAAGACAGCAGTGGGGAGTTAAGAAGACTGTTTGGTTGGGTTCATGCATGTGAATGTTATCTTTTGTTTACCTTACAGTGAAAAAAAGGTTGAGAACTATTCTGAACCCCTGGTGGCAACACCAACATTAACATTTGCCATCTTTGCTTTTCTCACAGTTCATCACCAAATTCATTAATCACTGTTTTATATAGAAGGTAAATGCTAATTTTTTAACTTGTGTATTATGCCCTTCAGTTTACTGAGATATGTCTTAGATTGTGTTAGAAGACAGTAATCATGCCTCCATCACACTATACGACCCATTATTGGGGCAAAGTATACTAATTTCCTATTCAATTTAATTTAACAATGAAGGGGAACTGAAGTGAGAAAGAGAGAAGGTAATAGTAACAATCTAAATATATATAATACACTTTTGATATAGAGCAGTAAAATGAGACAAAGTATCATGTTGTTTATGTTGTTTCTATGAGGTATCAGTTAATATTCTGCTAAACCCACGTTACTCATATGTTCTCTCTCCTTTTCCAGTCCTTTGCCTGGCATATATCTGCCATGTCCATCTAACTATGGGATAATTCTCTTGCTTAGAGCTATATAAACTTTTGGATTATCCTAGTTTCCCTGTGGGATCTCAACACCTTCCAGAACTGTTCCTTTGACAGCTCAAACTACATTGATTTATGCCTCAATACTTATTGAATAGTTTTTCACTTGACTTGTACAACTGCTTCTATTATTGGTTATCTTTTTTGTATGAGAGTATTGTCTTCCTTTTTGGATGTTGAGTTCCTTCAGGGAAGGAACTTTTTATGCCATCAAAATTGTCTCCCTATTATGCCCAGTTCTATGCCAAGTACTGAGCTTGGTGTCCTCTCCATAATTACTGTACCCAGTAGGAGGAAAAGACATAGTTTACTGAGATCAGCAAATAACCAAAGAACAAGAATAATAAATTGTCATGTAGAAGCAAACTTAAAAAAGAAAAAAAAAAGCTTTGAATTTTTATTCCTTGGTAAAACCAATACCACTTTCTATAAGGGAAATTCAAACACTGCAAGTCACCTATTTTCAAATCACTGAAGATATATATTGTCATCCTGTTTTTGAGAGACCATCACTGGGAATCTGTTCCCCCTTGCTCTTCAAGTCTGCATCTATTCATAAAAGACTAACACAAGTGTTAGCTTTCCTTCGCAGGCCCCAAAACATTTAAAAATCTCCTATAAATTATTTACATGGCAGCCCCAATCAGCAACATACCTGACAGACTCCCTAGCCGAAATGAAAGTGCTCTGTGTATAGGTGCCCAGGGAGGCTGGCTGCCTCCCACTGTGAGGTTATAGACAGAACTAAGTCAGCACACATTATATGTCAGCGCCGACATCAGAAAGAATCAGATACTTTGATCTCGGACCTCCATAGGAAGCTTAGATCTCAGACAAATTAGATAAAAAATGAATTTATAGTAGATATGTATCCTAAGGCAT
>NW_006494614.1:34313999-34358304 GCF_000325575.1 Pteropus alecto | reverse complement strand
GAAGAATATTGAGAATCAGAACATATGAATTGGCATGCCCCCTTTCCACCTCCGCCTTGTTGTTGAGTTCACATGAAAATGGAAAGATGGGATTTCAAATTGCCCCTCTATGCCTCTTGGAGTCCTATTGGTAGTTTTGATCAAGTTTTAGGAAGAATGGCACGCAATATGGGAACATATATCCCTTCTCTATGAAAAGAAGGGCTCAGATGTTTTCGATCCTTCCAGGTTCAACCACAGTCAGCTGCAGCATTGTCAGCTATCCTTACACCCTTTTGTCTTCCAAAACTTTCCTGGGCAACAAATACATGCCATGCCTGTAATTTGTGTGGGTTCTCGTCACTGGCTTCTTTTGCAATGGGAACACTAACAATGATCTCCCCTCGCTCCTCACCTCTCTTCCACTGTTCATGTTTTCCTCGTCCAGTCTCCGTGAGCTACATTTGGTGTTGGATGATGTGGATTCAGTATGGAAGGCCTGTACCTTGGAACCCAAATAGAATTCAAGCAGAGAGATGGAGGGCTGACCAACATAAAGAATGTACTCCACCTTGGTTTCTTATTTGCCAATAAGGGCAACACCCCTGCCCACATATAGAAGGAGCTATATGCAATGGTTAATAAATAATGTTAAATTATTAATTAGTTTATTAATTGATAAATATTAATTAATAAATAGCATACTGTTACTTATGCCTTTTCTAGATTATTTGTTCAAGTGAAAAATTATCGTTTATTTTTAATAAGCAATACTTGACAAATCAGGAAGGTACGAAAATTTTAAAAAGACGAAGAAAAAATGCATTTAATTTTACATTATATCACCAGTGATCTCCTTTTTTATTGTTTTTGTAATACTCAAGCAATGGAAGTGTTTTGGTAAATCAAATTTAACTCATTAATCCTTCTAGAGTTTACTTTGAAGCTTACTCTAGAGTATTCTTTGAAGTGTAAATCTAGACTGATAAATGTTCTAAATAGTCAAATTTACTAGCTCTATTTATAGACTAACGCTCCTATTGTCCTTTCTTTTCATCTCTTTTACTATATATTACATTGATTTATCTATTATCTATATCTATATCTAATTGAGGTTATTTTCATTAACATGCCCACATTTTCTTGTGTAGGTATCACACTGTCTTATGAATAGTAATAACATAAATATGATCGCTCTGGTTGAGTTACCCTTTACCACTTCCATAAAATAAATTTCTTATAAAAAAATAGCTGTGTATCGTATTTTGATACATATTTTGATCCATATTTTCTGAAAAATTTTAGAATTATCATACGCTATTGTACACAGTTTAAAATAACTGGAACTGTGTTAAACCTTAGTTAATTTAGGAATAACTGAGATGTTTGTAATATTAGTCAGTCTAATTAGAAACATGCTGTAATTTCCTATGTATTCAAGTCTTCTCTTTAAACTATTCAATAAAATAGTTTATTTTTATGTAATTCTAATATATCTCTAGTTAATTTTTTTCCAAGACAGCATATTCTTTGGTCACTATTATATATTTCATTGTTTCCTAACTGTATACCATTGACTTATACAATATTATTTTTGCATAGATTGACATATATTTGAGTAAGTCACTCAAGTTATTTATAAATTATAGGAGTTAACGGTTTAATAATTTGAGTTATTGTTAAATAACTATATCATCATCAAACTATCATATATTTTCTCCAACACCATCCTCTTAATTTTGTTTTACATCTGACTGTTTTTTAACATTCCAAAATACAGTTAATAATATTATGGTAAGATTGAGTTATATGTGTTGTCCTCATTAGAGTAGACATTCTTCTAACATTCCATTGTTAAATGTGATATTGGATCTTGGTTGCAAATAACTCTAGAACTTATTTAGTAGGCAGGCTTTTTTTCCTGATTATTTCACAGAAGTTTTCCTAAGGAATTGTTAGATTTTATTCATGTTTTTAAATTAAGAGATGTTCATATTCTTATTATATAACATCGACATGCTATTTGTTAATATTTCAGAATATAGTTTTACTTTCCTGGAAATGTGAGACAATTTCTAGCCCTAAGCTGTTTTTTCCCTCCAATTCCAGACATCTTAAGGCCATCTTTCTCCTCTCCTATCCCTGTCATCTTCATAGATTTGTACCTACAAAGGTACACTGATCGTCCTTTTTATTTCACATTCACATTAGTTGACAGGACTCTAAAGTGGTACAGATAAATCCCTGTAGTTGATGGCCATAGCCACACATGCATCATATCTTGCCATTTTTACATATCAGTTTCCCATTTCTAACACTGGGTACACAAATGTCACCAAAAAAAAAAAAAAAAAGGCCACTGGCCAGATAATGATCAGAGCATAATTTGAAGAAGACAGTGCTGAGGCCTAACAGTAGCAGCTGTCCTGGGAGAAGAAACTAAGGCGGCCAGCAGAGAGCACCACCAGAAGCAGGCGGTCACATTACGTCCATTAGGAGGGCCCAAAAGATGTCCTGTCATTCTCCCGTTGTTAATTGTAAACCTGAATAAATGTTCTAAATCTCTTTTGGAAAAAATAAGGATATTTTTGTTTAGTTTTGTTTTGCTTTCCAGCAGTTGAAAAAACTGCTTAACACAGGATTTTCTGGAAAGGGGCAAGGGAAAGAAGGGAGGTCCATTTCATTTCGATCCTCATCACTCACTCCAGAATAGTTAAAGCGGTCTAATATTGTAACGCTCTACAGTAAAAGTACTGCTGGGATTAGAAAAGATAGAGCATTTGTACAAAAGGATCTGGTGAACGCCAATATTTATATTATATATAAATATATATAACACAAATATTTATATTATATATAAAAGGCGTTGAGTGAACAAGAAGGAAGTGTTATAAAAGTTGGGAGAAGGGGACTATTCTTTTTAAATACAAGAATTTGGAAAAGAGAAAAAATAATTATTCTGAGATTGGAAGGAATGGTATGGTTTAGAAATGTGGATACATAGGGTGTTATGGTAATAGGCCACTGATAATTATTGTTAAGTGAATGATGAAGACGTGAATTCTGCAACTGGGAGGTCTATTGTTGTATATGGGACATACTGTCTTAGGGGAAAAAGAGATAGGGAGCGGAGGAGTGGACTTCTATAAGGCGTATATTAACAGACTGAAGAAGACATGTCTGTGAAACGGAGTGGAGGAAGATGAAAATCAAAGACATTGCAGAGGCAGAATTGATGAACCTTGGCTAGCAAAGGCATAGGGTGGTAAAGGGAGAACTAAGAGTTAAAGATAACTCTGAGATGTCTAGCCTGGGAGATCTGGGGGGCTATTAACCAAATCAGGGGACAAGACAATATTTGAGAACAAATGATATAAAACTGAGCTTTGACAAAACAAAGCTGGGCTCCCTTCCTGGCATTTCTGTAAACCTGAGTTTGTGCAAACTGGACAACCAAGCCCTGGGCAAATGAGATTTGAAACAGTGTGATATGATTTAAGAGCTAGAGGGACTAAACATGTAACTCAGGATAATAATATTCTTTCTCCCCTATTTAGCATTTTCTCTCATCTTTAAATTATTCAAATACACATCGTTTGTTGTGATTGTGTTACACTTAATTGTTTATTGCTTGGAATTATTCTTTCATTTTCCCTAAAATACTAGTCTTGTGTCTCAACCAAATTGGAAACTTAGAAAGAACAGGGGACCAGGTATCACCTCCTTGTAACTATACAGAGAGGACCTTATAAGGTACTAAATAAATATCAGGAAGAAAGAAATCCTTATATAATATTTACTGGTGGATAGAATCTAATTGCATCCGCTCATTCCAGTAGTCTCTCATCTAAATGTTACAATGACAAGCAATAGCTTTTGTCAGGGTTTCTCAACTTTAGTATTATTGACATCTTGAGCCAAGTAATCTTTATTGTTTGAGTGGTTCTGTGCATTGTAAGATGTTTACAGTAACTCTGCTCTCACTAGATGCCAGTAATGTGATACATGTATGCACCCACACACACACTCTTCAGAGTTCGCTGAACTAGTTAGATGCAGAACAACATTGGACTGCTGTTTTTTGATTAAGCATGCACTCAGAACCATTAGAATTCACATTCATTTCAAGCAGAAAATATAATTGGCTATTACTTAGAAAATAAGAATATTCTTCTCTTTAGAGCATATGTTTCAAAATATTTCAGATCCATGGAAATTATATGAATATTTTTCATACATCATATCCATCCTTAGCAAACCCATTTTTTGTTCTGTCTGCTATCTTTCTATTTCCTATGTCCTTAGAAGGACATGGGCAAAGCACTGGTCTGAGGCAAATACCTATCTTTTCTCTGCTTGGCACCAGTTCTAATGGTGATTTAGCTATATAACAAGCACAATCATTTGGCTTAAAGCACAATGTAAGCAAATAATACATTTTGCTAAAAGAACAACTAAATAACAAAGAGCTTAACAAAGCTGACTCATTTCTTGAGGGTTCTATATTCAATCTAATTTGCATAGTTGGTATTTGGCAGCTACACTCTCTTCTTTCCCAAATTCAATAATGTTGCCAAACTGGCAGCTTTGCAATAGCTAAGGGAAAGATTATATGCCTATATTCTGGTTTTCCCTTTCTCTGTGTAACAAATTCAAATGTTAAACCAATAATCTTCTACTACGTGAGAAAATATAAATATCAACTTGAATAATTGGTTAATAGATGAGTTATCAGTTAGATCAGCTAGATTCCTATGCTGGGGTATAATTTCTTTGAGATGACATAACAAAGACTGAGAGAAAGAGCTATAAACTAAATCAATTCAGAAATGAGCCATGAGTTGAGGGAGACCACAGTTCATCCACACTGGGTCTCTCTGGTGGGGATCATCCCCAGTGTCCAACCTTACCTTCTCCCACTATGGGGTCTTCTTTATCAGTCTCTACCTGTGATCCTTGGTGTTTGGATGAGACGTGGCTATGGTTCTTTTGATCATTAGTCTGGGATTCAGAAATATCTTCATTTTTTATTTCTAAATTAATAAGAAAAGAATTTAGTGTTTCTTGGTTTTTTTTTTTAGAATAAAATAACATTTATTATTTTAAATGAGCCCTAAGTATTGACATTTCTTATATGCCCCCACAAAATGATTGTGAGATACATGCAATAGAAAGTATGTAACACACCTAGAGCTTAAGGAATAATTAAATAAAATCTCATCTACTGACCATCAACTTTTAGGTATAAAACTGCACTGTCTAATATGGTAGCTACATTACGTGGCTATGGAACACATGAAATATGACTAGTTTGAATTTAGATGTGCTATAAATGTAGAATATACTCTTACTTTTGAAAACATATAAGATAACTAATACTTTTATATTTATTACATTTTGAAATAAGTTTTGATATATTAGGTTAAGTGGCTCCCAGAAAAATGAGATTATATGCCTCATTTTTGTGGTTCATGTCATATTTTTATTGAACAGAGCTGGTATAGAATGTTACTAATGCTTTTTTTAACCTTTTATTTTGAAGTAATTATAGATTCATAGGAAGTTGCAAAGAAATGTATAAAGAGAACCCATGCAACTCCCAGCTTTTTCCACTGTTAACAAGTTGCAGAATCGTAGTATATTGAAATTAGGAAACTGATATTGGTATAATCCACAGAGTTTATGTAGATGCGTGCTTTTGATTGAAGACTTTCTATCTTCAGTCTACTGCTGACTGAAGAGATGCTTTATCTTCTATTTGTTTGTTTATTAAATATAGTAATCAAAATATATATTTATGTTGCTCATGCTAGGCACTGTTCTCGGTAAACAATGGGAAAACATGATGAGTAAGAAAGACCTGGTCTCAGCCCTCACAAGACTTTTATTCTAGTTTGGATGGCAGGAGATAAACAAATAAATTTGTAATATAGTGTCAGATGATGCCATGTCGTGGCACATGATGATTGCTCAAGGAGAAGCCCTGTGGTGATTGAGCTTTGTGCTGAACTAGCTGATTTTTTCAGGGAACATCATTTTTGCATTGAAAGAACTTGAGAGGAATGATTGAAAGACAAATTATGGTTATTTGTACTTAGATATTTGGCAGATATATATTTTAAGTGAATGAAATGAGCCTATAACTTCAAAGAAACAACTTGCAGTACTTGTTGGGAGGAATAAAATTCAAGCCCTCATGAGAAATTTAGAAATTTGGAAAATTTGTATCAACTACAATTTTCACAGATTTCTAACTCTTAAAAGTCTATGTGGAAATTAACAAATGTGATTTTAAAATTGTAGAATAAAATATGTCAGCATTTGAAACATCTTCATGACTCGGTGAAACAACCTTTTCCAAAAAACCAAGCCTAATATTTCAAAATCGTGCACAGTTAAAAGCTCCACTCAATGTACTTTTAAGTAACCACCTTTTGGCCAGTATGGGTACAGTATCAAAGAAGAATATCTACAATTATCTGTAAATGCTATTAACTCATTTTCCCTTTGCCCCGAGAATACTCTCTGGTGGCAGGCACTTGCAGCTTCAATGTTTACCCTGAGATAATTCACAGATTACAGTCCTAAACTTACCCCCAAAGTTTGCCACGAAATAGCTCACTTTTATTATTATTTTTGCATCACTCTACTATATTGATAGTCTTTAGAAATGAATGATGCAAACAAATAACGGCGAGGTGATCCGGAGAGAAACACAATATTTTTGTGCGGAATGTGACCTTCTGCTTTGTGTTGTTCCGTGCTTTGAAACTTACCACACACACACAAAAATTATTAAATTATTAAATATGTGATCATCATATACATTTCTGTTACATTAGGATTAGAGACAAGTTATGTTTAGAAATAACTCCAAGAACAGTTTTTATATTTTATTCTCACATTGATAATCAGTCAGATTTGCTTCAGCTTCAAAGAGCGTGTTTATGTAAAATTAATGCTGACAGCAAGCTGCACTTTTTCTTTTCTAAGTGGGAAATGGGTTAAAATACTCTTCCCCTTTCTACTACGTATCTGCATGAAGCTGGATTTTCTTCATATACTTCAGCCAAAACAACACATCGCGACAAATAGAATGCAGAAGCTGCTTAAAGAATCCTGCTGACTTTTCTTAAGGCAGACTTT
The DNA here is from genome assembly GCF_000325575.1 of Pteropus alecto. NCBI lineage: Eukaryota > Metazoa > Chordata > Mammalia > Chiroptera > Pteropodidae > Pteropus > Pteropus alecto. The sequence goes on along the minus strand of NW_006494614.1, from coordinate 34,351,179 downwards.
AAAGAGGTTTATAAAAATGGCATTATTTTCACTATACATTCTTTGGAAACAGGTTTTTTAAATAAAATATATGTTAATTATGTTAACATATTACGCATGTATTATTTTTAGTTAAAAAAAATTTAAAATTTTCTCTTTTAACTTCTAATTTGGAATTACTGATAGAATACACATTGATGAAATTCTTTGAGGTTTCCAATAGTTATTGAAAGTTAATGAGGTCTCAGGATCAAAATTTTATAACCTGCTGACAGACCATACAGTTGAATCAGAGAATCTTGTTCTCCAAGGAAATACAAATTACTTATACAAAGCTGATTACTATATACTATTTTTTTTCATCAAGTTCCTCATGATCTCTTTACATTTTTAAAAAAGGAAAGATAGAAGTCTTTGTCCATATATGCTAGTAACTGAAGAAAGAAGCTTCCCCTAGAGCTCGGGGACCAAAAGAGAAGAGATAGGGTCAGCAGAGCTTAGCGAGAGGTCCTTCCATGGTTGGTAGGTTTACCTGTAACATGGAGGATGAGAATTAAGTCACCTACTTCTTGGAATCATGAGATTAAAACTGATAAAAGGTCTTTGCTTTAAAACCAGAAAGCCCTACATAATTTCTCTCAATAACTCTCCTTCTCACCCCTCTCTTACGCACGCACACACACACACACACACACACACACACGCACGCACGCACGCACACACATAGAACTTTAGATTTAAAAACAATGGCCAATGGCCAAAACCTTGGGGTCAACAAATCACAAACAACATCCCAGGGTGAGATATCATTCTTCTTGAGAAAGACAGGACTCTTCAAGTTTTCTTGTAGTTTGTCCAGCCGGATCAAGACAGGGAGAGAGGTAGGCATATCAGGCTGAAGCTTAATAAAAAATAAATAAATAAACAGCGCATCCAGTGCATCTCTCAGAAATCCAAACATGGCAAATCTTCTAGAAGCAGCTCCAAGCGTCTTTCTTTTTCCTTTATTTTGACTTTCTCTCTTTGCCTCTCCTCATTTTGCCTTTTATATTCTGACTCTTGCTTATTACTTTGGTATCCTAATATTTCCTACTATCATAAGCATTTCATCCACACTTTGATAGGGAGTGTGGTGTGGGTGGAGTAAGAAATTTGTCAGTGCCCGATCTGCTCTCCCACAGAGTAGGACAGGAAAAAAAAGCCTCTTTTACAGAAACTCTTTCAGTGATTCTCCATCCTCCAGGCTAAAATCAAAACAAAAAACTACCAAGCACTCTCTTCCCTCTTCTGAAGAAGAGGACGTTTGACCCTGATTCTTGAACTCACCTTTTGGAGGGTTACCTGGGCAGTGGAGCATGTTGTTTCAGAGAATGAGATCTGGAACCAAACTGCTTGGCTTCTTCCTGAAAGTGTGACCTTGGCAAGTTACTTAGCCTTTCTGTGCCTCATGTTCTTTCTCCATAACATAGACATAGTGTTTATTTAGTATATACTTCATAGAGGTATTGTGAGGATTAGATAAATTCATATATCTAAAGCACTTAGAACCTGGACCATAGTGAGTATTCAATAAATATGAGCTTTTATTATTGTTGCTATTATTTAAAACTAGGTGATCCTTGTCTCTACTGTATGAATTGCACAATTTAGCTCCATGTGGTTTAATATGTGGCAAAAATTTATAAACATTTCTTTTTGAAAGAAGAAAACATTAATATATTATACATAATCACATTTTTCCTCAATATTTTTATTCTTAAAAAAAACTACATACTTCTGCTTTTGTTTCTCTTAAACCAACAGCACACCAGACAGCACAAGGCCAGCCATGAGACCATGGAGCACAGAGAAACAGCCAGGATTATGGTCGACCTCTCTGACCTAGTCACAGGTAAGATGGCAAATGGCCTGGATCGAGCTGTAAAATTGGCCCCTGTTTAAAAAAATAATAATAATGTCTCAAGAATAATGTATTAATAAGATGCTAATATAATATTGTGGGAAAATATGCTTAAATATTACATGGTACTTAGCAGTTTCAATAAATATTTATTGAATTAAATGATTAAATAAATAAACCAATAATAAATTCAAGATTTATATTTCTAGAGAACTACAAGAATCCAATTCTAATAATAACATACAATTGTACTTTCCAATTGTGTATAATACTGATGGGGAATTCTTCCAATTTTCCCCTTTTATTCTCAGATTTGCTTTCTCCAGCAATGCAAAATTTCAGTTTCACTCTTATCTTCCATTAATTAGAACAGAAATGCTCTCAGCTTCAGACTGTGCAAAACTATTTGCTCTGACAAATGTATCCTATTTAAAATGTATCCTATTTAAATATCCTATTTAAAATAATATAATATCAAAACTTGGGCTCAGGGATTCCTACTACAGAACCAAGACAATTTTTAAAGTCCACTCAAATTTCGTTATCTGGAAAACTGGGAGTAGAGCAGTGGTAGATAGATAGAGCCACTTTGGCTATGGAAGATGGGTGAAAATGAGTAACTTTCTTTACAGAGTGCATCTTTCTAAGAATTCATCCCAAACCTCTCTGCTTTTAACAGACTGATTATTTTGGTTCTAACCCATTATTCTTTCTAAACGATGCATAAAAGAATCTAAAAAAAAATACCTTGCCTATACACAGAAAAATCTGTACGCAAATTTTTATAGCACTTCTACTCATAATTACCCAAACCCAGAAACAACCCGAATGTTCTTCAACAGGGGAATGAATAAATCAACTGTGGCTTATCCAGATGCAATGAAATCCTACTCAGTCAAGAAGATAAAAATTTTAAAAAAAGAAGGAGAAAGGAGAAGGAAGAAAACCAAAACAAGACAGCCAGAAAGGGAGGAAGAAACAGAGAGAAACAAACCATTAATAATGTGAAACAACTGGAATGAACATCAAGGCATTATTATGCTGAGCAAGAGAAGCCCATCTCTGAAGGGTACATACTATACTTTATGATTCCATTTATATGACATTCTAGAAAAGTCAAAACTATACAGATGGAGACCAGATCAGTGGTTGCCAGAGATTAGTGGTAGTGGGAGGGGCGGATATGAGGAGAGAGGAAAGTATAAGGAAGATATTTGAGGGAAATGTCCTATATCTTGATTGTGGTGGTGATTACATGAATTTCTACATGTAATGACATACCAAAAAGATAAACTTTACTGTATATTATTTTTTAAAAAAGAAAAATTTTAATAATCTTATACTTTGGAAGGTGATAAATATGTTCATTATCTTAATTGTAGAGATGGTTTTATGGGAATATGTATTCATCAAAACTTATCGAATGGTATGCTTTAAGTATGTGTAGTTTATCATGTCAATTATACTTCGATACAAAAATTTTAAAAGAAAAGCTTGCCTATGAACATGAGTCATAGCCAATGTTTTTAAAGGAGCTTATTCAAACAAATAAACCTACTCTAAACCTCTGCTTTCATCTGAATCACTCGGGCAAAAACAAAATTTTTATTTTCTCTACTCAAAGAAACACTGTTTTTCTTCACTGTACTTTTCTTGGGTTGAACCTGACAATTTGATTGAAAGTCACAGTTAGATTTTTAGTCTTTCAACTCCTGACTGACTCAGTCCCAAAGCTCTCATAACAAAATTAGCTAGAAATGGCTCTCCTGTTTGTGCATCTTAACTTGAGACAAACTTGGCTTGTTGCTTATCAATTAGTTGCTTTTTATGGCCATCTGAGTAAAATAAATGTAGCCCAGGTATGGGGAAATGGATTTTACTAGAGATTTGCAGAAGTTAAAACAAAATTTCTTATTCTTTTATCCATTCTCTGATTGCTCGGTGATTATTTACCTTACTAAGTGGATGTTATTGTTCTCATTCTTAAGATATTTAAGAGCTAGTAAATGAGATGAGATACACATACACATGTTTGTAACACAAATCAGAATGTGACACATGCCAGCAGAGTAATGCAAATTGATTGCTGTGGAAAGATGTTTGTGATAAGCTGTAATCAAAAAAAGCATACCAGAAGAGAAAGTATCTAAGTTGGGTTTTGAAGCCTGAGCAAATAAAGGCAGAAAGGAGAAAAGATCAATTGATGTTTAGGAAATTAATACTGGAAAATACTGGTAATTAACGCTGGAAAGCATTTGAGACAAATTTTAATGGGCATTAAATATCATTTGGAAGGCCCTTGATTATATTCTGAAGCCAATGGAGTGTTGTAGAAAGAAAAATTCTGGGGGCCTGAAGTCAGGGAGACCGGTTTATAAGCCTAGAGAAGTAAGCTGAGTCTAAGGGTGGAGATCATCAGCTTTCAAATGTTTTTAGCAGCAAAACATTTTTTTAAATGCAATATTAGACATAATCTCAATATACTTACTTATTTATAAATAAGTAAATATTTGCTGTACCTATGATGTGTCATGTTTTCCTATACTCTGAGAACGTAATACAGAGCTCACCAGAATTCCTGTGTCTTTTGGAACTTAGGTTCTAATGGGGCACAGAGCACACAGACAGTAGACATACAGGCAAATTCAGAAACATTCTGATGCCAAGTAGTGGTAAGTGCCATGAAAAGGGCTAAAGTGAGGTTGGAAGATAGAGAATGACTGGAAGTGAGAGCAGGGTTGGGGATGGTATTGTAGGTTAAGTGATGCAGAAAGGCCTCTCTGAGGAGGTGACATTCAGGAAGAAACCTGAGTGAAATGGTGAGTGAGCCAGGTAAATTTCTAGAGGAAATGTATTTCAGGCATGGACATGGCGACTGCAAGGTAATTTCTCTAGATTAGATGGCAGGCAGCATTCTCAGCTCCCTCAGCCTTTTCCTGGCCCAGAAGCTCCTGAGAACCCCCTAAGAACTCCCTGGCTCCAAGAAATGATTACAAAAACCACAGCCTAGACTAGACCCAGGTAAATGATAGCATATGTGGAAAGGCTAGGTGGAAAGTCAACCTTTCTTGACAGTGTCTTAGGAAGTTCAGAAATGAATAATTGAGCTGGATTAGTCAACATATTAGAAAGACTTATGAGAATTCCATACACACTCGGTCAGAACCAATTAAACTATCAGTTCCTCAATATATTTCTAAAACAAGAATAATGATTTGCTCCTCTTTCTATTCGTTCCTTTCTCTAGGAAAGAAGAGGAAACATATTAAAAATTATTGCAAGTTTTCCACTTGATTCATAGATGAATGAAACAATAACAACATAAATCAATGCTTGTCACATCTATGACTTTGGAGCTTGTTAGAAATAAGAAATTTCATTGATTGGTCTATCAATGTGAGAATGAGGGCTGTTTTCTCAAATGTTTCTAGCACTAGAAATTGATATAATTGGAAATAAAGAGTTACTTTCTGTATATTTATGGCTAATCAACATGATGTCAAATTAAAACCACAATGAGAAATCACCTCCCACCTGTCAGAATAGCTAACATCAATAAAACAATAAATAACAAATGTTGGTGAGGATGTGGAGAAAAGAGAACTCTCATACATTGCTGATGGGATTGTAAATTAATGCAGCCACTACAGAAAACAATATAGAAATTCCTCAAAAAATTAAAATAGAGTTTTCATACAATCCAGCGATTCCACTTCTGGGTATTTATGAAGAAAACAAAAACACTAATTAGAAAAGATATAGACACCATTATTTACAAAAGCTGAGAAATAGAAGCATCCTGGATGTCCATCAATAAATGAGTAAAGTATATATACATACATATATATATACACACACATATATACATATACACATATGTACATAAAGGACATATATATGTATATATATAATGGAATATTTTCAACAATAAAAAATAATGAAATATTGCCATTTGTGACAAGCTGGATGGACCTAGAGGGTATTATTCTAAGTGAAATAAGTCAGACAGAAAAATAAAAATACCATACGACTTCACTTATAGGTGAAATCTAAAAAAACAAACAAATGAACAAATAAATAAGGCAAACCAGAAACATATCCATAGATATAAAGAACAAGCTGATGGTTGCTAGAGAGGAATGGAGTCGGGGATGGGAATAAAATTTAAACAAAACAAAACATGATGTCAATAAGGGGTCACAGAAGTACAGGCTTTTTAATGCTTTCTTTTTACCCTCCATATATTCTCTTTTAATTTAAACTTTTGTAATTTTATTCTGACAGAGCATCACCTCACAGACTTGGTTTTGAAAATTATGAAGAATGATTTGTGGAAAATGATAAAAAAATTTTTTTACGAGATAATTCCCAGTCTACTTTATAAATTATAGGTGGAACCTAAAATAAAGTAGTGCTCTAGTCAACGTGAACACCAAGTTCAGCTCAAAATCACAAGTGTTAATGAGAAGTTTTGTCTATACCATATTTTACTTCTGGTTTTATAAATTGTTCCTTAAAATAACCTTGATAAAGTATTTAGTCTTAGTTAACCATTGAGGAAATTAAAGGACAAAAGTCTCTAAGACAAAATGTCCAACTCTACATGTGTTACACTTCAAAATATATCCTTGGGAATCCCATGGCCAAAGATGCGGAACATGGCTATCTATGAACCTATACTTAAAATAGGATACCTTCATAGGTATTTAAAGAATATCTGCCTTATATAATTAATAATAATATTACCTGACCTCAGATGATATTCCCTTTATAAAGAAAGATGGTCCAAAACTTGGAATTAAGAGAAAAAAAATAATTACAGTTCTTATCAATGTCACATTGGGGCATTTTAAATAGGCCCATCCAAGGTTTATCAAATTCTCTGTAGCATACTTTTTTGACTTCATATTTAATATTAATTAAAGCTCAGGCTTGTTAATTGGTACAATATTGGTAAACTGCAAACGGTTTTTGTTCGGTAAAGATGCAAAGGATATCTGGGGACCTGTAACCTCAAAGGTTACAGTTTTATTGTCCTGTATCCAATTTAGCAAACTTATGTCAGCAGTTCCTTCCAGGCTATAGGATCTGTATCCCTCAAATGTTCCTTTACCGCTTTGCTATTCTCCTGATTTCCTCATTAATGAGTTCAAGAACCTGTTGACAAGTGCTCTTTATGTATTTTCATGAGAGCTACATTTTTAACTTTTTGAAAAGTGTACTATGACAGTTTGAATTTAAGTTTCATGAGGGAAGACTAATATCTAGCCTTAATTAAACATTTGTTTTTGAACTTCAGATACCTCACATCAAAACATTTGATTTTCTTTGCCATTTCCAGTGTTCTAACAGGTTTACATTCAGTAATGATTGTTCTGATGTATTTCGTAAAACTTTGCATTATCACACCTGAACATGAACTACTTTCTACAGCTGAATGTCTTATCAGATTAATTTACTTCACCAAAATTAATAATTAATTATAAATTTCTACTTTTCAGTTCAAATGTGATGTTAGTATTTTTAAAATTCTTTTAGATGGAGGTTTTTTTTTTCTTGGTAAATCACAATAATGAATGCTATATTTAAATCACTTTTTTCCAAGGTGTTAACTGTGTTTCTATCAGAGTTCAGTCTCTTAAAAAGAGCATATCAAAATTTGTACTCTTGAGGTCTAGAAAAATAATAAAGGACAACAATAAATAACAAATTAGACATAAAAAATTGCACTCCCACCACTCCTCTGTATGAAAGAGTAGTATTTTACATAGGTTCATCTGGCTTTGAGGTTTAACGCACAAACTTATTGAATAGTATGATCCTCTAATAAAGCAAAAATTGTGAAGAATATTTCAGAAGTGAGATTTTTTAATGTTTTGTCAAGAACTGGATTGTATAAAAATTTACACTCACTTTATACCTATCCGTACTTCTAAAATACCAAGATTTTGAATGGTATACTCACCATTTATGGGATGGGGGGGCAAGTGAATGAGAAGAGTAAGAGTGAAAGAGAAAAATTTATAATATTCAATGTCCCATAACTCTCCTTTATAAATTAAAAATTTCTAATTAATACCCAACCAAATGCTATCAAATATCATATAATTTTTAAAAAATGTAGAATAAAGTAAATTTTAACAACTACAGGAAAATGTACATTTGGATTCTTGCATTTGAATCCTGAAAAATGTACCAGGATTCTCCTGAGGCTTAATTTCTACATGTGTTCTTGCTTCTCACACCTTATTGTTATAATTAAGTGATTTTTTTCTCTAAACTATGATGACTCCTTATTTATAATAGGAGCTATTCCTATTATAAAGAAGAGCCTATTTAAAAAAAAATAATAAAAGAAACAGATAATAAACACACACTGTATTGAAATTACCTGGAGGGGAAGTGACAGTAAAAATAAAGTGCCAATTCGACCCAGAAATCAAAACTGCCAAGTTGGAGAAGCTTACATAACCATCTTGCGTTTCTGCCAGAGTACACCCTACAAACAAACACAAAAACAAAAAGTAAATGTTAGTTACATACTCAAGAGCAATTTCTTCAGGTCTTCCCTGTAGAGAAGCAATTGGATAATAAAGGAAAAACATTTTTTAATTAAAGAGGTTACTAAATCCATCAGGGTTTTCTTAAACAAGTCTTGGAACCAAATAATCTAAGATAGAATAATAATAACAGCTAACATATATGGAAAGCTTAACCTCACAGTGCTTTATATGCATCATTATAAATAAACTCACAAAAACCCTATAAAATATGTTATTATCTATATTATTTAGAGATCAGGAATTAGGCTCATAAAAGATTAAATCACTCAGTGCTGGAGTTATAGCCCTAATCTGCCTAATTTCAAAGTTAGCATTCTTAACCATTACTATAAATTGATTTTTTTATTACTGAATGTCTCTCAAGAAAGAAAGACTATTATCTTTCCAGGTGGTCAGTTTTTATTCAAAGGATCTATAGTTTATGTGATAGCAGAGTCGGCCAATGGATCAAGACTTCAGCAATGCATGAAATCATGACTGATAAAGGCTACCGTGAATTAGTAACTTGAATTGCCTGGGCTATGGTTTCCCTGAATAAAATGCAAAAAAAAAAAAGAAGAAGGTTTACATCTTCTAAAAATAGGCCATCCATTTATAAAGTGAAAGAAGACAACTCAGTATCACATTCACAATTCTATTAATTAGTCTTCTGACTCCACTATCCTCAAATTACTTTGCTAATTAACAGCTGCTATGTTTCACTCTAGAAATGTCACTGTGATTGGTATGATGGACAATGAGTTAGGAGAGTGTTCTTAACATTTATAAACTAGTTGGAGATCTTTAAGGCTGAAAGGTATCATAAAGATATAACATGCTTAGTGTTACATTTTTCAATTCAATTGCTCAATCTTTTTTGTGAAAACATTGTCTTTCCTCATCAATTTTGCAGAGCTAACTAAAACTTCGTTCTTCGGAAACATCTTTTTCTTCATTTCAGCAGAGTTCCAAAATAAATAAAATGCCCAGAAAAAATGGAAATAAATAAGTCAAGACTGAAATAAATGATAGGCGCCCATGATAAATGCAGTTTATACTCTTTAAAACCTATATGCATCAAAATTATGGTCAATAAACTCTTGCAAACAATGAACTGCAGAGTACAGATGTTCAACATGAAATCGTTTGCTGCAGTTTTTCCTTTGACAAACGTCCTTATTGTTCTCATCTTTGGAGGAATACAAAACAGCATTTAATCGAAATGTGTCCATGGAGCACAGTGAGTCTGCCTCGTAGAACAGCCGCCAAACTGCCTAATGGAAAGTGCTTTAGCTTCAAATGGGTTTGCTTTTGTGTTAAATACCAGCTTGCCTCAGAGATCTCTACAAAGATTCCCATATATATCTATGATATTCTCAGATTTGAAGCATATGCACCCGAAAGCTGAGGCAGTTGCTGCCAAGTACAGTATATTACTCCAGGGTTCATCATATCTCTGGAATGGTAATTGTAAAATGTACAAATGCCATTGACAGGCTCCCCGATCAAGCTGGTATAAACAATGTACTGGCTGAGAGAACTTGGGATGAGATGGGAGTGTTGGGCTTGTGCAAGACTGAAATTGATTATATGACTTATCAAGGAATGCTACCTGAATATGTTTCTGCTGGGCATATGGTTGTTAAAATAACTTTCAGCGCAAATTCTCTGCCATAGCTATGCCACTCACCTCTAGCTATATATACTAGAAAACTGTTACATCCATAATTTGGAGATTTTATTTAAAAAAAAAAATTAAGAACTTTTTTTTTCTACAACTAAGATCTATGATTAAGTATCAAAGGATTTGAAGGGTCCTTAAATAATTGTGTTTGTGTGTACAAATCCACTTTTTCATTAACATTTTAAAACCTCTTTTTTTTTTCTTTTTTTTTTTACTGAGGAAGATCTACTGAGACAAAAGAACATGAAGTTAAATTGCAGAATAAAAGATTTAGACTAGACACATAGCTATGGTTTTGTTGTTGTTATTTTGTTTTTCTGCAGGAAATACTTAGAATAAGTTATGTAATCCATCACAAATGTTTTTGGTTTTATTCTTTCTGAAGTCAAGAAGTATTTCATGATGGTTTTAAAAGAAACTTCCAATCATATGAAATAGGATGTTTTGGTGATATGAGCATTCTTAAAATAGAAAACTACATAAGAATTTTTTCCCTACTTCATAACACACTCGAAAAAATATATGCATAGAAGATAACCTCAGCCTGTTCTTCATACTTTCCCACTGAAGCTCTCAAGAAGGAAAATGATGACAATACTGATCCAGGTGAGTCAGCTCGCTTAGCTTGAATTGGTGTTAATAGAATAATATAGCAAACAGTTTCATTCTTCACAGTATGATTCTAAGTGAGTCAGTGATAATATCCTTAGGATAACTGAAAGAGAAATAATGAAGGATTTGGGGGGAGTGCTAAGTATCAGGAGTAGGGCAAAGTAAAGTGTGGAGTCTGAGTGAGTCATGGTATAGGAGTAAGGTATGGAGTATGAATTAGACACGGAACATGAGTAGGTACTGTGTATGGGTAATGTATGAAGTACAATGAGATATGGAATATGACTATAGAGCGAAGCTTTGGAGGATGAATAAGGTATGAAGTATAAGTAAGGTAAAAAAATGGGTAACTGAACTGTACATGTGAAAATGGTTAAAAAAGTTTCACGTTCTGTGTATATTACCACAATATTTAAAAAAATAAGAATTTGGGTAAAGTATGAAGTATAAATAAGGTACTGGATATGAGTAAGTTCCAAAACATATAAAGAACTCTTCCTGTACCTTAATGGCAAAAAAATAAAAATAATAATAAAAAAACCCAATTAAAAAATAGGCTAAAGATTTAAATAGACATTTCTCCAAAGAAGATCTATGAATGGACAACAGGTGTATGAAAAGATGCTCAACCTCACTAATCATTAGGAAAATGTAAGTCAAAACCACAATGAGATATTATCTCACACCTATTAGGATGGCTATTATCAAAAAACCAAAAGACAAGTGTTGGTGAGAATGTGGAGAAATTGGAACTCTTATATTCTGTTGGTGGGAATGCAAAATGGTGCAGCTGCTATGGAGGTTCACCACAAAATTAAAAATAGAAATAACATATGGTCCAGCAAGCCCACTTCTGGTTATTTATCCAAAAGAATTGAAATCAGGATCTCAAAGAGATAGCCGTATCTCATGTTCACTGCAATGCTAGTCACACTGGCCAAGATATGGAAATGATCTACATGTTTTTTGGCAGATAAATGGATAAAGAAAATGTGATATACACATACAATGGAATATTATTCAGCCTTTTATAAAAGGAAATTCTGAAAAATGTGACATCTTGGATAAGCCTTGAGGACATTATGCCAAGGAAATAAATCACAGAAGGACAAAGATTGTATAATTCTATTTATATCAAATATCTAAAATAATCAAACTCATAGAAACAAAGAACAGAATAATGTTTTGTTTTGTTTTGTTTTTTTATTTTCATGTGCACAAGCACCAGAGAAACTAAATAAAGCCAGCAGTGGTACTGGGACTGCACAGGAAGGTAACAGAGGACAAAGAAAGGTGAAGAAGGAAAACTCAGTTTGAGTTTGGGCCAGGTGCTTTATACTTGCCATCACATTTGCTCTGGGCCAGGTTCTTTACACTTGCCATCACATTTGTTCTTCCTATCATTGAGGGCAAGTGTTTCTCCATAGAAACCACACTGTACCTGTGACTTTCTCCCTGGGCCAGTTCATGATGTTGTACTAAAGAATCATTTGTCTTAGGGAAACATGTTGTTCTCTTCACTCCATATTGAGGATATGGATATGACAAAAATGCTTCTTCATCATGCAAGGGAAAGGAGAGGAAGAGGTGGTTCTTTAAGTATTTACTGCCAGCCTAAACTTTCTTTTCACAGACACTGGCATTGTAGAATGGAGATGAAGGATTATTCTTCCAAATTACTGAAGACACTGAGTATTACTGTCCTTGTGCCTATGAATTTCTAATAGTTGCAAACATTTTCTGTGCAGATGCAGAAGTAACAGGTCTCTGAATGTCACTGATACTTACCTTTTAGCACTGAATCTGATGTCCCTTCCAAGGAAACAGAAATGGCCCATGGCTCTGAGGGGGGCCCCAAGGACTCAATTCTCCGATTCTGAAAATAGAAAAAAAAAATTAAAAAGGAAAAGTTGGATTCAGAAGAGAATGTTGTGAAGTTATCCAAAAAGAGAGAGAGAGAAAGAATTCAGGAAGATATTTTATAAAGCACAAATTTAACAGAAATAAGCAAAGGAAGGAAAATGATAAATAGATATTTTCTTTCTCGTGTTAAGAATATATCAAAATTAGCTTACTCAGAGAAGAGGAGGGGCATAATTGAAGAAAAGTTGGGGTAGAACTGTGAATAGAAGAAAAGAAAGCTACATTTTTAGAAGAAGAGAATAGTATTATGTGCCGAAAGTTACTAAGGAAGGAAAAAGATTAAGAGAAGCAGGAGAGAATTGGGTGAGTGCCAGACTACCTCAAAACTGACAGGTTTCCAAGTGTGTGTACCTTGGTCCCATGGCCTTCACCTCTCTGCAAACATGTCATGGAACACATTTTTAAAATGAAGAGTGGAAAGCTGATTTAACTATCCTAGTTCACTGTTTTTCCCCATGACTTTAGTAAATATAGAAAAGATAAAATAGAATCAGAGGCCATGAACACTGACATTAGAATTAAGCACTGAAACCTCCTATTGATGATTTACTTAACCACATATAAGAGAAACTATTTAAAATAATGTAAAATTATAATGCAGATGTGATGGCACACATTCCTCCATTGGCATAGGAAATTACTTTTTAGATATAGATATACTGTTTTGAGAAGGCTAGATTTCTGAGATGTGAGAGACCGACTTCAAAAATTTGCTTGGGGAGGAAAAGTATAAGCATTATATTTTTACCCTTAATCAAATTATGGACATTCACACAAAGTGGAAGGCAGGCAGGCTGTGAAATGGAAGGGAGATGACAAAAGCAGTTAGAAGTTCTAAGTGTAGCAATAGTCACACAGTGGGCACTCTGTAACTGTGTATCATGATGAAGGAATCTAAAACATGTGCTGAGTACAGGCTACCCAGCTCCAAAGAAAGAGTACACCTGTCCCTCGATTTACATGGTATTTTTTTACGTGTTATTTTATATGCAGTAAATAATCTCCCTCTTTTACATGGACTTTTCATATGTGGTTTCCATTTACGTGGTCTCATTTTATGCAGTTCTTTCTTTTTTATTTCCATTATCGGCGATTACTCTTTCTAAAAATCAATAGCTTAACTCAGCAATGCACAAAGAACTAATACTTACTAACACACAATTAATGATCTTCCTGTTCATTGGATGGCAAATAAAAAAGCACGGATGGCTAGTGATGCTTTTCGGAACTGGTTTTACAAATGTTTTGCTGTAGGAGTTGAAAATTATGTCAAGAAAAAATGTCTTCCTTTTAAAATACTTTTACTTTTTGATAATGCACCTGGTCATCCACACAATTTAGACCATCCAAATATAAAAGTTGTATATTTGCAACCAAATACAACTTCCTTGATCCAACCTTTAGATCAAGGCATTATTTCCATCTTTAAGATTAATTATATTAAATGGAGTTTTAAAGATATTTTTAATAAACTTGAAGGTAATGAATCACAGTTACAGAAGTCTGGAATAAACACACAATTTTAAGTTGTATCAAGAATATTTCTTTGAATGATATAAAGCCATCAACTTTAAATGCTTACTGGAAAGCAATACAGCCAGAAGTGGTTGTACCAGGGAATATGGTTCCAATGACTGAAGAAGGCTTAACTGGAATTATTAATTTATTAAATAAATTTCAAGAAGTAAGTTCCAACAATTTGAATGTAGATTATATTAACGAATTACTGGTTGATCAGGAATTAATGAATAATGAATTAATTCACTTAATATCTGAAGCCCATCCCACCAATGAATATGGCAGAGACCTTGTACCAGTTTCATTCACTGCTGAAAATATTTACAAAGCTCTTCAACTGGCCACCAAACTGGAAACTGCAATTCTAGATATTCATCCAAAGATCTAATGAGCCTTAAAATTTTGAAAAGATTTTTTAAAATGTTGCAGTGAATATTGAAGAATTTATGGAAACTTAGCAAAAGATGGGATTGGAAAAAGATCATCCCAAAACATAAACATAAATAATGAAACCAAAGCAGCACTTCCAAATATTTTGAGCGATGAAGATATTTTGAGCAGCTTTGTGCCAATTAAAAATTGAAGGTTGGTTGCTTTACAGTCCAGACACAGGCAACGAATATTTATTTCAGTTTTTCTAAATTTTCATTAGCATTTTTTTTGTGAAAATATGTGAAATAAATATTTTTATGACTTATATTGGCCTATTTCTTTAGTATTTTTTTCCAAACTTTTTACATGGTTTTCTTCTGTGTAAAAAAAAAAGAAAAAAAGGCTCATGGAATGGATAATCCATGTAAATCGAGAGATGGGTGTATAACCTGTGAAAAAGTTACCTGCTTATCTAGAAAGATGAGTTGTGGTTGTACTGGAAGTACTTTTCCCACTTCTCCATTTGAAGGCTGGACTAAGACTGAAAGAGCATAGGGCCGAATATATATCAAGTTCTCAATTTTAAAATTGCTTGTATTTCTGGCACATGTAAGAAAAAAAATAGAATACATCCATAAAATTACAAATATCAATGCAGAAGCTATATTCCATAATACATTATCAGAGAAAATATTTGCATTTGTCTTTGCTTCTAGAAACTTAGTAATACACTTTATAGTGAACATTATCTTATAACTACAGAATAATTATGCATTTATTTTATATGTTTGATTAGCCATAATAAAGGATGTCCTGGATGTTGGGAGGATGAGTGGAGAAGCACAAATTATAAACTTAGATTTTTATCACAGTTTATTAATATCAGCCCTATAAAAGCCTCAGTGAGAGAACTTATCAGACTAAAATACTTAGAAGGTAGGGGTATGTTCAGTAGTAAGCTAGTAAGCTTTTCCCCAAAAGACCCTAATTTGTAGTGTTTTCTAATTTCCATGGTATTAATACTCTCACTATGGCTGATTCTGGTACCAGACGATATTGCTGAGAAATGGCAAGCTCCAGCACACCGATGTTTGATATGAAACAATTCATTGAGTTCTTACAACCTTCCCTTTGTATTTATACTCTCCACCATGTTTTTGCACAAAATAGGTTTAATGACTTGGAATTAATTGATTAATTTCTTTTAATTGAATGAAGCCTTTAGAGAGGATGATACTTATAATTAATATATGCTGAGTACTTACTGTGTACCAGATACTATTCTAAAAGCCCATCGCATCTTTAAAATGACACTATGAGGTAGGTACTTTTATTTATACATGAAGAACATTTGGTCCAAAAAGGCTAAAGTAACTTGCCAAAGGGCTTACAAAGAATAAGCGTATGACCAAGATTCAGAGCAGTTAACCGTTGAGCTACATTGTGTTTCACCTCTTTCGAGCATGTTAATTGCTGATGTGACTTAGCAATAAAATGGAATAACAAAAATAAGTTATATAATTCATGATACCATAAACCATCTTTTTTCCTCAGAGCTTTGGTATTTTTAATGATCAAGATAGTTTTATTAAAAGAACATTATAGATTATATATCTATTGCCCCATTAAGCCTATTATGTATTATACATCACAGGCATGCAATAGATTTTTAGCCATTAAATAGAGATATATAGATATCATTTACCACATGTATTACCTTAATATAGGACACCCCATGGTGACTTATCCTCAAAACAACCCAGATCAGGTCTAACAAGAAAGGATTTGATTTTTTTTTTTTTAAGTAGCCTATTCTGCCCTCAATTAAAATCTTGTAAGTCAACTACTTTGTTCCCCTTTTTTTTCTTTTGTGAGGAGAAAAAGATGAAATATTTATTTAACATGGAAGGTGTATGTCAGGTAAAGTTGGCAATTAGTCCTAAAAAGAGAAAATAGTGAAAGAACAAATAAAATGGATCATGAACTATGAAATTTCTGCAGGATGCGTATTCCTTCTCCCCTGAGAATCCTGGGACATGGGAGGCAGAGTGGGAATACATGATCCTAAGAATCCCCTTTGGTCATCTACCAGCTAAGGCCCTGACCTCTGCAACAATCATTCAGTGGGAATTCAACATACACTAACCTAATCATCACTTATTAGTTTGCTTAGTCTAAATGGGTAAGGCTCCTTTTTAATTGTTTTTAAGAGAATAATTTAAAACAGATTTTTAAGTTCTGTGTTATTCATTCTTCTTTTCTATGGGTTCAAGGTTTTTGGAAAATTCTAACAGTGTTAGCAGATTCTACTTCTCCCCAAAACTATTTTTTAAATGCTTTCTGATGTGGGACAGGATCCAGGCTAGCTGTGTGGGTTAAAGAAACTGAAAAACCCCAACAAAGATTCTGACATAAGTGCACTGACGTCGAGAGACGAAGGAATGGGAACCAACTGCCTGAACACCCGCTGAAAGGCCTATCCCTGACACACTTTAAAGTTTATTGTGAGCAAACATCTCTTATTAAATGTAAACAGCATCTCACTGGAGGTCAGAGACTTGCTGCTACAGCATATCCCAAGGTAATACCACTTTAAGCTCCACATAAACTCTTAAGCAGTTTCTATCCTAAAACCTGACCGTAGGTGGTACAGTTTTTTACGATATGTTATAATAGTGCAATAAATCTGTTAGCTTAAAATCGAATCTCCGTGGCCTTTTAGAGAAATCATCATTAAATGCAGGGTCCTGTTAATGATGCCATCGAAGTGAAATTGTTTAATCTGCTAAGGGGGTGAAAGGTCACCAAATGAATTTTTTATAATACATCAACTTGACACGCAATAGGGAAAACTGTAATAGATAAAAGCAAAGGAAAAGGGCACTGTCTTCTTCTGATAGGTCAATAGCAGCCAAGAGAGTCACTCATCCACTTTCCTTTCACGATGGGGCTCCTTTTGCATTTAATATGGACACCCAATTAATACCTCAGCACCACAGACAACCTCATTTTAGGTGACTTATAGCAATTTCTCCCCCTTCCCTGAAATGAAAGTGATCACAATACATCATAGCATTGTGTGAATTAACGTTAATTGATTCAAGTTACCAAGCAATGATGGGCCACTTATATAATCTAGGCGTTATTGGGTGCTAGAAGGGATGGAAGGAAGATTAGATTCCAGTGTCCGTTGCTGTGACGACGGGAGTCACCTGACACCTTGTTAGACAGTTGTAAGGTTCTATTGCTGGCCCCAGTGGGGTCGTCAGTAAACTGGAGTGATGTCCAAACATCATTATACCCTGCTCCGATATTAAAGCAAAGGGATTAGCAACTTATTGCAAGCAACCTGGATTTGTCATTGTGCTGTCGTTATCCAATTTCCAAGGCTAATGTGACTGTAGCCTGCAGGCAGAAAGACCTACAGCCAAACTTTAAAAAATGGGGGAGGAAAGTTCCCTCCAACACTCCCAGTTTTAACCACTATTTAACAGCTTCCAATACCTAGCCAGGAATGTGAAAGAATTTTTTACCCCTTCAACGCTTAAGTGCCAACTAAAAGATCGAAGAGAATACAGAAATTTCCCAGTTCAAAGATCACCACTTTTCATTCCAACTCTCTCTTTTCAATCTGCCAGATCCAAACTGCTTACCCTGTGGATAAAGGCATTATTTCTATTTGCATGCCAAACCCAGCAAACAAATAAATCCGATTGGTGAATGCTGGCTTTGGGTAAGACCTATGGTAGCGGGGTGAGAGGGTGGGAGGCTAGAGATACTTTCTCTTTAACCTTTGCCTCCTC
Source organism: Pteropus alecto (assembly GCF_000325575.1). Classification (NCBI taxonomy): domain Eukaryota; kingdom Metazoa; phylum Chordata; class Mammalia; order Chiroptera; family Pteropodidae; genus Pteropus; species Pteropus alecto. The sequence continues at coordinate 34,332,846 of NW_006494614.1, read as the reverse complement.
AAAGTTACCAAGTCAAGTTCCTGTAAAAGAGTCCCATGCTTTACTTAAATATTTCAGGGTGTCCTGAGCATTTTTAACCATTCTTATTTCAAATAGGCTAGATAGGGAAGAATCTGCATTGCAGGGGGGGAAAAGTAGGGAGTGGGGGCGGGATATTGAATTCCAAAGGAGTTTGCAAGATTCTGTACCCTAGAAGAAGAAAGTGAGATCTCTAGTCAATTCAGTTTAACAAACATATGTTAACCCTTCTACATCGTTCTAGGCACTGTGAGATATGCAAGAATAAACACCATGACCTCTGTACTTCAGAAATGTTCTTCTATATAGTTTGTAAGGCATAAATGACTTCACTTCTATGTTCCAAGACCGCCAGTGGATGCCTGAAACCAAGATAATACCGAACTCCATAAATACTATGTTGCTTCTTATACAGACATACATTTTCACTTTATAAAAACATTTTACGGCTTCTCTTTGCCATATTCAAATTGGAACCATCAGTACTCTTGCATTTTGGAGCATTATTAGGTAAAGTATGGGTTACTTGCATATAAGCACTGCAATATTGAGACAGTCGATCTGATAACCTAGATGGCTACTAGATGACTAACGAATGAGTAATGTATACAGCATGGATACACTGGACAAAGTGATGATTCACGTCCTGGGAGAGATGAAGTGGGACAGTGAGAGATTTTATCATACTATGCAGAATGGCATGCAATTTAAAACTTATGAAATTGTTTATTTCTGGAATTTTCCATTAAATATTTTTAGACCATGGTCAACAGTGGGTAATTGAAATCTCAGAAACTGAATAAGAGGGGACTATTGTATTTCATAGTCCTACATTCTCTATCAAACCTAGCCAATTACCCTTAGCTGCTGTGAACTCCTAAGAGAGAAGTGTCTTATGATCTGTTTCTTTCTTGCACTACAGCATAGTGGTTCCAAACCTGATACATTGTTAAGTACCCAATATATGTTACTAGTGTAACACTATAACAAATCAGTACCCACTATGCACTTCTTCTGCCCCTAGGTCACTAAATACTTCTAGAAAGCTACAACCTATCTTGGCCTGCCAACTTTAGGTTCTAGTATACTCCTCAATAGCTTATTGTTCTGTTCTAATACTTATTATTAAGCCCTTAAGATTCTTTGGAATTATTGATTTCAAATTGAGAGTCGAGTAACCCTAGGTACAGGTTGGAGTGTGCCAGGAGCATATAAATACAGAGTAAACATGGCACATCTTCCAAAAAGGTCAGTTTAGAGTTAAAACCTAAGTATTTTAGTTGGTAAATCACTTAAAATATATTTTATAATAAATCTATCGTGAATCTGAAATAATAGCAACTCTGAATATATTTTTTAGATCATACACAAAATATTCAAAATTTCCTGTTTGTGTTGGAGTGCTATGGCAGTCAAAAAAGGAGAAATCACTCAAGATTTCTCTAATGAAAGAGATTTAAATCAGGATTGGTTACACAGGAATATTGGAATAGCAGAGAAACCAAGGAGGTTACATTTCAATATTTGCAAATAATATTTAATGATCATTTATTTTACATGGCACTGTGCTTAGGTACTCCTGGGAACATAATAGCAAGTTGAAGCCTTGACCACCTACTAAATATTATAAAGATAAAAATATATTCGTTAATTTTAAAAAATCTAAATTAATGGTTAAGCGGGTTCATATGGAATTAAAGATATTTTGTAATATATATAGAATAATGAGATTTAATACAACACTCTTATTAAATAGTTGCATGAATGTTTGTTTTGCCTATCCATTAATTTTAAAATCTGTAAATTTTCATATGAGCCATGTAATTTTTGGACATAATAGTTGTTCAATTAATGTTTGGGAAATATAAAACTTTGAAATGTAAGCTTTCATAAGTATTCTATTTACTTACAACTTTACCATCTGTACAAATATATATAAATTACTTAATTTTAAGGCAGTATGGTTCAATTTTGAAATTAGAACTACATATGTATGTAAGTGAGAAACTGCTGGATGCAGATATGTCAACAACAGCAATGGATTACAATTAGCATCGTGTTTATAAGGAAAATAGCAGAAAAAAATATGAACTGTGAAGAAGAATCAAAGATTTAGTGGTCTGGGGCCATTTATTTTAAGGGCATTGCTGCAGAAACAAAGCTGTGAAACAAATGATAGTTTTAATGATAGCCATGAATCATCAATAAAAATGTGAATGCTGTACATTATTTCCCATTTAATAAGGCTGAATAACATGGTTTTGTTTTAAGTTTAAGAGATAAAAGCTTTTAAAAAATAGTTATAAAAGGACCAATTTTTAATTAAATGGAAAGTTTGCCTATGCAGAGCATCTCATTTTCCCACAAAGCCACATATGTGAAATGCCATTATGACAATTTTGCCATCCACTTAACTCGACAAAATAGTGAATTTGTATTGTAGCGAAAAGAAGAAATGGTACAGAAATATTCTTTAACAACAAAGCTGTGGTTTTGCCATGAGAGAAAAAAGAGATAAGCTGGTAGTATAGAAATCTCTTCCAGGATGAGTATTCTGCCAGTCTTGGGAAGAATATCCTCCCTTGTTGACAGTGTCCTTGCTACTCCAAACAGCTATTTCCTAGAAAGTAGGTGCCTGAGGGTCATGGAGAGGTTACACGAGAGAAGATTCTAAGTGAGACTGAGTGACAGTGGACTCCTCTCACCAATTGTCTCTCACAATTTTCTTTTCTGTTCTAAGTCAGCTTGATAGGGTGCTCCTTACACAGAATGAGGAGCTCCTTATACTTAAAAGACTACTCATGTGACGGTACAAAAACACACAGATATACACTCCCACAGTGTCATGCTCACCCTCACTATAACCATGTCCAGGGCCCAAAGATCACGTTGATGTCATAGACACAGAGCTTTTTGTGAGATAGCATATTAGTTTTTATTGCTGCATAACAAATTACCACAAACTTAGTGGCTTAAAATAACACAAATTTATTGTCTTCAGGTTGTGGATCAAGAGTCCAGACAGGCTTCACTGAGTTTAGTGCTTAGTTGAAGGCTCTTGGGAAAAAGCCACCCTAAATCTATTCAGATCGTTGGTAGAGTTTAGTTCCTTCTAGCTGTAGAATTAAGGTCCAGTTTTCTTGCTGGCTGTCAGGTGATGTCCACTCCCTATTCATAGAGTCTACCTACTTTTTATCTCATGTGGTCCCTTCCATCTTAAAAGCAGTGACACTTCAAGTCCTTCTTACGCTTTGAATCTCTCTACTTTCCCTTTCTGCCTTTTTCTTTAGCCGCAGGGCTTATGTGTTCTTAATTAGGCCCACTTTGATAATTCTGGATATATTATCTTAACGTCAACTGTGCCATGTAACATTGAGTATGCCTAAAAGAGCTATCTAATCATATTCATAGGTTCCTGGGATTAGGACAACATATCTCTGGGAGGTCATTTTAGAAATTCTGCCAACCACAAATAGCTTTGGCATTTCAATAGCTGAACTTTCATAAAAATACAGATATATTTGATTTTACTATATGACAAAGAATATTATTATTATTTTAATGACACGGGAGAAAAGGAGGGAGAAGAAGAAAAAGGAGAGAAAGAAACTCAAGAGAGCAAAAATCAAGGATCTACTAAAAGAGGGGAAACAATATAAAATATGTACTGCTAGGATTTCAGACAAAAGACAGAATACACAAATAAGACCTCTATGGGGAACCCCCTGTTTAAAAGGGCATATTGAATATATGTTTGTCTCTGTTCCCTCTACTACATGTAATTACTTAAAAGAATAAAAGGGAATACAAATAGTGTAAATCAACAATGTAAAGGAGGCAAGAGAGGAAAAACAACTGACAACAAAGGTCAACAAAGTTTTGGAAAACAGGTTCATAGAAGTGACCTAGCCAAGGGAGAAAGCTTAAATCCACATGCCTCTAGAAGAGGATAGAGACCAGGAGAGGCCAATCCACTACATTATTTAATTAAAAATAGATAGCACTCTATTTCTGCCCGCAAAGCAGAAGTTGGTACCTTTTTGAAAGCAGGGAGTACTCCCCTCGAAAAATAAATGCCCAACATGGCCCTAGTTTGTTGAAATGCATACGATCCCATTAAATTAATGAGTGAACCTCTTAAGAACATCCTTGGTGCTTTTCACTGTAAGGCCTGTGTCCTAGACTAATTTCTGCTGTCTCAAGGTCAATTCATTAGCTTGTCAATGGCTCCTGAGTGAGTTCAGTGGAAGTCCCAACTGACACTGATCAAAATTGAAAGAACTGAACTGGCCTTAGGGCCTGCACGGGGCTTCAGGGTTGTTTAGCATACTGTGCATTCTTAGGACCATGAGAAACCTTGCTAATTCTCACTCAGTCCCTTAGGACATGGCATTTCTCATTCTGTGGAGATTTATTTAGATATACTTAAGAAGCAGCCTTTCCTTATCTTTAGAAGATTTGCTTTTTTGCCTTATGTCTAGAAAATTTATCTTAAAATACTAAAAGAATTGAGAGAAATGGGGGATATAACAGATTCTCAAAGAAAATTGATGTACCTGGTCACTCATACATATAATATACTTAAAAATACTCAGTGAGATCCAAACAAAATTGTGCTAAAGGAAAGAAAAGATATTTAAACATAAACTAAGATACATTAGCATAATTCTTTCAGATTCATGATTCATATATTATCATGCATAACATTATAACAATATCAATAGCATGGTGCAGATTCGATGGTTGGTAAAAATATCCAAAATCTAATAAATTCTGAGCAATCATGCAACTAGCAGTATGTTTTAATTCTAAGCTAACAATTCCCAAAACTCTTCAAATTGACCAAAATTCAGAAAAAAATTGCTTGAATTTTCTTTTCATATCTTCCATACATATTAATGTATTGTAGGAAAGAGAAACACCTATCTCCATTACAAAGACAGATAAAATATAATACAAAAATACTAGCTAAGCTTCCATATGGATATGTTGCTCTGTGTAGAAAAAGGCAATCAATGTAATAGTCGAATAGGCTTCAAAATGTGATGGTATCACTTTTTGCTTTGCTTTTTATTTTACAGTGAATTCCACATCCACTGAAGATGGTTGTACAGAAGTATCTAATACTCATTAAAAATGAATTGTTCATTTATTAACACTACTACATATAAGATGAAAAAGCAGTAACAACAGAATAATCTAAAAGAATATTAATGCTCTAAAATTTCAGTGAGTAATATAACTCAGAATCTAAATATTTTACCTATTTCAGGAACCCAATATCATCTCAAAATGTGCATGTGGTGGTGACAAGTTTATAGGAAATATCCATGGTTGCCCATCCTGAGCCCTCTGCAACCCAGCAGCATGTATCTGTGAGGTGGTTAGTTTTATAGATGTTTTCTAAGCATTATGACAAGTTCATATTGTCTCTCAGTCTGTGGTATCATTTTTGGTTCTTTTGTACCTACTAAAAATTGGACCTTGGGACGCTAATGATCTTGACTTCATGGCAGATGCCTTAGATGAACTTGGGCTGGTCAATTCATCCTTTGGCTAACATAGTCTATAAAATTGAAAGTAATTTATACTTGCCTTTCCTTACTGTATTCTGCACATACTTCATTTCCCTAAGCTCAGGGAAATATTCAAGTGAATTTACTTCTGAAATGTGTACTGAACAGAAGTCTAGTGGAGAACTTCAAAACACAAGTTTGTAGAGTCAGAATAACATAGCACAAAGGATATTACAGATCCTACACAGATCTGTGCTATAAACACAACAGTGATGCTCCTGTCTTACACAATTTGACAAAGGTATCCTTTCAGAGCTTTACGATACTGGGTTAAATAAAACCCAACCAGAGTCACTGTTTTAGTAACTAGTAAACTCCTGGTCATCCCTCCAAAATGTTCCTAAATATAAGTCCATTCCCCAGTTTCTATAAGCAGAGTTATTATCATCCCCTCGGTACTCAAGTTTTAGCTTATAGGTCTATGGAATTGTAATAGGTGATGTTACATTCATATTGATTTCGCCTCAGTAACTTTAGACTCTAACCCACTGCTTAAATTCATTACATAAATAAATGAATGAACAAATGAACTGAAAATAAGTTGCTTTAGAATAATCTCTTCTTACATGCTTTTCACATTAAGGCACCAAAATATAATGTTTTTTACAACCCAGAAAATAGAATAACCATAAAAAATATAGATTTCATAAAGAATTTTAAAATTGAGAATTTAAGTCTATAAATAATTCTTTAAGTTTTTATTCTTATCTTAAAAAGTAGAAAGGTAGGTGAATATACAGTGTAAATATATATATGCCTTATTGTTAAAGTGTACAGGTGAAACATTGGATTTTGTTAACCAATGTCACCATAAAAAATAAATAAATAATTAAAGAAAAAAAAAACAGTAAAAAGGTTATGTGATTCAGTGTGAGTAGACTGACATTTGCAATACATGCCTAAGAAATCAGTCCTAATTTGGATATTATTATAATTAGTACTTACCTATAGCCAATGACTCCCTTTGACTGAGTCACCAGTAAGGCCCCAATAGTCATATTCAGAACATTCTCTAGTACTCCAGTCTGTTGAGCAGTGATAATCTGGTGAGCCAAATTTTGTAATTTGTTACTTGATAAAGATGGAATCAGGCCAGTGCTCCTTACTGTTGGCAGATCACCAATTTCAAGGACCAGTACTTTTGAGACAGTTTCCATGCTGGTTGGTGCTGGAACTCTACATGAGCTCATTTCCATCATAAGAGGTCTTCGTTGACCAACTCTATAATGACTGGCACAAGGCACAGTTGGGCAATTGCGCTTTCTCTTTGCTCTATAGTCAGCAATAGCCTTTAAGGTTGCTTCATTGCCAGGCATGTCATGAATAAATTTGATTTTGTCTTGGCTAACCTGCAAGAAGTCAGTTAGTCTTTCAAGGGTCATGATTTCCCAACCCTTTTCTAGGACTGGAAACATCACAGTGAAGGCCAAATGAATAGAAGCACCTGAGCGTATTTCAATGGGCTTCTCTCCTTGTAGAACAACATACAAGATATTATCCATGATGCTGAAATAGTTGGAACCAATAGACTGATTCAGCAATGAGGAAATTGATTGAACCGGAGTTGGTGGAATAAAACTTTCCCCTAAAAAAACATGGGGGCTCTGGAGTTCATGGTAGAATACAGCCAAGAGAAGCTTGGAGGTACTTTTATTCCCCAGTAGAAAAAAACGCAGAACTTGAGGAGTCTGATTTACAAAGCAGACCTTGGTGATTTCTCTGGTGGGTAAAACGGAATAGAAAATAGATGCAGATCCTGAAGTAAAGCAGGGAGTATTGGCATTTACACTACTAAAGGTGTCAACAAAACCACCAGTCACAGACACAACAGGATATATCTTCCTCATTGCCCACGTGGCATCATCACTGTCAAGAATTAAGATCACGTGGTCTGTCTGTTTGCAGATGTAGCCTTGTATCAGGGATCGGTAAGTGCATTTCTGCTCTTCTCTAAATGTACCTATAAAGTAAATGAAAATAAACAAGTGACATGAACCATGATCTCTCAAAGATCATTTGCAATCCATCACTTCCATCATCGTCTGTAACCTCATTTAACATTTATCGAACATTTAGGTATGCTAGATACTGAGAATGCAAAGAAGTCTTGGGCAAAATATGAAACCCACATACATTAAAATTACAGCTATTTAGTGTAATTTAAAAGCACATGTTACATAATATGTTATTTAAAGTTAATAATGGTTGTAGCAGCTAAGTGTAAAAACAGTTGAATAAATAAAACAATTAAGATAAAAGAAATAATTACTAAATCCTCCATAATGAGAAAAAAAAATAGGAGAGAATGAGATAAATAGTCGAGTCAATGGGAAAAGAAGTAGAATAAGGGGGCTGGAACAAAGAATTTATGGAGGCATATTAAAATTGAAGAGGTATATTGTGACGAGATTTTGAAAGAGTTTGGATGTCAGACTATATAATTTTCTCATACTTTCTTTTTTTCTAAATGAAGAGTGAAAAAATACAAGAGGAAAAAAAGTAATAATTTGGGGAGTATCGACATTAAATAGAGCTCAAGTTGAGGATAATTGAGGTTAATGAAAACATGTGAAGACAGCATTAGCCATTATTCTCACCAATCCTAATCCTCCTGTCTTTGAACCTAGAGTAGTTCTTGTTCTGAATCCACAGGGACATTTTATCTTACAACAAAGAAAGAGTTCTTTTGATTTTAAATTGATATTTACAAAACTGTCTTATATTATTGTCTAGATATCTTAACTTTCCTTAGTGCAAGTTCATCGAAGCAACCTAAGAATTGGAACCCCCACCACCCAAAAAATCAAATTATTGCTAATGCAGGATGTACTACATTTGAGCATGACCTAGCCTCCTCCTATGTCCTTCCTCCATGTGATGTTATTAGAAATTTGTGCCAATGCCACCTAGTATTGCAATACATTTCATTACCAAAATGTTGCTTCAGGAGTAGAACACAAGGTTTACTTGTACCTCACAATAATAAAACAACAACAGTGGTAAAAAGTTCAAAGGAAATTGTAAAACATTTCAAACTGCATGATAAAATTTTAGCATATCAAAAGTTATGGGACATAGTGAAAACAGTGCTTTGAAGGAAATTTATAATGTTAAATGTTTATATTACAAAAAGAATTATCTAAAAACAATGCCTTATGGCACTACTTTACATATTTAGAAAAAGAGCAAAGCAAACTCAAAGTATGTAATACAAAAGAAATAATATAACAGCAGAAAAGAAAAGAAAAAAAATCCAGAGAAAGTGAACAAAGCTAAAATTTGATTCTTGAAAAATACCTACAAATTGAATAACCCTTCACTAGACTGCTCAAAATAAAAAGAAAGAGCAAAAATCTCCAGTTTCAGGAATGAAAGGATTATTACTATAGATCCAATGAACAAAGGTTAAGAGACTAATAATACAAACAAACTTTATGACAATAAATTTCACAACTTGGATGAAATAGACAAATTCCTTGAAAACTGCATGAGATAAAACAGAAAAATCGAATTTCCCTTAAAGAAATTGAATTCACCAAATCGAATATTAAATTATTAATTTAAAGAGATTTAATTATCAAATACAAAAGAATGGTCACTTTTACATAGTATATTTTCTCCCTGTGGTCCTACAATATGAAAATATTAATGTTAAATCAAGTATTGTCTTCAAAAGCATAGAACCAGTATGAAGGGAATGAATTGCATGATCTTAATAGCCATGGAAATTGTGCTTTGAGTCCCTGATGCATCAATCTCTACCACAGGTAGTATATCCTTTTCAAATGAGATAGTTCCCCTTTTCTAAACTCTGCAGCTCACTCTCCTTTCTACACATTTCTTTCCCAGCTGTGTTGATGCCATTGATTAATCTATGTTCCATCCAGTTTTATAGATGCCTGACTTCTTCTTCCTGTTTCTCATTTGGGAGATATAATATCTTTGAAAGTAACCTCTATAGATTGGTAAATTCTTGGAACTGTCCCTAAGTAAAATAATTTTTTTTCTCTTAGTTAATATGATTCTTGATCATTCTCTGCTACTAAGCAACTATATGTACTTTAATAAATTATATGAACTTAGTAGGTATCAGTGTCCTTAAGGGGTTATTTCTCAAGGCCAGGGACTATATTTCATATTTAAATTACTACGGGGCTTAACACACTACCTCAAACAGAGTAGATGCTCCTTAATATGTACTAGTTGATTAATATGTAATGTCCTTTTCAAAATTCCTATTCTTCAAATAGTTTTTATCTATTCTTGCCAGGTGTCTAGTTATAAGATTATTATCCTATGGCTTGAATACATTTTAAACTAACCCATCACAACAATAATAACAGAATGTACTACAAAAATTTATAATTATAATTGCCCCCTTAATTGACGTTAATATGCTAGCTCAATACTGTGAGAAATTCAGCTATTTTACATGAGACCATAAGATTAAAATTATGGTTAACTGCATTTTATAAATTTTCTTCTGTTCTTGAATCACATAATTAATTGTTCACAAAAAAAGATTCTGTTGTGACAAAACATTTTATTCTCGACTAATTTATTAATTCATTAAATAAATACTCATGTAGAAATATGAGTCTTCTTTCTACATTTTTATTCCTGATGGCAAGTGCCTTATAAGGCTAACATAAAAATGGACCATTTATAATGTAATTCAAATATTCTTTCAGAGTAATGGGTATAAGAGCTATCCTAGTAGAAGGCATACCTTCAAAATGGTCCAGTGATAGAGTTCTTGTAATTTATCTATTTATCTTCAAATATTTCTCCCAGAAGCTAGTCTACCACAAAGGCTGGACCCCTAAGTTGTCTCTATTCTCAGGATTCAAAACTCCTTATTCCTTCAGGCAGCAGTGACACGGGGTGGAAAAGAGTATGACTGACTACCTGGACTAGAGGCAGGATCTCTAGAAGAAGAAAGAAGGGTTCGAATCAGGAGGGATCAGAGAAGGTTTGAATGTGAGTTTGAGGAGGCACAATCTCTGCTCAATGTGTTGTAAAGCATATACACATCCTGGAAGGTCTATGACTCAGGTACAGTGTCCATGAGCAAGCTCAGAAATAAAGTGATACAGTATGAAAAGTCACTGTCCAATCTTTATAACCCATTGCAATTTGGTATGAGTTGAATTATAAACCCTAGAAGCTGAGGCAAAGAATTCAATAAACATTTATTGGGACTCCTTGTGTATGTTTAACCTGCTAACAGTAAGAAGATTTTGTTACTAAACATATCACTTCTCTCTTCAATGATTAGGAGGGAGCAGTCTTTCTGTTATCATTAAGAATTGTGACATGATTAGGGATTAAATGCCAGGCACACGCAGCTACTCAAATATGTGACAATTACTTGCTTGTTTAAACTTAGCCAGTTACCTTCCTGATTTCAGTGTAATGTCAATTACATGCATTGTTTTTGTTCTTAATCTATTCTTTTTTTATGTTTAGAAACTCTGTGTATGAACATCATGCTATGAAAGGAACACATACATGTATTCTGATTTTGAGACATTTGGTAGAAGACTTACCGCTATAACCTTCATGAAGTCAATAATTAGTATTTACTAATTTAAGTAGAGTTTTATGAGATATTGGTTATTTTAAAATATTCTCTCCATTCCTTCCTTCCCATACTCCCATAAAATGGAGGATATATCCATTCGATCCAATGTAAGTATAAGGAATATTTAAATTACTTCTTTGGTTCAGCTCTTCTTGACAACGTGTAAAATAAACAGGACACTTTCTCTCTAAAACTATATATACTTTACAATATTTGTTATTCTAGAAATAACACTGTGTGAGAAAAATAACATATTAATTATGTTTCAGTGCTATCTAGGGTTTCTCTAGCTCCATGTGTCTCAGAAGTTAGAGCTAAAGTTTCTTTGACTGTAGTATGAGAATAATGATTAGGATGGGGCTGTTCCAACCTCTTTGTAAATGACATAAAGTTGCATATAAATAGCATTTACCCACTGGGGAAAAATATGAGTTATATCGTGGATACATTATTATAGTTAACTAGAAAATCCTTTGTTTTTAAAGGAAGTTAAAACAGACAAAAAATAATCATTCCACTAAATAATTATATAGTTGTCTCTGGCAGTTTCTAACAGGAATTTCTACCTTAGAGTTTTGACAAGGATCTTATTTATGCAATGAACATGCCCTATGTAGGCTGAAAAGTAGAATCTTTCAAAATAATGAATAGTTAATAAAATTAATTGAAGTAAATCAGTCTGGCACTCAAGATGAGGTTGCGAAAAGCAGCTAATGCACAACTATGGTAATTCAGAGCTTCATAAAATGTACCACAAAAAAAAGTCAAATGGTTGTATTTAGACAAGCTAAAGTTTTGCAGATAAGGCAGAAGCCATAGAAAGGAAGACACTGACATTGTAGGAAGTAGATGAATGACAGAGTAAACTCTTTGAGTGGTTATGAGAAAACAGGGTCCAGAGCCCTTTAAAAGCAAGTTAAATTTGATAGATCAAGAGACCATCTCTCACTGAGCAGGAAAGACAGAAAGTGTTTATGCAGGTGAAAGTGACTGAGAGATGGAAGGCAGTCTTAGCTGCTGGGACATGTGAGAGAAAACAAGGTCATCAATTGAAAGTCAATTATGAGGGTATGTGTTAGGGGTCAGAATGAAGGGAGAGAGGATGGGTGGAATGTTTGTAGGTTGGGAAAATGGTGTGAAACATTGTGCAAGAGGGGTGAATACAGTCATTCTTGATTTTAGTGCTTATGCAATGCTTGGGAACCTTTCTATAAAATATATACAAAGTTATGAATTCAAAATTAGAAATAAGAGTAAGTGAAAATTAAAATGAGAAAAAAATCACAACTCAATTATAAATTTAAACCTATAAACACCATAAACATGATAAAATCTAGGGAAAAGTAATATTAATTACCCAACACACCTCAGTATTACTTTTTTCTTATATTTTTGTTGCATACTTTTGTAGAGCTTCTTTATATGAAAACAATGTTGTAATATTATCTATAGAGGGACTAGGAAGATAACTCAGTTGTTCCTTTAGCCTGAATCATTGACATTTGTTTTCTATCATGGTAGTTGAGAAGAGTTGCTTTCAGCTTTGCAACTCATAATTGGTAATATATAAATGTTGAGAATCCTTGTTAAATGTGGGTAATTTCAAAGAAAGTTTTTCTTAGGTATGAGCTATAATATTTGAATACATTTTCACAAAGTAACTTTTATAACAGTATCACTTGAAAACCTATTTCTACACCTCTTACTTTCTTCTCATGACTTAGGATGCATTCACATTACAGTGTGAGCTAGAATCTGGCTCCTGTGTGCCACATCATGGTAAGTTGACATGAATGATCAATAAGAACTTGATATAGAAGTGACTATGAACCACAAAAACCATCCCCTATTAAACCTACATCAAATGTTTGTCTAACTCAATTTCCCCTTAGCTGGATCCTAAAAATATTTGTGGATGACTTAGGATGCATTCACATTACAGTGTGAGCTAGAATCTGGCTCCTGTGTGCCACATCATGGTAAGTTGACATGAATGATCAATAAGAACTTGATATAGAAGTGACTATGAACCACAAAAACCATCCCCTATTAAACCTACATCAAATGTTTGTCTAACTCAATTTCCCCTTAGCTGGATCCTAAAAATATTTGTGGCTACTCCATTATCACCCAACCTCATAGTACTTACGATGAAGGAATTTAGAGTGTTTGTCTAACTCAATTTCCCCTTAGCTGGATCCTAAAAATATTTGTGGCTACTCCATTATCACCCAACCTCATAGTACTTACGATGAAGGAGAATTTAGAGTGGAAAGAGTGTCATTTTAAATTTTAGTTAAACTATCTCAACTTTGCAAATTTTACAAAAACATAAGGCCATGCAAACATATTGCTAGGATTCTTTTTGGAGTCTTGGAAGTGGTTCATGTGAGTGAGGATCTTGAAACCTGAACTTGATCACCTTCACCTTCCCTGAAACCTAAGGCAGCTTGTGTTGCGAAGAGTAGAAGAACAAATGCCTTGGATGTTCCTAGTAAGATGGCATGGAGAAATACGTTGGCTGGGTTCACTGAAGGCTGGGTTTCTGCCTATTATTGATAAGAGATGGAAGGTCACAGTTATTAAAGGTTTTTGCAAATAACTAGTTATAATGAAGCATAGCACACCTCAGCTGTATAAGGAGGGAAATGAAGGTAGGGGTGCTTATATATGTCAAATAAAGGCATGTGACAATGGATTTAATGTCACAAGGAAAGGGTTCTTCAACAAGTGAGCTAGAAAGACATCAGTCATTGTCTAAGAGTAGGATACTTGAATTTATGATTTTGAAAATCGATGGTGATGACAATTTCAATGCTATGAGTATGTCAGTGAGTGGTAAGGTAGAAAGAAAAAAGCATGCTTGAAAAAAATAATGCCAACTAACATTTATTTAGGACTTTCTCTGTGCCAGGTATTCTCCCAGAGAAGCTTCGAAGGTGAGTTGAGCAGTAAGTCTGAACATATACAAACAGACAATGGCCAGACCATCTATAAAAATAAAACTCTGACCCACAATCTGCAGTGAACAGTCCAAGAAACCAGCCCATTATCAGCAGCAACCAGTCTAGAATGACAAGCAATAACCCTCGAAATAATCAGCACAAAACAGCCAATACTTGATTAATAATTACCACCTTAATTCCTTCCTTCTTTTCTTCCTTTCTCTCTCCCTCCCTTCTTTTTCTTCTTCCTTTTTTTCCTTTCCTCACTTCTTCCTCACCTAACTTCCTTTACCTAAAATTTCTTAATGACAAGTTTAATTATCCCTAGTTCGTAGATAGAAAAATTGACTCACAGAAATTTTGATTCACATAATTACTTAGTAATAGTAACAAGAAAGAGAAAAGGGTACATTTAAACTTCCACCTATGCCTCTGGCAAAATAAAATGTAATCCGAATAACTTCACTTTTAGATTGTATTTAGATGCAGGGTCAGCTATGATGATTAATACTGTGAGTGAGGTGCTGTAATAATCAGGAGTTCTCGCTGCACAATCTACAGAAAGGAACTCCTGGAAAGATTTTTTGTTGCCTAATCACATATTTGGTAAGATTCTATTTGCTTTTTTATGTTTTTTTATATTACCATTTGGCCTTTTAAATATTTTAGCATTCTATCCCAGAAATATAAACATACAGCCACAAATTTAACAAAGGCAATAGCCTACAGATTATCAGCAAGTGACATTAATTATTCAGCTTTATAGACAAACTTGGAAGCCTGGTGCTCATTAATGAGAAATTTTATTTTTATTTCTCCAGAATTTACCAATAACTAAGAGACACAGTGGTTTATCAGTATCTTACCATCTATTTTCCTATTTCATTTTCAGAGTTAATTAACTCTGGCATTTTAATTTCGGTGTGAAGCAAAAATAAAGTACATGTAAGCAATGCATTGGGGTTCCAGAGCTGCTAATGGTATGTAGTTATTAATTGTGGGTGAGAACACACATTAACTAATTAAGAGAGGACTATGCGCACAGCCAGACAGTCATCATAAGTCACTCTCCCAGCTGCAGCTAGCAGAAGCCTACAGTGACAGTCTAGCTTCCCTTCTAAATAGCGTTCTATCTTTTCTCCCTCTGGATTTCTTTCCTTCCTGCTTGTCTCACTTGGAGAAGGTTTTCTTCTGAGTAATGATTATCTTTCTCACTTGTTTTTGTCTTTCCTTTTCCCACTTCTCCACATGGCTTTATCTGCCAGTCACAATTTTTGTGGTCTGCAGTTCTGATCACTTTTAAATGAAACCCATGCTGGCTTTGGTAATCATAATGTCATTTACAATTTACCACTAGACACGTTTATTCAGTTAGTAGCACACTGGAGAAAGAGAACTCCATATGAACTCACCGTGAAAGGCCTAATCTGATTATTTCCTCATGAAAATCCAGGCAGGGGTGCTTGTAAGAGAGGCTGAGAGAAGAAGGGAAAAAAAGCAAGGCCTGGCCACAGCTGAATTTCATAATCAATGTGAATAGATAAGTGACACAGCCTGTCAGGGGCAGCCGTCAAGTCACCCCAGGGCATTCCTCTCAAAAAGGCAAGAGTGGACAGGACTTAATGAACGCTGAATGACCAGTGAGTATTGGCTCAGCATATGCTACTACATTCAAGGTGGACAAGAACAGTGATAGAATCCAGAAGCTCTTGTCTAAGTGGGGAAAATCAGATTATGCAGGTTGCATTTGTATGTGCATATGTGCACACAGGCATTGGCTTTGTGTACACTTTAACATTCTAAAACATGCTCTGCCCACCTTCCCCTACGCTGGGACTCATAGACCTAAAAACCAAAAAAGGAGGGGAGTTGGGTATGTCTGGTGGAGGAAGAGAAAGAGGAGAGGTACATATGCGTGTGAGCATGTGTATTTATACTCAGGTTGCTTCCAGGGTTCTAACACATATTAACTTTGTGTCAATATTTGTCCTTCCTGTCGTGAAATGAGGATTTTCCACCTCATTTCACGTTTGAAAAGAAAATATGCCAAAGGGGTCTTCTTTGCTAGAAAATAAAAAATTAAAAGAAAAGAAAAAAAGGAACAACTTTTATCCTTTATTTAGAAAGATGGATCAGAAGGAAAGAAAACGAGCATTTCTAAAATAAATGTTTTGACTCAAAGGCACATGGAATCCTTCCATCTTCCCCATTTCAACAAAAAAGAAAAATTTATATGTTTAAAATTGAATGAAATACATCAACATTAATGATTTTTTTCCTCGAGGTTAACACCACCATTTCCCTCAATATATTTTTTAGCCATTTTGTGATGATTTCACAATTCATGGTACAGTAAAGTATAGGAGATTTTGACAAAAACAAAGTATATAATCATTCCCTTATTTTCGGAAATGAAAAGAAATCATTTACAATTCTTTTCTGTCAAACAACATTTACACCTCATTATTCCTAATTTAACAAATATAAATGGCCACAGATCAAATGAAGTGAAGACAGGTTGAATTTATCCCCATTCATATATGTTGTCATAGCCCTTCAGGGTATGAGAAGTGAAACTCCAAAGTCTCAAAGCTATGTTCCTAAATACACAAAGGGAGTAACTGAAATCTTGGGAAAAAATATCAAAGAAAGCATATTTTGTTCATTTTAGAAATAATAGAGAAAAACTGTCTACTCTTTTAGAATGGGGAAATCTAGCTAAAAATTATTTTTTATAACTTCAAAAATAATGGGCATGTGCTATATTTGTAAGGCGAAGGTAAATTGAACAATGATCTCATGCCTAATAGATTACATATAGATGACAGAAAACACCACCTTGTTAATTTAGAGTCTAGAATTATAGGTCTTTAAAAATCTATTGAATGATCATAATATATATGATAGTTCTAGTCATTATAAAAGAGATAAGGTATACATGCTTGCACATATACCTATACACACGTGGTAGTACGATACAAAGACATAATTTGAGAAACTTAAAGTTCATTTAGTTGAAAAAGTATAACATGTATTCAAAATTAAGGCATTTCCAGGATAGGTTCCATGTTATGCTAGATGGTGGCACTTAGGAGAAAAGTCTCCTCTGGCTTCATTCTCAATGAGGAAGACGGCACTCTAAAAGCTAGAGACTGGTGTGGTCCAACTCTTGGGGGTCAAGAGAGGATAGAAAAGAGATACTAAGTGTGAAGACAGCTCTAAAAGACTGAAGATACGGCCCAGGACCAAGAAGCTGCTAGATGAGGAATATATACATTTGCAGGCATAATGGGCTGATGAACTTCATGAACAAGAGATTATGGGATTTGTCACACTTTTATGAACAATCTCACCAAAGTTCTTGTACTCAGGTTTATTTTCCAAGTTATGTAATATTTTGGAAAGATAATAAGGGAGGCCAAATTAATTCCATTAGTTTGGAATACATTTCCACACTAATCTGAGAAAACTGGAAAACCACATAAAACCAACCATTACATGAAAGAAGGATGACTGTAAGCCATCTGCAAAGCCTTTTTGTCTTTAATAAGTCCTCCTGGTATTTTTAAATATTTGTTCTCTTTTAATAAATGTGTTACTTTGAGGGAAAAAAAATGGCAGGCAATGAAAATAGTGATAAAATGACAATGAAGATGGGGGGGTGAAGTTCAGATATGCGTCAAATAGACTGTTCTTCTGAATCAATCATTTTTCCTTTTTCCTTTTTTAAATTAAAAAAACACTTATGTTTATGGTCAAAGTGTATTCAAACAACTTTCAGAAGATTCTTTTATATTTTTTTCCTATGTTGATATATCATCATCTATATTTTTCTTGAAATGAGTGGCTTAGAAAGCGTTCTTGTATTTTTGTCATTTCGTTGTATTATGATTTGACTTGCAAACATCAATGGGTATGGTCTCAATTATGATTTTAATTCTCTGAATAATACATTGAAAACAGCCAAAGCAGATGCAAGTTCAGGAAGTATAGCTTAGGGGGTGAGAGATCAAGCTTTCCAGTCAGAGGAACTTGCATTGTATCCTGACTCTGCCTTTCTAGCTGCAAAACCACAGGCGAGTTACCTATTCTCTCTTTGACTCAGTTAACCCATTTGTTAAAAGGGCTGAGAAAAGTACCTGATTCATAGGCTGAAGAACAGGATTAAATGAGATGATGTATGGCAGAGTCGAGAACAAACACATGGTAATAAACATAAGCTGTTGTGCTCTCCATAATCAAAAAAGGAGTATTTTTTTAGAACACTTCGCATACTCCTTTTGCCTTTTTTGGCACTATCCTCATCTCAAACTAGTAACATTTGCCTTGGATCCTGAAACATCACCTGTAAATGTTGCCAGCATTCATAAGGAACAATGTTGAAAGAAACAGGTTATAGGTGAAGAAAATGCTAAAATGTGGATGTAAGATCTCTGTTTTTAGAAAATATGGGAATGGAAATACATACAAACATATATGCATACTGTGTATATGTTTACACGAATGCACAATGTGTCTATAAGCAGGACACATAACTTCCACTAATCAAAAAAATAAATAAAAACCTGTAAAATTCAAGACGGTTTCTCTTTTCATCTAATCTTAACTTTTTTCTTTATTCCTTTTGTAATACTCTCCAACTTTATCTGAGCATTTCTCTTCACCCTCCTGTTTCTTTTTTTGCCTGCCAGCTTTAAAGAAAGTGATGTTCATGCCTTAGATTA
>NW_006494614.1:34306561-34313943 GCF_000325575.1 Pteropus alecto | reverse complement strand
CTTTCCTCAGAATGATAAACTTATCACCTCTCCAGCCCTCAGTTTGAAGCTGCAGCAGTAATTCTGCTGGATGCCAAAACTAAAATGAATGTGTGTGTGCCATGCCCAGCTCTGAGCTGTGGCTGTAATGAGATTTGAATGGGAAGCCCCGGACACAATAAATCGGCGCCATATGTGACCATTTCCTGTGTCAGTTCCTTTCTCATAACCAGTGGAGACTTTTTTTTTCCCTCTCATGACCCCACACCATGACTCTGAAATCTTTCATGGCTGCTTATGGGCCTCAGGCTTTTTACAGCAGTTGTATAAATAAATGAATTTGACAGCAAACATCATAACAGTTAGCAGTAATGTGTGTTTGCCACAAGTGCCTGTACTAGTCACTGGAGAAATGGCAGAGGAAACAGCTTGTTTTGTTACCTAAACAAAAGTAGTTTCATTTGACAAGTGGTGAAAGAATTAGTCAAATAAACTCGAAATCCACCAGGACTATTTTTGCCAAGTCTCCCTGCCAGTGAAATGTTCCCAGCTCTTCAATGCCATGACTCACAAGAGATAAATTTCTCCTTTTATTCTTAGATAAAGATCTGGGCTGAGAATACAAAACCTTTGACTGATATATATATATATATATATTTTTAATCTTCTGTGCAAGGCAAGACTGCTGTGTATGGGAACTCAGGTACAGCAAAGAGTTACCAAGAAGTTCGTGGCAGACAAGCCAAGAAGGACAATCTGGGTGGGAAGGAGGAGATGTGGCAATAATGACCCCTCACTTGTTACCTGTTGAAAGCAAACCGAAGCTTGTAAGTGCTTCCTTTCCTCTCACGTTTTCTTTATTCAAGAAATAAAAATCTTCACACCAGTTACTGAAAGAAAGTAAATTAACATTTTCCCTATATCTCCATAGTCTCAGTAAAACAAAGTTGCCTATGTTCAGTGAATTTGTGGTAAATTCAGATAAGCACAAAATAAGCATAGATTTTCCTCAATTATATAGTTTGGTTGTTTTATAAGTCTTTACATTTTTCTTCCCCTCCACTAGCATCTCACTGCCAATCCCATTGTCCTAGCTGTGAGTGATGTTATAGCACAGTGCCTATTCTTACGGACTCTGGTTATTTATACGGACTCTGGTGCAAACTACTTAGGTTCGAATCCTGGCTCTGCTACTTGCTCTGTGCGATCTTCGGCAAGTAACTTAACTTTACTGTGCCTCAGTTTCCTCTTCAAAGTGGAAATAAAGATGGTATAGTGTCAAGTTCATATGGTGCCTATGACAACTAAATGTATTTTGAAAGGCTCAGTACAGTGCTTGGGATATAATGTGTTGTTGTTGATGTCAAAGAAACTTGGATAATAATCTCTTTAAAACCACTAGAGCTTTTCTCTATGATAGCATGATATTGGCAGCTAATCTGGGAAATGAATTTAAAACTTTTGAGGAAAAATCATGGTAGCATATTCATTTAAGCCAATTACAATTAATTTCAAGGTACAGTACAGCACTACTTTAAATAAAAATATCATCTATACCTTGAAAATACTTTTTTAGATATAGGTCATTTTCAGTCTTTTTAAAGTGGTACAACAATTTGCCATGGTTGAATAATCATTATCTCTAGACTGTTCCCATATTCAACAGAAATATCACTAATTAGGAGAACAAACATTGAGAGCTATCACAAAATAATAGGTCTTAGTTTAGGCATGTATTTTGTTCTCTATTTTTATCTTTTTTCAATTGATTACAGGCATACTTTGTTTTATTGTGCTTCATTTTATTGCACTTCATAGATGTTGCATTTTTTTACAAATTGAAGGCAAGACCTTCCACAAGCAAAAATATTATGATTTGTTTTATTGTGGTGGTCTGGAACAAATCTGCAATATCTTCAAGGTATGCCTGTATTAAAATGGTTCATGAAAGTGTTTTGCTTATGTGATACTGTGTAAGAAAGTGCCTTAAAATTTTGGAAAGTATTGATTATAATCAGATATTTCAATTTATAAAGAGCCTACTATCTTTACAATAAAGTTCTAGTGTCTTTGTTTTAACTAACTGACAAATCCACTTGAACATACATTTCTCTACATCTAGTCAAACTATTTCTTTGGAGAAAAGTCAGAAATATTAATGAATTAAACTGTGTAAAAATAAATGGATTATTTAAGTTTTGCTTTTAGAGCAGTACCAATGAAATGAAAAAGTGTGTCAAGTGAAGGTAGGAAATCATTTGACTTTACAAAACAATGCTAAAACAGACTTGGGAAAAATGAGATTGGTTGTGATTCGGAGTAGAGCATTTGCTAGAAAACCAAATATATGAGGTGACATCATCCTATAATAAAACAGATTTAAGTGAGACTCCATTTATAGTAAAATGAACTGAAATCTTGTCATCGTTCCCTGAATATAGGCTACACTGCTACGTCTAGGAAACTTCTCAAAAACTGGTCTGTGAGAAAATAATTTTGTCCCCTATGCAACTTCACTGTCAAGAAATATCATCTGAAAAAATGCTCTCCTTGTTGCTTCCATATCCTTTCCCAAGATCTGCTTCCTGGATGCATAGTCTTACTCACCTTGGGATTCCCAAAGGGGAAGATTTCAAGGGATCTATAATTCCAGCTATTCACACCCGACATGAAAACCAGGACTGAATACACAGAGAGCTGAGCAGTGTCTTCTTTGATTGACCAACTATTTTAAATAGTAAATGAATACTGCCACCTTGTAGTCTATTTTTCTGAATTAAAGAGAAAACTGAGGGAGTAGAAAAACTTTAAACAACCAGTAAGCTTAATCAAGTATTGGGAAGCTATAAAAATAACGCTCAGCAATTACTTTTAGAGTATATATATGAACACATATAAGGCTAGGGTTATCTCAAGGAGTGACAGACTTGTACTTCCCTATCCTCTCACAATTGAGTATTATTGAGTACTATTGAGCAGAGGTAACAAGTGTCCGTTTTGAGCCATACAACTTAAGTGACAGAGATAGGAAACTACAGGTGATAGGCCAAATCCAGCCCACTGGCTACTGTTGTAAATAAAGTTTTATTGGAACACAGCCCACACTTATTTATTTCCATATTGTGAACTACTGTAAACATTCTGCTTTTGTAATGTAATAACAGAGTTGAGTAATTGTGACAGAAGCGCTATGGCCTGCCTAGTTGAAAATATTTACTATCTGGCCCTTTACAGAAAATGCTGGCCAATCCCTGCTCTAAAAGTTCTAAGTTTGTCTCTGAGATAGTGACCAGTAAAGTCACTGTCTCAGCCCGGGTCCTGGCCAATGAGGGTTAGATAAAAAGTATAATCAAGAAATAAACCTTTGTTGTTTTAAGCTATTGAGATTTGCAGGTTGTGTGTTATGGCATCCTAACCTAGCCTACCCTGAAGGATACAGTATCTTTGCTATTATCAGATGTATCTTTTTCTCTCTGAACATATATGACACATTCCATTTTAGGGAAGGAAACTAAGAGCATAAAAGAACTTTTTCTTTTTCTTTTCTTTTTCTTTCTTTCTTTCTTTTCTTTCTTTCTTTTTTTTTTTCTTTTTTGTCCTTAGGAGATAGGACGAGGACGTGAAATGTTTTTCTCAGTCAATATTTGGACTGGAACATTTCCCTTTCTAAACATAAATTTTCTTTACATAATTTATCCCAATATTTGCATCATCTAATATCTGAGAATCAATCTTCTCTGTTAAAGCTTTTTCAAAAATTAGTCCTGTGAATCTCTAAAAATCTGCCTTTCTTGGCATGTGATATAAAAATGAAATATCCTTAATATACTATGCACAGAAGGCAGTTGAAGTAATTAGGAGAAAAATTCTCTATAAGCCCAGAATTGGCATACTGAAGTCTTTCAGAATGAGTTCTTGCACTTGGGCTTTGGCAAGTTTAATATAGGTGAAAAAATGCACACAGCTGGCTCTACTTGCTCATTTTGCTATATCCAGATCCTCTCCTTTAGAGGAAAAAGAAAGAGGGCCATTTTTTGGCAGAAAACAACATCGTCCCTTTCACTTTCACAGAAGGGTGAGTTGAGTGGACAGCTTGCCATTGCTGCTCTTCGAAAACAGGAAGCGATGGAGATCATAATGAAAGGATAATGTTTCTGGGGTCAGCCATCTAAGGGAGACCAAGGGGAATCTTGCCAAGAGAAGTGCTATGATCTGATGGATAGAGACACTAGTTTAAAGATGTCAATCCCAATTCATTTTCTTCCTATTCCTGGCGACCTTTGGCAATAGAAAGATTGCCATGCACCTCAGTTTCCTTATCATGTATTAAAAGCAATATAGATGGATATTTATCTACACGGACATTGCATAAAAGTTTATTGCACCAATGCACAGGTAACATGGCAGGAGAAAGTGGGTTGAAAGAAGAGGCAGCCACCTCAGTTATCTGCTCATTGAAGGTAATAAATATGAGGCAGGAGGGAGAGTGGATGAAAAACATGATCGAGTTAACAAGATACTGTTCAGTCATTTAAACAAATAATATTTTAGGATTCCTACAAATAAGATACTGGGCTGGGGGCTCCCAGGTAAGCTATTTCCAAGTCATCTTTTAAGTTCAATGGCTCTGCTTGAAAACTGGTGCAACACAATTCACCAAGTTGAAAGGGTTTTAAGGACATTTTGGAATTCAACTTTGAGCAAGAAAACATAGCTAGATTACTAAGATACACAATTGACACCAAATATTTAGAATAGCTTATTTATAGCGGTCTTTATACAAACTAGAGTTATAAGAACAGGTACTGCAAAATATATCTACAGATGCCAACAAATACCACATACAGGCTCAACATGAAAAAGAATAACTGATAAAGCAAAATTTTAGTTACTATACTCAACCACATATAAGATTTAACAATTATAAGCAGTTGTGCATCATGGTTTGCATGTAGAGCTACTACTTCAAGATAATCTCTTCAGTGTGGATGAAATCTAGTGTGGAATCAAGAAACCAATAGTCATCTTAGGCATTATCTTCTCAGATTTTTGTAAATTCTGGGAGCAGGAAGGGTGAGGGGGAAAGAAAACTGGAAAATAATGTATTTTTCTAATCATCATATAATCTTGACATTTTAAACAATGATTTAACTCTACTTATTAAGCATTTATCATTATCCTGATAGTAATCTAGATTTTGAGAATATGGTATTTAAAAATTAAAGGAGAGACAGTGCTTCTCTTCATGGAACTTAGTTATGTTTCAAGTAACATATTTGCCTTCTCTTTTAGAAACAGTGAGCTCATGAGCTATTTGAGTACAGATATCTCAAATAGCTCATGAGCTCACTGTTTCTTATCTTGGCATGTCTCCTTCCTCTTGCATACACTTGCACCAGTGCCTGATACATACAGTTAGAGGGCAGAAACACAAAAATTCTCTGAGTGTTTACTATGTACCAGGTACTGTGAGAGTCATTTAAGACGTCTTATTTTATTTAATTGTCATGGCAAACTGAGAGATATGTCTTAGTGCTTCCATTTTCCAATAAGGAAAATGGACTTAAAGCTGAACTTAAAGACTCCAAAATGGCAAAGCCAGACCTTAAAATTAGCCTAGATGCCAGGGGAGCTACCCAATCTTCTTCAGGCTAAGATATCAATGAAAAAAAAAAAAGTTCTCCTTTTCTTAAGTAATTGAGATTTGGGGGTTATCTGTTAATGGGAGTTATTCTGCCTCACACAACATCTATGTTTCACATAAGTAAGTGAAAGAGGTTTAAAAAGTGCATAAGTTCACAGAAGCAAAGAACAAACATGGGTAAGGGCCCAGTTGGTTTAGAAGCAAGATTAAGGGGAAAGGCCAAAGGCCCTGACTTTCTTATTAGACTACATCTACCACTTAAAGAGGCTCCATTTAATGAAAGTATTGTTGCTCTTATCTGTTTTTCGAAAGTTCTCTGAGACTGCCTACAGATGAATTCTGCCCTCCTAGGTGATCTCCACTCCGTGGCTAGTTCAAAACTAATTTGGGAGCCCTTAAAGACAGCTAAGGATCTAACATCTGGAATATAAGAGCTCAAGCAGCATAATGCTCACCTAGAATGTCAGAAACTATAAGCAGCTGATTTGAAATATGAAAAAAGTTTGGCAAAAGAGCAAGAGTATATTAACAATTCTTAAGGGACAGCTCATGTGCTTTCTGTTGGACCTGCTCTATGTCGAAGGCCGATTTCCAACCCTTATGATACACTAAGTTAGTTATATGAATATTAAGTTTAGAAAAATTCACACACTGGGTCAAAAGGAAAATTAGACCATATCCATAACTGGGGAGTTTATCATTCTACCAAGTACAAAATTCTTTTTGCTTGGATTCAAGGCTGATTTCCCTTGAAATACAGGATTTTCCAGATAAAACTAGCCTTTGCTCTTTCAAAAAATGGTTTTCCGGGTTAATAGGAGATGCCTCCTGGGAAAATACTACACCCCATAATGCATCTGGCCAATTCTTTGGTGCCATTC
Source organism: Pteropus alecto (assembly GCF_000325575.1). Lineage (NCBI taxonomy): Eukaryota > Metazoa > Chordata > Mammalia > Chiroptera > Pteropodidae > Pteropus > Pteropus alecto. Next base: position 34,307,439 of record NW_006494614.1, on the reverse strand, counting down.
AAATTGTTAGGGGTAAGAGTGGGAGAATTCCTTCCAGTCCTCTGAGACGATCATTTTATGCAACCAAAGCTTCAACCTCATTTTTCTTATCTCAGGGCATAATTACAATGTTATTATTGGTCATAAAATTAACCAGATTTTCCTCTCTTTTCTTTTCCTCTTCAGCATTTGACTCTCTGACCTTCCTCAACAGAAAAGTCTATGGACTGATTATACGCTAAGTGTAGAAGTATTTCCTTCTATTTGTTTAAAATTTTCCCACTGTTAATTTCATTGAGAGCATACTTGTTCTCATATTATGAATGAGGTAAAGAAAAACTATGAAAAGAAGAACTTTTATTACTCCTATGAGATGTGAAAATTTTTATTCTTGTCTCCCAGTGCTTCTAAAACTGTTCACTTTTGTTATCTCACGATCCAGAGGTCTTACTCTGCATTTAGATCAATGTGTAGGTATGCGATTCACCTAATAACCCAATATCCTTTGCCAATTGCTCCCCTGTACTCTGCAAGCTTCGCCTTACTATTTTCCAAAGTAACTTCTTTATTCTAAATGACTCGAAGTGGCAAAAATGTTTTCACAAGGGCTGTTGCCCATCTGTGGCAGTGGCTGCTAAAGTATTGTCTTAGGAAGGATTATGAGGCCATGTACAGACGTAGGAGAAAAAGTGTTGTAATAGATTAGCAGTCTATTGGGGCAAGGTATGGTATATACGGTAGAGCTTCAACAAAACTGTCAGGGCAACACCACATTCGCTATGCAAATGTCTTTCTTAATAGCACTTATGTGAGCTTTCCATGTTAATACAACCAGAATTCCATCTATATTTTATTATCCAGAATTCTATCTAAATTCCATTCCACCAATCCACATTTGA
>NW_006494614.1:34257995-34306538 GCF_000325575.1 Pteropus alecto | reverse complement strand
ACTCTTTCCGTGCTGATCACTGACTGGCAAAATTTATTCCATAATTTACTCTAAAGCTGAAAATTATAGTCATTGTCTGACAAGAATCATTATATAATTTAAGTCTAAAATTGAAAGTGTTGTCCCAGATGAATGGTAGCTTTGGCTGACAACAGCCAAATCTTACCTAGCCTGAATTTAGAAAGGTACTAGAGATTCAGGATGAAACGCCTTTGAAACCATTGATTCATGCTCCTCCTGTAAAGAAGGTTGATAGCTCTTCTACTTTATACGTTAAGAGAAGTAGACTTGGTGATCTTTAAAATCACACCATTTTTAATTGGATTGGGTTTTTATTTGGTGTTGGCTTGTATTAGTTCTTTAGAAATTTTGGATATTACTCTCTTATCAGATATCCCTGGCAAATAGCTTCTCCCATTCAGTAAGTTGTCTTTTTGTTTTGTTGATGATTTCCTTTGCTATGCAAAAACTTTTTAGTTTCATGTAGTCCCATTTACTTATTTTGTTTGTTTGCTTGTTTCTCTTGCCTGAGGAGATAGATCGGAAAAAAATATAACTAAGAACAATGTCAGAGGTTTTACTGCTTATGTTTTCTTCTGGGAGTTTTACGGTTTGGGGTCTTATTTTTAAGTCTTTAATCCATTTTGAATTTATTCTTGTATATGTTACAAGAAGGTGGTCCAGTTTCATTTTTTTGCATGTATCTGTCCAGTTTACCCAATGCCATTTATTGAACAGACTGTCTTTACCCTATTGTATATTCTTGTCTCATTTGTCATAAATTAAATGACTGCATAGGTGTGGATTTATTTCTGGGCTCTCTATTCTTGTTCCATTGATCTATATGTCTGTTTTTGTGCCAGTACCATGCTATTTTGATTACCTTGTAGTATAGTATAGCCTTGTAGTATAGTTTGATATCAGGTAGCATGATATCTCCAACTTTATTCTTTCTCAAGATTGCCATAGCTATTTGAGGTCTTTTATGGTTCCATGTAAATTTTATGATTATTTGTTCGAGTTCTGTGAAGAATGCTATTGGTATTTTGATAGAGATTGCATTGACTCTGTCGATTGCTTTGGGCGGTAACATTTTAACAATGTTAATTTTTCCTATCCATGAGCATGGTATATGCTTCCATTTATTTGTATCTTCTTCAATTTTTTCCTCCAGGGACATAATTTTCTGAGTACAGGTCTTTCATCTCCTTGGTTACATTTATTCCTAGATATTTTTTTGATGCAATTGTAAATGGGATTGTTTACTTAATTTCTCTTTATGATAGTTCATTATTGGTATATAAAAATTAATTTGTTTCTGGATATTAATTTTGTATCCTGTTACTGTACTAAATTCATTTACCAGTTCTGATAGTTTTCTGGTGGAGTCTTTAGGATTCCTATATATAGTATGATGTCATTTGCAAATAAAGACAGTTTTACTTCTTCCCTGCCAATTTGGATGCCTTTTATTTCTTTTTCTTATCTGAGTGCCATGTTTAGGACTTCAAATACTATGTTGAATAAAAGTGATGAAAGTAGACATCTTTGTCTTGCTTCTGATCTTAAGGAAAATGATTTTAGCTTCTCCCTGCTATGAGTACACATTAATAGATGACTAAATAAAGAAGTTGTGGTACATATATACAATGGAATGTTACTCAGCCATAAAAAAAAAAATGAAATTTCACCATTTGCAATAACATGGATGGACCCAGAGAGTATTTTGCTAAGTGAAATAAGTCAGATAGAGAAAGAAAAATACTATATGATCTCACCTATATTCAGAATCTAAAGAACAAAATAAATGAACAAACAAAATGGAAACAGATTTATAGATACAGAGAACAAACATGATTGCCAGATGGGAGAGAGGGTTAAGAGGGTTAGGTGGAAAAGATAAAGAGATTAAGAAGTACAAACTGGTAGTTACAAAATAGTCATGGGGATGTGAAATATAGTATAGGGAATATAGTCAATAATATTGTCATAACTGTGTATAGTGCCAGGTGGCTACTAGACTAATCAGAGGAATCACTTCATAAATTATATAAATGTCTATCTGTTACGCTGTACACCTGAAATTAATATAAAGAATGTTGCATAGCAACTCTAATTAAAAACTAAAAACTGAAAGAAAAAAAAAAAACACCAAAAGCTGGAGTTTTTTGCAAAGAACCAGAGTACTTTACCTCTACCTCATCTTCTGCTAATTCTCTCTCTCTCTCCTCACTCTGCTTACTCCACTCAATCTATATTTGGCCTCTTCCAAGTCATATCTTTCTACTTTTCTGCCAGATATTCATGAGGCTCATTTCTACACCTTTTTCCACGTTGCTCACATTTTTCCTCCTCAATGAAGCCATCCTTTATCAGCCTATTCATACATGCACACTTGTTCCCTCTTATAATGCTTTACATTTAAAAAATTTTCCCATAGCACTTATCACATTCTAACCTAGTAGATAATTTACTTATTTTTATGGATATTACTTAGTATCTCTCTCCTCTAGCAGGTAAGCTCCATGAAGGCAGGGAACTTTGTCTAGTTTTTATACTTATGTACTCCCTGCTCTAGCTAACTAGAAGAGTACCAGAAACACAGTAGGTACTCAGTAAATATGTGTTAAATTAAATAAACTTAACACATCCATTTATTCCAATTGTTATCTCTAGTTTTTCTGGTTCATTCACATTCAAATGGAATGTTCATGTTCTGCTCATCTGTAGGTAAATTTCCTTTACATATGTAATGTGTGCATTTTTAGAAATCTTTCTAAAAATGTTTTCCAAGAAAAATCGGGTATCAAGTTTACCATATCTTTCAGGTGTCAGATGTGAACTTATATTTTCTCAGATACTCCATTTTCCTTTGTTTTTCAGAAAAAAATAATGTTCTTAGCCTTCTGAAATCTTAATACTACAAATCAGGATGAAAGGTATCTCATTGCAAAAAGTGAATGAGAAGGAGATGGCAAATAGGAGCAGGGAAGAAATCGATGATAGTATTTCTAGTACTTCTCCATCCACAGAAAGTAATAAATTAAACATGAGGCAAGAAGGTCACTAAGTCAGGTTTATGAATTTCATCAGATTGCCTGGATTGCAATAAGATATCAACAAGAATTAAAAGAAAAAAGAAAAGAAACTGTACATTTGTATCATACCTTATATATTTATATGTTAACAACATGAAAGATAATGTCTTTATATTGTACATATGATAAAACTGACACTCAGAGAGATTAGATAACCATAATCACCCATCTATCTATTCAGTGGCAAAGTCAGCTTCGGAAGCCATATTTTAACCATCGTTCCATGTACTTTGCCACCATTTCACCTGCCATGATTTGCCTTTCACACTATGAAAGGAAGATATGGTAAGTCATATTTCCATTTGCCTGATGAGAAAACCAAGTTTCAGATGGTTTATTACTTGGCCAAAGATGGAGTGAATTGACCAAAAATATTATTCTCCTGACATCTTAGTCCAATGTTCTTGATATCCATAGTGTTCTTTGTGTTGGTTATAAAAGTAATATTTCTCAAATAGTAGATGGAATTATGAATGAATAAGTCAGTCCAGGCTTGACTCTGTAATCTCCAAAATTACCCTAAACTTATTTTCACATTTTCAAATCATGTGGATTAATATTCAAAACATTTCTAATTAAAATATAGAGGGTAACTAAACTATCAGACTTAATTCTACAAATAGTATTGCCTTGAGGTCCATCTACTTGAATTAACCAAAAAGTATCACTAATTAGCTAGACTTAAGCAAGGGCTGGTGCTAGGCAATGTGACCTTTTTATGTCACGTCACCAGAATTACATTTTCTCTCTGATATAAAAGTCATTGGTCACAATAGGCTGCCAGGATTTGACACCATGGATTTGCTTGATGAAGTGTGCACAAAGAGATTGGTTCGCTAATTTCTAAACACAGTCTAGAGTCATTTAATAATAGTATTTCCACCTTCACTGAGCTAATCAATACATCAATGTTTCAGGTATAAGCATGGTTTATTAAACATAGCCCCATATTGGGAACAAGGTGACCTGAGTTCTACTACCAATTTTGCCAAAATTTGCCGTTCTTAAGCAAGTTGGCTTGGCTCTCAGAACTTTAAATTTAGCACTTTAAAAATGAGATTAGACTAAATAAGTTATCGTTGAGATCTCTTTCCACATCTACCGTACAAAAAATTTTATCACTTAGAGATCACCATGCTAGTACTCACTCTAATGGCCCTTCCCTGGCCCTTTTCATTTCTTAGGAGCCCCCCGTCTCTAGTGTCTTAAAAAGGAAACTCATCTTTCCAAGCAAACCTCCTAATTAAAAAAAAAATACCCTTTGTATTTATATTCCTGCCATATCTATATTCCATTACAACTTTAATCTTGATTCATCAGCCCTCCTGACTTCCTTCACTTCTTATCTAATGGCTACTTCCTTCTTCATCATGTCCTTGACACACTCATTAGAGTTCTCGGTTCTCCCAATATTTCATCCCTCATACTTCTCTCATGTCTGCATATAAAATCCCCATCCTCAACAAAGCTATGCATCCACTTCCACCACTTTTGCTTCCCAGAAGTTAAAGAATTCTTTAGGAAATCACATAATTAAAAAGAATAAAACCACATGTAGCTAAGAACTGTCAGTTGATGCTATCATAAATACTTTATCTCCAACCTTAATAGAGCCTTAATCAACCCATCTTTTGTTCTCCTCTAAAGTTCTCTTCTGTTCAAGGCTTTAGCTCTTCCTAGCCATCTACTGCCATGACTGTCATTGGCATTACAAATAAATTTGGGGACACCAAGAATTATGTTTCTCACTTTCATCTCTAAATTTTTAAAACATTCATTCTTCCTTATCTCCTTCTCATCTGACTCAAGGAAATGGATATCTTTCTTCTTTCCTAAGCTAACTTCTACACAGGTGACTTTATCCCTGTCTCTTCCTCCCTGAATGTCACAAATTAGCTTTATCAACATTTGCCTGTTTCTTAGGTCTTCAAACTTCTTCCCATCAGCTGGAATGAGGTACAAGTTTCCCCTATGATAAACACCACTTTCTTTCTTTCCATTTATTCTCGAATTCCTTGAAAAGATAGATTTTCTTTTCTTTTGTTATTTATACTTAATTTTTTTCATTGTTTAGACATGTCTTAATCCACTGGAATCTACATTTTCCCCCAAATACTCTACCAGTAATATTCTCAGTAATATTATTAGAAGCCTAAGCTTCAGTTCCAGTTCTAAGGTCCAGTTGCTTTTTTCATACTTGACTTAATTATAGCTTTTGCTATTGCTGTTCTTGAAATGCTCTCTTTCTTTAATTCTTAAGACATTATTATCTCTTCATTCCTCTCTTACCTCTGTTTCTCTCATTCGACTCTTTAAAAAAGATGTTTCACACACACACACACACACACACACACGCACACACACACACACACACACACACACACATTGAGAGAGAAAGAGCAAGAGAGAAGAAGGGAGAGAAGGGAAGGGGAGAGGAGAGTCATGTGTTAATAGATCCCAAAGTCATCATCTCTCCTAAATGACAGAACTATAGTGTCAGCTACCCTCCCTTTTGAGGCATTTCACACACACACCTCGAACATACTTTCCTGAAGTCCCTCCATGCCTCAATAGGAACTACATGCTCATTATCTACTACTTAAGAATTATTAGATTTGACACCCAGAAAGTCAATAGCTTATTTATCTCTTATCATATAGCAAGTTTATAAGTAGAGGTTCTATAGAACTTCTAACATCTAAGTAATGACCGTGTGCCTGAGACTGTGTGGAGTGATTTTACAAGGATGGTAGTGAGTCTAATCATCACAATAAACCTAAAGAGTCTATGCTATTTTTATCTCCATCTAACCATGAGGAGACAGACTAAAGAGAAGTTCAAAATTTGGCAAACAAGTCCAAACTTTAAAGAGACAGGAATCCAGCCCATCTGGTTGCAGAGTTGTTCAGTGTGTATGATGTTGCCTCCAGGAGACACGTGTACAGCTCCTTGTGAGGCATTGGATAAAAGTGTTATAACCATTACTTCCTTTACTCGTTGAAAACAATACCAACAATAATAATAACAGCAGACTACAGTACACGTATTGAGTGCTTACAATGTGATAAACATTGTTTTAAGTGCTTTTTAAGCATTAATTTATTTAATCTTCACAAGAACTCTATGGTATAAGTACTATTATTACTCTCATTTTACAGATATAGAAAATGAGACATATAGGATGTAAGCATTGTTTCCATTTTTAAATAGCTTGAGAAAATTGAACACTTAAGTGAGTCCCAAAGTCCATGTCCTCGACCTCTATATTATACTCTTTTGCTATTTAAGCACTTTGTTGTTTTTCTTACAGTGACAGTGAGTGCCAGTTCCTATGCATCCCTTTCCCCAGCATCACCACCACTATACCCATGGCTTTGTCCTAATAATTAATAGTCTGGCTGCTATGATGCTTATTTTTTTTTCTTATCTCTCCCTCCCTTGTTTTGGTTTGTTAGTCCATAACGATGTCTACAGATGTTTTTTTTTTTTCAGTTCCCCCCAAACCCTACCACATTCTGTTTCATCCCAGATAATCTAATTTTACTGATATTTTTCACAAGCTACATACTCACTCCCACTACCATCAAAAAAAAAAAATCCACTTTATACCATTACCACTCTCTCCATATAGCCTTCTAATTAATAATTTACTATGTAAACCAAGACACTTTTGAGAGGGGTATATTACAGTTATGCTGGAACAGCAAGTATAAACTTGGGTTGTCCCAGGCAAACCAGAAGGTACGGTCACATCACTTCTGACCCACAGAAGACGATGCAGCTGCACAACCGCACTGTTGACTGAAGAGATTGCCTAGCTACAGCTTCCCCACTGGCAATGACATCACGGTTTCTTCCAATAGCACCGACCACAGCAGAACTGGAATGCTGCTGGGATCTTCAAATAACAACAAGCACAAAGAAAACAAACTTGCCAAAATTTTAAAACAGAAAATAAAAAATAAGAGAATAAGATTTTAGGTTCTAAATCTATTATAACCAATGGCAAGTAGACAGAACTGAATAAAAGTGGACTTTAAAGCATTTAGTAATATTTCTTTAAATCGGCAGGGTTTAAAGAACAGAGACCTTACTTCTTAAAGTCTTTTCAATAAAATCCTCAGTTTAATCTTATTGAAAACACTCATTTCTTGTTAAATAAACATTATCTAATGAACAAAGGATTTTTACAAAATCCTTTCATATCTTGTTATTCTCAAGTATAAATTAAAGCTTTTAACTTGTCTTTATAATGCAACCTCAATCTCAACCCTCTAACCTTTCTCCATAGCATTTAATACTGTTATTTCTGAAACATAAAGACCAACTTGTCAAAAAAAAAAAAAATAAAGAATATAAAATGAAATCCTGAAGTTCATAATACTAGATTGGTACTGATCAAAAAATAATTTTTAACTATTCGAACAAATTTTAGAGTTGATTTCTACAGTTTTTCGGCTTGAAACAATGTTTTATTTACTTGAGTCTCAGAAATTGATACTTGAGAACATTTTTTTCATATGTTGTAAAATCAATAACTGATCATTATTTAATATCTATCATTGGTTTAAAATAATAACAATACGGGTACATGTGAATATCTCTGGAAAGTATATTAAATATAAATTTCTGGGTTTTGTAGAAGCTATAATGTGTATAAAGTTCTATTATGTAACAATGAATTCCAGAGTGGAAATCTTAATCTCTTCTCTTCCCTGCCCTACTGTCTTGAATCTGCTGTACATCTGGATATGAAGAACAGAAAAAAAAAATTGGCACAAGCCCAAAGTGAAATTTTGAAGTAGGAAAAGTTTGCTTTTGATGGACTTTTTGGTTCTCATAAAAAAACCTTTCCCACTTTGGGGTTTTCAAAACTGTTCTCAATTCCTACAGAACAAACTATCTACTATCCTTATTTGAATTTTAGTGAAAACTTGTTCCCACTCCCAGTTTGCATTTACAAGTTTGAACTTTTAAACTTTCTAGTGGATTTAAAAGTCTGTCTTCCTATAAAGGAATTATAAGCACCAAGTTTCAAGCAGTGAGTTTTAGAAAAGAGTCTCCCCTAGTCTGCAAAGCCATAGCACTCTGAACACTGGTCTAGTCAGTTCTGCTTTAAGGATTTGGCAGTGATCGACAGACACTAAGTTGGCCAAGAATAGTTGCTAGTCTGTAGCCTGTAGATGCATTACCGATCCCCAGAAAAGGGGGAAGTCTAGTTCTCAGGAGCAGCACAGCAAAATTCATGAAAAGCATCAAGAGCACCACACAACTAAGCAAAAAACTGTTCAAATGCCCAGGAAGCAGCTTTTATCAGTCCCAAACCAAAGACTGAGATACTCGAAGGGGCAAAACCATCCCAGTTGAGAATCCACTGCCACAGGAGTCTCTACATATCCTGTCCTTACATTACTTACTGCTCAAGTGGCATAGTTGCCTTGCTATGAATGAAAAACCTCAGTTGGATTCGGTTTCAAACAATAATATTAACAAATATTCTTACTGAGTAGGCTGCTTAAATTCCAACATTTGGGTTTTTGCAAAAGGGTTTGTCTCTCACTTAGCATTTAAAAAAAAAATCTTCGTTAAGAAGCTGTAAATGTTAAATGAGTTGCTGTTGGCTCCCAAACAATGCCTAAACATTTAACATCTACCTAAGAGACAGGGAGACAGAAATGGATTATGTTCTATTGGCCAATTAAACTCATCTATTCTTAGGGAATCAAAGCAATATATTAGAAAGAAAATGGTAAAAAGTAACTGTCTACAGAGTTGCCAGTTCTCAATTACTTGGGAACAATAGCTCTGAGATCATAGCACATAAAGAACTGAATGGTCATCACAAATATGGAGAGGCTCATTTGTTTTTCTTATAAAAGTTAAGGACTTCTAGAAGTATAAAACCACTTAGATTAGATGGGATTTTTACCTAGTCATTCTTGCAAGTCTCATAGTAGAGTAGAAAAATCAAATCCTTGAGAATTAGATCAAGTGTATCATAACATTCCTCATTGTCTGGAATCTAACAAATATCATGAAAATAAAATTAGTTTTTAAAAATAGAAAAGAACTTAGTTGTGCTACATTGCTCATCTTCAGCCCAGGTTTCTCATCTATATCTCAACAATAAGAGTCAATACTATGTGAAACAACGGTCAAATGCTTTATAAGGAAGTTTTAAACATTCCTCAAAAGCATCAGATAATTACCTAAGCCAGAAGCAAGATGTTAGACTAAGCAGACTAATGACCTGATCTAGGATGGTAATTCCCATGGTTCCTAAGGAGCACTAACATCAATCATTTAATAAATATGTGGTTTCCACTGGACTCCAGACTGGGTAAAAAAAAAAAAAAAAATCTCAGCAATGAGAAAATTGCCCAACTTTTCCTGGCATAACAATATGCATGTCCCTTAAAGCAAAGCTATTTCTAACATAACACATTTCTAATCTTTCTTTCAAATTCTATTATATTAATTAATGCCAGAATAAGCACCCAGAGGGGGAAATCTACATAACTGGACTATAATGTGATGGGTTCAACAATATCTCACAACTCTGCTTTTTGAATAATTATTGGAGAGTTTCCTTTTTTGATAATACTATTTTATTTATTTATTTATTTAAATTATACTAGAGCTAACTTTTCCACCTTTTCGCTCTCAGATAACCACATCATGGCTTTCAAAACCCATGGTCTCCAGTTGAGATGTGCTGAGAAGATACCACCTGACTGTAAGTGAGTCTCAACTGATTGAAAAATTATATAAATCTTATATGCTGAGAGGTTATTTTGTTTTTAAAATTGTCATATGGTAATTTATTTTTCTTTTAGTATACAGTTCTATGGAGTTCAATAATATATAGATTTGTGTAACTACTTCTACAATTAAAATACAAAACAAGTCTCTCATGCCCTTAAACTCCCTATGCTACTCTTTTATAGTAATATTCTCATTATACCCATACCAATGCCAACCACTGACCTTTTCACTGTCTTTATAATTTTCTCTTTTCCAGAACATCTCATAGTTGGAATCATACAGTCTATAGCCTTTTCATACTGGTCACTCTCACATGTCGTTGAGAATCAACCATCTTGTATGTATCAACATAAATATGTATCAATAGTTTGTTCCTTTTTTCTTCTGAGTAGTATTCCACTTGTATGGATATACCACAGTTTGTTTATTTATACCCCTGCTGAAGGACATTAGGATGTTTCCAATTTTTGACTACCGCAATGAAGCTGCTCTAAACACTCATCCACAGGTTTTAGTGTAAACATAATTTTATTTCTCTAGGGTAAATAACCAGGAGTAGGATCGTTGGAGCATATGTTAAGTATATGTATAATGTTATAAGAAATTGCCAAACTGTCTTCCAAAGTGTCTGTACAATTTTGCACTCCTAACAACAATGTATGAGAGTTCTAGTTGCTTCATATCCTCACTAGTACTTAGATTTTTGGCTGATAGTTTTAAACTAAGAATGCTAGAATGAGTTTATTAAAAAATATATCTTTATTAACTATTACAAGACAGTGTTTGCTTAGTATAAAGCAGCTAATACTCCAGTTGAGAAGTAGCATTATTTTCCAAAAAAGTCTTTTGTAGAAAGTACTTTGATATTGGACATTTGAAACCATAATAAAATGTTTTGTTCAATAATATAAGAGCCTCTAAAATTATATTATGTAATTTGTCAGAAAGCTGTAATGACCCTGAACTACTTGTTTAATTCTTTTTGTGGCTATGGTAACTGCAAAATTTTGCTGCATGCTTTTTGGACTACTGCAAGGACCAGAACCACATTCACTAGTTCAAAAAATATTTGGTAAGAGCTATGATACTAGGAATAGTCATAAATAGGACAGATTTGGCTTCTGTTTTCATAAGGCACATATATATATGATTATTATTGTATATATACACATATATATACACAGTATTAATCAATTGCATAAGTAATTATTCAACCTAAAGTATGCATAGGGTATATTAGCTGGCGATGTTTTAGTAGAACTTGGCCTTAGTTTGATCAATGCCAGGTACTCATTTGCAGAAAGAATAAATAGAAAATGTTAACTGTGCTTTAATTCTGATTTCATAGCAAATCACAAATTACCAAGTGTTTCTGAGAAATCTGTACAAATTAGAAGCTAAAAATACAATACAAATTATGATAACTGAACAAAACCTCTCAATTCCAAGATTTGGGAAAAGCAGATCTATAATGTAAACAGGAAGAAAACCATGAATGGTATCTTACTACATCAAACCTGCTTTGATAAATGGAAATATCATTTGAATATCATCCATAGCTAAAACTCAATTCTCCTCGCTGGGTGAGGAATGTCACCAGGTCCCATCTTCTTCCCCTTTTCTTTCTCTGAATGCTCTCTCTAGTCCAGATTCCAAATTTTCTATTTCATTATTCAGAATCACACCAAGGTTCTTACTCTCTAATGTATCTGGATTGCTATCTCTGCAGCTACCCAGAGGAAGACAATAATCCATAAGAACTGGGTTTTCCTTGTATTGGACTCCTGATTCACAGCAGCCCAGCCCCTTGGCTAGGTCATTCAGAGAGAGAATCAGAAATTAATATCTCATTTGTATTTCACGAAGGAAAGGATAATATTACAGAACCATTCTCTCTGCTTGCCTTTAATATTACTTCCTTCATACGATGCAGTCCCATTACCTGAAAGTCCTGTGAAATTTGTGGGGAACTGAATACCTTATACTTATACAAAAGGCTGAGTTGTTTTCTAAGAGTTAGGCAAATAACTCAAAGATTTCAACTGCTAACAAGATCCTTCAGAAATGAAGCTGTCTGAACATAATCAGTTCACCCTAATTGATTACATATAATTTTACTACGCAACTAACTGATAGTTTTAAACACCCCCAGCCAATTAGTTTGGCAAATAGAGGTTAAATTCTTGACTGGTTTATTCAAACTATATTTAAGCAGAATTTACAATACAACCCACGGGGGATCCAGACAGCTGATAATGCATTCTTTTAACAAGAGAAATTAGTAAGTACTTCCCTGTAAGCAAAAGGGACAAAGATAAGTTTCATTAAAATTCTAATCTGAACTAACAAAGACTTCTACTCTGGGTTTTATTTTACCTGATGCAATTCCTGCTCTATGTAGTTACCTAATTTTGAGATCTTTTAAAATATTTTTATGGTTGATATCACTAGTAATGCTGCATTTGAAATTATTAAATTAAAATTAAATAAAAACTCAGCCTATTTGGGCTAATGTATTAATTCAGAGGTTGTCTGAGTTATCACCTCCAGTCATTCACAGATTTCATCAACTTCTAGTGTTTTGCAGAAAGTTAAGTCTATCTGAAGATTCTAGCATTTATTGCTGAGCATAGCCCTCATGGTCTAGCCCAGTCACTTAAAATAGTTTTCATTATAAATATTTGTGTTTACATTGCATTTTTAGGTTGCTGTTAATTAAAATTCTAATAGAATAAGGCAAAATATTTTCCTAAAACTGAGCAGATAGAGAAATAAATTGTTTAGCCCCCTTTTACCAAGCACTCATTATGCAATCAACCTTACACCAAGTCAAATAAGGTACAAAAGAAGGGCAGACATAGATTAGATGAGAAGCAGAATTCATGAATTCAATGTCCAGATTAGTGTTAAAATGTCACTTATGGAAATTTTACAAAGTAATTGTTTCTTAAACTTATATAAAGCATTTTACAGGTCAGAAGTCAGCAAATTTTTCCTGTAAGAGACCAAATAATAAGTACTTTAGGCTTTGCAGGCAAAGAAGCAAATCGAGGATATTATGTATATATTTATACATGAAAAAAAAGAGAGAAAAAAATTCCACCATTTTTTATTGCTGAAATTTGAAACGTATCAGATTGACCATATCTCAGACAATGTAATAATCAGAAGTGATAGCTACATAGTTCATCTTCTAAGACCTCAATAAAGAATAGAGGGTTCAAATGGACCAAATTTTTTCTGGGACTCAGAATTCTCAGAAATCCATTTTTTGCTTGTAGTTGCTTTCAATTAAATAGGTATTGATTGTTCACTGTACTTCTCCTGGAATTTGTGCTCGGTGATGAGGACATGAAGGGAAATGGTCCTCTGCCTTCGAAGCACAAAAATTCAAGGGGAGAAAGACAAACGGACAAAGTACTGCAGTGTAATGTGTGCTGCAATTAACGTAGTATATAGTGCTACATGAACATCTGTATAAAGTGCTACATAAACACAAATGGAAGACTTGTAAAAATATCGTTGCAAGTTTTCTGAAAATGTGTATTTCTCCCCTTACTGTACTAGTAATAAGAACATTGGACCTTCAGAATATTTAATTGATCAAGAATCCCTGTGTTGCTTCTGAATAACTATACTGATGATCCATTTTCATTGTGTAGCTTTACAGAGGTGGGCATTCCGGGTAATTTACCTGAATTGAAATGGACAATGAGGACATAGTCAAGAAGCATTTTATTTATGTTTTTACTACATCTATTGCAATAAATTTTTTTTTATCCTGACAATTAAGATTCTGAGTGTATGAGAGCTCTAATTAATGGAGAATTTTCTCCCTAGGAGTCTTAAGAATAAAAATAAAGATTTATAAGAACAAACAAACAAAAAAACAGATTACTCAATACAAGTCCAATCTAGAAAAAGAAAGGAGAAACTTTTAATATTATTATATTTTTTAAACTAGTGTTAACATAGAACAGGCAATAAACCACCGAAGCCACACACTTTTTATTTCTCCCCTGACATTCACTTTAGCCAATCAGAACTTGTAGAGAAGGAGTTTACTCCACAATTCTTTCTAGCATGGAGTTTATTTTCTAGATAGGTAGATATGACATGGACACTTATATAACTACAAGAATGATGCAGAAGAACATACTGTCCAAAAGTACAGAGGCTTTAAGCAACATGAAGTGTTTAGATGTACTGGGAAGCAATGTGGTACCTGAAGAGGAGGCCAGAGTCTTGTGATAGAGGTTAGATTACAAAGCACATTGACAGTTATGTTAACGAACTGAGATTTTATTCTATGTAAGAGATATCTCAGTCCTAAAAAGAAATTTCCAGTTGAATGTCATTTCCCATTCTTACCAAGGACAACTTTGTACACCATCTCTATTTCTTACTTCACTCCAGGAATGGTTTATCCTGGTAGAAAATGTGTAGCATAACTAGCAAAAGAGAGAGAGGAAAGGGGATGAGGAAGAGCAGATGTAGGAGGAGGAACAAGTAGAATAGCTGGAAAGTGGGTCATTAAACACCAGAAAGCAATTTCTATCTATTCAGTCACTGACACTCTTCAGTTCCCAAACTCTGTCCCATTTCATCACCTATCCACTCATGATTTTTCCTTATAGTCCTATCCCATGCCAAATTCTTATCATGAAATACCTTAAAAATGTGAATTTGATTCTTCATTGGAATAAAAATAAATTTTATCTTATTTTCTTGAAAGTCAAGGTAGTATTAGCAGCTTTTATATGTGATGTGGCCTTTCCTGAAAGAAAGAGTTGAGCCCAGGACTCTGGCTTGTGAGTCTGAGCTGTGAATGAGTTGCTATAAGTTGAACCCTCAAAATTATTGCAAAGGAGCTGAGGATTTATATGCTAACTAAGCATTATGTAGACTGGAAAAACAATATTTGGCACATAGATTCTTACTTTTAAAAAAAATTGCATAGCTGCATGATGATCACTAAAATATGTTCATTTAAAAGACTTGCTGAATATATAGTAGCATTATATCAACATTTATTTTTCCAATATTAATAGGTAATCAAGAAATTATTACTGTGACAGTCTGGTAAGTTTTTTGACATTAAAGAGGGAGGATGTCTTTCAACTAAAAGTATTAGGAGTCATTCTGAGGAAGAATGATGAACTGAAAATGGTATCTGAAAAGAACTCGACTAGGCCATTCATTCATTATTTCTGCTTTCTTTTAGCTCTTTTGAGAGGCTCTTATTCCTGTATAAGGCCATCTCTGACCCAAAAGATACCTGCAAATGAGAACAAGGAACTCCAGTAGGAAACAGCCCCATGACAGCAAGCATGTCTTGGTGAGCAGAGCACAGGTTGGGTAGCAGCCCTGGTTGGCCTCATTGGAAACCTTGCACTGTTCCGCCTATGCTCTGAATCCTATATCATCCTGGTTTTTCAAGTAGCCTTGCTTTTATACATTTATTTTACATTTATTGACATCTCATGAGCATTAAAACACGTTCAAGACCTCTCCTATCTTATGAAATCCCGTCCTCATTCCCACATTCAGCTCTAGCTACCACCCTGTTTTCCTTTTCCTTTCAATCTTTCATACTTGCTAGACTTCTTGATAAAAGGCTTTACTTTAACTATCTCTATGTACTCTCATTCTGCAACCCAGTGCTGTCTGACTCCCAGTCCCACCACTTCTCTGAAACTGCTTGTGTCAAGATCACCAATTAAGTCTGTGTTACTAGATCCAAAAATTTCTTCTCGAGCTTTATTTTATTTTTTTCTACTTACAGTATTTGATACTGGTATCATCCTGCCTATCTTGAAATGCTTTCATTCCTTGAATTTAGTTATTCTACAATTTCCCAGTTTTCTTACATGTCTATCTATTCTTTTGCATGTGCTTTGTAAGTTCCTCCTTGCCTAGCCATACGTATCTTCAACATTGGGAGGCTCTTCTCATTCTATGCACATAATTTCATGCTTGCCTTGGCCTTGGTTCCCATATGTGTGATGATCTTCAATCTTTGACCTCTCATGTGAGTTACAGAGCTGTACATCTAACTTCCTGTTGGGCATCACCACTGGGATATCTAGCATATACCTCATATTTATAATGTCTAAAGCCGAATTCTTCTTCTCCAAACCTGCTCCTCCTCCAGGGTTCTTCCTCAGTCAATGGCACCACCAACTGCTTACTTATTTAAGGAAGAAACTGGAAGTCATCCTTGCCTCCTTTCCCTTCTTCATTTCCCACACCCAATCAACCAACAAGTTGAGCCAAATTTAACCCCAGAAATCTCACTGAATGCATGTATTTCTCAAGTAATCGTCTTGGTCTATGCTGCCTCATTAACTGCCCTTTGGATTTTTGCTGCCATACTAGTCTCCCTGCCACCTCTCTTACCCCCATCCAATCTATTTTCCACAGGACAGTCAGAATAATCTTTTAAACATTCAGATCTGATCATGGTACTCCCTCATTTAGAATATTTTCTGAATATGTCTCGACACTTAAGATCAAGTCTTTAACATGGATTATAAGACATTTTAAGAACAGATCTTTCACATTTCACATCTCAGTGTCATCTTGGGCCACCCTTGGCCAGACTGGATTTCGTTTGATGCTTTAAAGAAATAATATAGTCTCTGATCTCTGTGCTTTTGTATATATTATCCCTCCATCTAATGTCATTTTTCTGACAACTCTTTACCTGGCGTACTCACTCATCTTTCAAATCCCAGAGTCACTCACTCCAAACAGCTTTTCCTATTCTCCTAGATAAAGGGTTGACATACTAGTATCCATGGGCCAAACTGCCTGTGCCTGTTTGTGTATAGCCCTCAAGCTAAGAAAGGTTTAAGAACCTTTAGAGTATTTTAAAAGAAGAAAAAGAGAAGGAAGACAAGGAGGAGGAAGAGAAACAGAGACCATATATGGCACTTAAAGCCCAAAATAGTGAAAGTTTAGAATATTTACTATCTGGCCCTTTACAGAAAACTTTTCTAGCCCCTACCTTAGAGCATCTGCTAAGAGCCCCCTGCTGTGTGGTTCTCTGATGCCCTGGATCTCCTCAGTTATCACACCCATGCTTTATTACAATTAGTTATTTAATGTCTCCATTTTACACTAGACTCTAAGCCCTGCAGTCAAGTACCATGTCCATTTTACCACACTATATCCCCATACGCAGTATCTGGTAGATTATCAGTAAACATTTGTTGAATTAACCACAGTGAAAAGGAAAATAAATGACATTTTCCATATTGCTGTGTTCATAAATGGGCCATGAAAGCACTTTTGGGGATGTATGACTCAGACAATCCTGTTGTTCCCAGGACAAGGCTGAGTTATACCTGTCATTCCGGCAAAATTATTAGTAGTTCCCTGTTTTCCCTCTGAAAAGTATCCCACTTTAGAAGAAGTTAGGATACTTAGAAAAAGTTCATAGGCCCTACTCCCTGGGAGGAAAAAGACTTCCTAACACACAAATTACAGTGGCCTTAGCATGAAAAGGCAGAACCCTTCCTATGGTGAAAAGGATTATTTTAACACTTAGTGTTCAGAATCCAGAAAAATATTAGTAAAATATCACAGTATGGAACATCATGATTAAAATAAACTTTTGTTCCTTGACCTGGAAATTTGCCTATTATTTTTAATGCAGTCATTGTGTGAAAACACATCTCATATTGTAAATAATCAACTTTTGGAAATCAATCCATCTTGAATTGGGAACAACCAGTATTAGTTATATTTAATGAATACATTTATAACAAGTCTGTATGTGTGTGTGTGTGTGCACATTACATACAAGTGAGTCACTCTTCTTTTGGCATGACTAGGAAATCAGATATTCTAGCTAACCAATATTCATTAATAATTATTTGATGATCCAAAATTTAGATTTGAAATTAACTTCGAGGATCATCTAGTTCAACACCCTTATTTTATGGGTATGGATATGGAGGACAAGGGGAGCGAATGTTCCTGCAGCATACGGGGCTCCTTTAGAATCCATGACAGGCCTGTTTAAGGTGTTCCATAAGTCGAAATAAAATTCGACGTACTTAATAATAAAATATTTGTGCCATACTTATTTTTTAATGACTTGAAAATCATCATACCTGAGATTTCTCTTAAAGAACAGAAGTGTATATTGTACTTTGTGTGTACATGAATCTTACCTATCTAATGACAGGTATAAAGATTGCGTCTTTTTAAAATTTCTTGTTCACTTCTTTCCTAAATAGTGTTTTGCCACCACTGGTCTGAGCTACAGACCAAACAAATCAAATATATTTCTAATATCGACACTAATAATAACAATGATATTATTGAATGTGTACAATGTACTAGGCATTAAGCTTATGTGATTGATTCATTTACTCATCACAACAATCAGATGAGATAAGTGCCATTAATTAAAAAATGAGAAAATTGCAGCTAGGAGCAAATAACTTACTCAGGAAGCATAGTTGGTAAATAATACAGATGGGGCCTCAAGGCATCTCTTTCTGAGCTGATTATGAACCACCACCCTATAATAACCATTTCTTAAGTAGGCTGTGTTGGATATTTCTGTGTGCCACTTCAAATCCTCATGGTCCCATCTCTCACTCCAGCCACTGATATGTCTCCCTGTTCCATGCAGGAGGACTCTGACAGCCCCTTGCCTTCTGCCTCCGAGCATCTCCAGTGCTGCTGTATGAGATGAACCGCCTTGCATTCATACATGTGCAACCAGGAAATGTTGGAGTGAGTGCTACTTTTGACTAACTGGAGACACGAACTCTTGTTTCCTCTTTTTGCCCATGGGCAATGTTGAGATACATTTCATAAGGGTCCTCAGAAGGCCTCGCAGGATCAAGCATCTCCAGTAGGCATTTTGAATTGCTTTCCCTTCTTTGTTGCACTACTGCTGTCCCCTACCCTGAGTTCACCTCTCAAATAAATAACCTATATGCAAGCCTTTGTTTCAGGCTCTGCTTTCAGAGGCATTAGGGATAAGAGGCGGCCATTTCACCCATCATCTGAAACCATCTTGTCTCTACTCCCAAGCTTTATATCACTAATATGCAACATCTAACATACTTTATCTGAAGAGGAAATCCCCTGTCTCTGATGGACCTGACTTCTTCATTTCCTGTGAATAGCAGAGCTATCTGCATCTGTAGGGTCTCAGGACAGCATTGAGAATATTTGTCTACCTCTGCTGGAAGCCCTTCTGATTAGTCAGGCTCCTTGAGTTGGAAACATAAGGATTCATAATGAAAAAGAATCACACAGTAAAAACAGAAAGAATGAAAAGAAAACAAACCAATAAAGAACCTATCCTATCATAACATTTGAGGTTCTGGTATTTGCTGGCTTTGGAGGAAGTTCAAAATAAATGAAAGAAATGTGTATTTTATTAAATGATAATATTTAGAAGATGTGGGGGGGAAAAGAAAAGATAAATGCTTCCAATCATATTTGCAAATATGAGGCTTCTCCTAGCCCCTTCATAATGGTTAGATGTTTTCCTTGTATTTAAGCCACCTACTCAGTTTTGAAAGTAACGCCTGAGAACAACTAGAAAATTGTGCAAGGAGTAGCAAAGTTGCACGTGGATCCAACCAACAGAGATGGGCACCACACTGTGCTCTCAGACTGGTCTGTAAATGCAATAAGGAGTCATTTCTAGCCAAGTTGCAGCTGCCCATCCGACTTCCTCCACAGGAAGAGCCTATTGCTTCTGACCCCACATAGATCTGCCTATAATAAACTCTATGCTTCCCTTGCGACATCTGCTATTGTTAACATGATCTCTGTTTGTCTTGAAGTATAAATAGGCTCCAAATTTCAAGAGTTCAGAATACACTGAACCGTAACAGCATAGCTTCTTCCTTTTCTTATTGGTAAGAGCCTTATCCCTCTCTTGGGTTTTGGAATTCATTTTAAGAACAACAATGAAATAAAGTGGAGAGGAAGAAGATTTGAGAAGATGAGGAGTGCTCCAGGGTTCATAAATGGAGAGTCGTCCCTTGCTTTTATTTTTCCTATATTTGTAGTAATATATGTTGCCTGTCAATTTGAGCCATTTTTGTATTCTCTTTTGTCCACGCTAAAGTTAAGAGTTTGGGTCAAGAGAAAAAACTAATTTTATTATTAATTAGTACTCAACGTGTTTTGCAATGTTGAAATTTACCAACTTTTTATTTTGTTTGAGCAAGACACTTTCTTCTTCCTTATAACTAATGTGCTTGTTTTCAAAAAGTGAAAACAGGTGAGCTTTAGTCCTCTCCTCTGATGCAGAGTACTGGTAGAGAGCCATACATTCCAGTCCAATCCAATGCAATCTGAGCCTGTAGCCCTAGATTCCCAGACTACAACTGCCTTTAGGTGAACTGACTTCACTCCTCTGAAGCTCAATTTACTCATCTATAGAATGGATGAATTGAGTAATTATTTCATAGTACTGTTAAAGTAGTAATAGAAGTAATGCATGTAAAATCCTTATGTGTGTTTAACAAATATTAGAAGATAATGATTTTCCAGTAGGTGTGATTTTTTATCTTTCAGTTCAACTCAGATAATCTTACAACCCAACTATATGAACTACTTCAGATAGAGAGAAATTTGTTCCATGTGTGTCTCCAGCTGAGGGGTTAAAACAAAAAAACGTTTAAAGGAGGGCCTAGCAGGTTGTAAACACTTGATAAATGTTAGCTATTCATCACCATCGTTATTAATGTGTCATTAATAATGTACAATTATCCTTATTATTGTAATCAGTTTACTGAATGAGCTGGACTCAGCAGGTGCAAGAGAGGAAATTTAGTCTTTCCAACCAATTCTCATTTGAACTCATGCTGTCAAATGATTTTTCTCAGATCCTGATGAAACCCTAGATAGATGACATACTTTCACATATTAAAATTTTCAGTTTGATCCAATGCAGTCTGAAATCCTTTTGAAAACTTTCTTCCCTCAGCTTGGGTCTGCCTCAGGCTGAGAAATCTGTGATGGGAAAAAGTGTGGTTGTCTTTGCACCATTTCCTCACCTGGATTTCTCTTCCTCCCCTCACTATGAAGCCTCTGGTTCTCCAGAGTTGAGCTTGGGGCCTGAAGTTGAGAGAAGGAATAGCAACATAGGACGAAGAGGACTTGCCTTGATGACAAACATTTATAATTCATCACTAATGTCCTCTGAGTATTGCAGATGTCTAAAACTGACTCTTTTTTGGGTTAGGTTCTCTGGTGGGTTCCATAGAGACAAACTAAGAATCTTGAGATGGGCAACGCCTGTTCCTGCTGGCTGTTCAAGACATATCTGGTAGCCCCTGCTGCCCAGGTTCTACCTTTCACTTGAGGTAATCTCACAGCTCCTAGGTGGGTCTCTGTTAAAATGAGGCACTATACGTTTCCCTAACAGGCCCATACCTGCTCTACTGATGGCCAGGCATCTTTGCTCAGCAAACTGAAAATGGAGCCCTCTCTTCAGCACAAGTTGCTTCAACCAGTCTCTCACCAGTAGACTCTTCTTCACTGTGTCAGACGATAGTCTCTGTCTGTATACTTCTAGTGCTGCTTTAAAAACCAGTGCATTTGGAGAGAGACATAAGGATAAGCATTATACTCTGCCCGCTGTGAGAAGAGATGGATAATTCATAGCACACTGAAAATGATAGACAATGTGATCCTCAGAACAGTCCTATTCTACTTTTCAATTAATTCTCATCTTCTCATATACCCTAGATGTACATAAACAGCTAGATAAGCAGAGGCTGTACTAGGCTTAAGCCACAGATTGTCTTAGTGTTCACTGTCCAATATAGTAGCCACTCATCACATATGGCTATGTAAGCTTAAATTTTAATTAATCATAATAAAATAAAATAAAATTCAGTTCCTAAATATCACCAGTCACATTTCAAATGCTGAATACCCACAGATGGTAGTGGCTACCATATTAGATAGCACAGACATAGAAAATTAGCATCATTGCAGAAAGTTCCATGAACAGAGCTGGAACTCTGAAACTTCACTTTAAAAGGCACAGATTTTGTCATCTATTATTTGGGTTTCAGGCCTTAGAGCCTCTCCTGAAGCTACAGTACAAGAGAAAATTCACATTTACCAGTTTTTTACATAATTAGTAAGTAAATAGATTTTGACATCTGGGTTCTGGACTAAGGATGTGTCAAAGCAAATGAATACAACGTTATTTTTGTTTTTTACAATGCTAAAATCTTAAAATGGAAATAATTAATTAGCATTGTTATGAGCCTCAAGACTAAAAAATATTTACTCAGGCAGAATAAGTATCTCCATCATTTTTGCCCCCATGATGGGACACAGAGCAGCATCTACCAAAGTTATTATTATTCTTTATATGTACATTGTTTTATAGTTTATGAGCCACATGAATTATCTCAATTTTTTTTTTCTAAAAGTATGAAGTTGGGAGGGAGAATAGCAACATAGGAAAGAGAGGACTGCTTTGATGAAGAACACATAATCCAGCACTGATGTTCTCTGAGTACTGCAGATGTCTAAAACTGGCAACTCTGACAAACAAGTAGAACAAGTATTGCCTATCTGTAAAAAGTATCCATTTTACAGATGGATACTTTCGATTACTAAGAAATAGGCTAAAGGACCAAGACCTCTGCCCAAGATCACAGAGACAGTAACTGGGAGAGCAAGTATACCCAAGCTCCTTCTACTTCATTATACCTTTTACTGAAAGGAAGAAAAAATTGTAAAAACCAATGCTTACTAATATATAAAGAAAGCAGAAATTTTGAACTGAATCACTTTTAAAGACCTCCACAATTTTGAAATATCAGTCATGTATATTTTCTCAGATACCTAGTATGCCTAGAATTTAAATTACAGGCTATTTAATTCACAGGATGTTGAGAAACACATGGGCTGATGAGGAATATGAAAGATACACTAGAAGTGTATTCCAATTCCCTCAACAGAACTGGGAACTGGGTTTGGTTTTCCTTGAGCACCTTCCCACTTTGCCTCTTTGCATCTTTTTGTCATTTACTCAATAATAATACTAACAGAATTGATGCCAACCCCTTGGAAGGACATGAGGAGAAATGTATCACCTGATATGGAGAGATATTTAAACATAGATCAGAGTGGTAAATGTCATTGATGCAGGTATACTCCTATACAGGGTAAAAATGTGTTAATTCATTTTTTTTTTTTTTTTGTAACTAAAGTTAACAAAGAAAAAAATGTATGAAGAAATGCATAGGAGTGAGAATCACCAAATTCAAGATAGTTATCTCTGGAAGGGGGCAGGGAAGGGAATTCAATTGGGGCTTCAACATCTTTGTAAATTTGTAATGTTTTTCTTCTAAAAATGGATGGTGAGTACATGGGTGCTCATTATGCTATTCTATATAGCACTGAATAATAAAATTCTTCAAAATTGAATTTTAATAATAAAAGAAGAAAAGTTACTAAAGGCCAATTTGCTGGAATACGGGTTATTTTTATAGGCCCCTTGATCTTAAATTGTGGAATTTTACTCCAGTGTTTGAAATATTTTTTATATAACAAAGCCAATAGAAGGAAAAAAACTAGAATGTTCTTTGAATAAGGCTGGCTTTGACTAAACAGGTTAATAAAATGGGGTGTGGAATTGAAATGTCTTTCTTTTCATTTAGCTTGACCATGCCCTTCATACCAGTAGCTAATATACTCCTGAATCTAGGTGGATGGACTAAGGAGAAATGAATCGATTACCTGAAAATATTCCCAAAGCATCATCAACTTCAGCAAGCTTTCAGTGTAAAACATGTAAATATGCAAATATAATACAATGGTTCAGGTTTATTGCCATGCAGAGGTACAAAGGAGGGATGCCCATTTTCAATACAGGGTTAGGAAAAGCTTCACAAAGTACCTCTTCAGATGGGTCTCAAGAGATGAGTATAGTATATAACTCCTGTTTGGCTGTCCATCATGTCTTCACCCTCTCGCTTCTCCAAGTTATGGATGCTGACCTCTGGCCACAAGAGTGAATCCATAACCATGCACTGACCAATCATAGTTCCCCATTTCTTTGGACCCAGTGATTGGTCCTGAAAGAGGCATAAAGGTCAAATAGAAATTATCAGGATTTACCTAGTCCTGATATGTAGACATTGGGAGGGAAAAAAATTCCTTTTTCATCTGGGATTACTAAAGTGGTATTAGTGAAGCAATAGTCCCCTCGAGATAGAAAAGGTTTTTTGGCAGCAGGAGGGAATGAGGCTAAGAGTCACGAGGAGCAGAGACAAGCAGAAAGAACAAAGGGAGAGGGCTGACAGCATTGAATCCTTAGTCCCAATTCCTGGTAGTTCTCAAGTCCCAGGTTCTTCTAAGTCTTTTTCCAATTCTGTTAGGGATTGCAATATCCTCCCCAGAGGCACAAGCCAAATATTTATGTGTTGCTTAAGGCTCTTGGCGTAGTGATTCACTTCTGTGCCCTGATTAATATTTTGAGTAAACAATCACCCAATAGGCAGGGCTGGGAAGCAAATTCTGAGAAGAGAGTGGAAGGTGCACAGGCATGAAAGCACAGCAGCATTAGAGAAGAAAGTAGCCTAGGTTCAAGGGGACTGGGCCTGTTCAGAAATAAAGCCAGTGCTGTAGGCAAAGTTCAGGCCAAAAGACCTTTATTTGCTTTGACCCTCACTACAAGTACCTACCATGAGCATCTCATCTCCAAAGATCAAAATACCTCAGCAGGGTATTCCAGTATAGAAATCTTTGGTTAAATAAAACTTGGTTAAGTAGTTTTTTGCTGCTGTTGATATCTCTTTATATAATAATAGAACTAATTTTCCAATCTTTTAATTGGATCCGTTATACTATACGATAAATGGCATTGCTCTCTTGAGGCAAAAACTTAGTTTTGTTCTTGGAAAAATTCAGAAACAAAGCAAGGTCTGGCAGCTTTTCAAGGGCAAGATCATTCTTTATTCATGTTTTTAACCACATTGCCTAATACCGTTCTTAACACATGCCACATCTCCATAAACCTTTTGTGAGTGAAAAAGAAACTTAAAAGGAATCTTACTATGTATATTTTAAGAATGCTTTAACTTTAGTGAATCTCAATGAATTACATGTATTTGACATTCCAAATATTAAAAAAATTTTCAGATGTATGCACATGGAATCAGGGCATAGAGGGTATTGGTAGAATAAAAGAACAGTCCTAATGAATACTGTTATCAATCATATTTTTATATCTTCTTTAAATATTTTACAAATTGTCAGGAAATTAGCAGATTTCCACTGCTACAAGAGGAATCCATGTCAAAGTCTTTTTTCACTTGGATCATTAAAGTAGAACTGCTAATTCATCTCTTATCCATTCTTGAAAACCTCCATTTATTTTTCCAGAATTTTAAAAATGCAAAGTAAATTACATCAGTCTCCATTGCAAGTGAAATAAAATCTCATTTTCTTAAAACATCTCACAAGGCCCCTCAGGATCTGGCTCCCATCCACTCGTTCAAACTCATCACTGGCTACATGATCGCATGTCCACCATTTTCAGTCCCTCTAGTCTTCTTTGCTCCAATGCTTTGCTTCTCTTGTCTTGGGGTTTCCACATAAACTGTTTTCCCCTCTATACATCACCTGGCCAACTCCTACTCAATTTTGGTAATATTCGTAATTATATATTGATTTGTCTATTTTTATGTATATGCTTAACTCTTATTGTTCACTTTCCCTAATAAGACATGAGGGCAGGGCAGGAATCATGTCATTTTGTATATCCAGCTTTTATCACAATACCTGGCACACAGAAAATGCCCAATAAATAAGTAGTGGATAAGTGAAAGCATAATCAAATGAAGGTACACATCTTATCATTGACTTTCTGAAGGAAAATCTCTAGAAGCAAAGATAGCAATTTCAGACTAGAAAAGAGAAGGCATCATGGGTAGGGAAGTATTTGGGGGTCAGCAAGGCCATCAGTGAACCAATCCTTTAAATCACATGATATCTGTACTTATTTCCTCTATCAAGGCATGAGTCTGGCCCAGCTTCTCCTCTCATGGGATGACACCCCACCCCTTGTTTGCAATAGATTAAAACACCTCAGAACCCAGCAAGTAAACATACAGTGAGAGCTTTTGGTCCCACAGTATGTAGTCCTACCTTTGTGCCCCTCGTCTCTGTGACAAACAGTAAAACGTTACGCATTGCTTATCCACTTGCACTCTTTCAAACAAAGACTCTCCTCAATGCCATGCACTCCCCAGAGTTCTGGCTTCAGTTTACTTTCTTTCTCCCTTCTTTAGCAATCTTATTTACCCTATCGTTTCTCCTATTACCTATTCTGGAAATTCTCCAATTTTATCTCTAGCTGCAATTTATCTCTCAATATCTAATCCCAGAGATTCCAGCTGAATATTTGAATAGCTCCTCTCCCAAGTAGCAATCACCCCAAACTCACTAAAGTCAACACTTAGGCAATCGTCTTCTTCTCTATTACATCCCTGTCTGCTACTTAAATCTCCATTCCCCAAGATATCCTATCTACACTGGAGTTATTGTTGACTTCTTCTCATCAGTTCCCAGCACACAGGAGTAGGCAAACACTTTCTATTTTCTCTCTTTTGTATTTCTTTGATCTGTACCATCCTCTCCATTTTGATTGCCATCCATCTCTCCCCAGATCCTTAATTTATTTCCTCTAAATCTAAACAACTTAAACAGTGTCCTAACAAGTCTTTCCATCCGGTGTATGCTCTAACCCATTCTTCATTCTGCTTTCTGCTGTCTGAACAATCTTTCTAAAATATAGCTTCTTATAGGCTCCTCCTCTATTCTGAATCTCCTAAGGCCCATCAGTGGCTACTGAAGTAAATACAAGTACTGTAGTCTGTCATTCAAAGCTCTCCAAAAATATTGTTCTACTCTCCTTTTCTTCTCAACATATTTCCCATACTACAGCCAAATGAAAATATCCCATACCTTGTGACATATGCGTTCTTTCTTCATGTCTCAATAGGGAAAGTTCTTTTCTCCTGTCAAAATCCAGCTTATCCAGTTTACTCAGAGTACTATTTATGTATTTGCAAGTGCTTATCTTATATTGAGTGATATTATAGTTGGGTACTTGGATTATCTTACTAAATAATTATTTACTTGAGAGTTAAAGATAAATCTTATATATAATCTCTCAGAAAGTTTTTATATAGAAAAGGTCATGGGCACTAAGAAAGAAGCATGGACACTGAATTTAGGCAGACTTTAACAGAAAACCCAGCTCTACCACTTGATTTGTCATTTAAACAAAGTCCCTAAACTCAGTGAGTCACAGTTTTGTCTTGTTCAGAATGATGAAAATGAGGCTTGCTTTCTAAGTTAAAGATACTATATATACAGCACCTAACACAATGTCTGGCATGTAAGAGGTACCCAGTTAATGGAAGCTACTGTAATAGTAGTAGCTATTATTACACTGTAATAAAGAATCAGTTCATATTGCTTAAACTAAACAAATTAGCATAATTAATCTTTCCTGCCCACCAAGAGGTTATAATCAGACTGGGGAAAGATATCACTACTACATGCTAACATAATTAACCATCCTAAACAAAAAGTAACACAAATGATGACATCACCAGTAATTTACAAAGCTGTCCGAGAAGCAAGATTTCACTTCTTTCTGAAGTGGAGAGGGCATCCCCTTGAAGGCACACGGACCCTCAGTAAACTCTTGCAACAAGAAATGAGCTCAGGAATAGGTTTATTCTGAACAGTGAAGGGTTACTCTCATTTATTTTTTTCTTTTTAAAAAATCAAGCTTGTTTTAAATGAGCCATTAATTGTTTATTTATATCACTAATTACTGATTTCTTTTTAAATTAATGTTTTATTAAAAGACATTCTAATACGGGGGTAGGGAACTGTCTCGAAAGGGACTACTAGTTTGGCCTGATAGGTTATCTGAAAGCTCTTTTCTCCTCTGTCAAAATCCCACCCATTAGTGCTACTTACCTATTTGCAAGGGCTTATCTTATATTGCTTACAAAGGAGTTACTTTGTTCCGGGACCTCCATGATACCAGTTGCAAATAGTAAATGCTTGAAGTTTTCAACAGAAAACTTCTAGGAAGTTTTTTATAACAGATTCAAAAGTAGGTTCCTATGGTAGGAGTCTAAATGGTCTTTCTCCTTGTCATAAAAAAAATCCTTTTTAATGTTCAACCTCTCACACCATTCATTTTCCAGCATCCATGGCCCTGTTTGGAGGGGGGAATATGGGGGACTTACTAGCCTTTCTAATTACAGCTACTATCATATACACCAGTGCCAGAGTGTATAGCTATAAAACTACTGACTATTCAGAAAAATTCAGGTTTTAATGGAACAATTTTGAGAGAGATGAGAATATCAATTGATGAAATTTTTTAATGGTGTTAAATCTACCTCCAAAACTGAATGCGAAAATAAGAAAGGCTATTTTAAAAAATTGATAGTGAAGTGTTGTGAGTATGTGTGTGATCAAGAATGATTTAGGTGATTCAGGGTATTTTCTTTCCTCTTTCTCCTTCTTCCCTCTCAAGAGGAGAAAAGGGAAACTACCTTAAATTACCAAATCTGGATTCATCTTGGAATCACCAAGTATTTTAGTTTAAATAAAGGCCTGAATGTTTTAATCATCAGAATCTATGAAATGTTGCCTTATATGGCAAAAAGGACTTTGCAGACCTGATTAAGTATCTAAAGATGGAGAAAGTATCTGGGATTACCCAGGTGAGCTCTAAATAGA
Source organism: Pteropus alecto (assembly GCF_000325575.1). Classification (NCBI taxonomy): domain Eukaryota; kingdom Metazoa; phylum Chordata; class Mammalia; order Chiroptera; family Pteropodidae; genus Pteropus; species Pteropus alecto. Next base: position 34,277,895 of record NW_006494614.1, on the reverse strand, counting down.
ATCACAAGTGTCCTCATAAGGAAACTGAGGAAGATTTGACAACAGAAGAGAAGAAGGTAATATGACCGTGGAGGCAGAGATTGGAGTGACGCAGTAACCATGCAAACACCAAGAGGCAAAATGAATAGTAAAACATTCCAATCACTCACTGAAGGAAATTAAGACAACTCCCAGCTATGAGGTTGTAGGAAGAAAGGGGTCAGAGAAAAAAATACTTAGAAGCACCGCTAACGCTATGTGACTCAGCACTTTTCGTTTGGGGTCTTTAGTTACAGAGCAATTACAGTAGGTCCAGGGAGAAGGGGAAGCAGAAGGGAATCAGACAGCTTCTGGAAAACAAAGGGGCTTCCTGTAACCTGTGTGTTCCTGCTGTAGGAAGAAGGTCTATGAAAGTATTTTACCCTCTCACATGGTTAGTTTCCCAGCAGTAGTTACTCAGCAACCAGTGTGGAAGATGCATGCCTACCCATCTGGAATGGGCATCTGGATCTTTTTTAAACAAGACTAAACAACTGATCCTTGTTTTTAAAAAATTTTCTGTTTCTGTAGCACTATTCATGTTCAAGGCAAACAGAGAGCCAGGTGAAGGCTCAGAAATTGAAACCTTGCCCCTGTGTTGGAAGAGATGTAAATCAATGTGTTCTTCAAGGGAATTTCTCACCACATACTCCATTATGTACATATTCTTTCTGGAGAAATGGAGGGAGAGAGGAAGAAAGAGGAGATATAAAGAAAAAGGAGAAAAATAAAACAGGAGCGTGGGGGCAAGAAAGTCCGAGAAAGAGAGAGATACCATCGGGTGCTTGTGCGTGACTCTCTTTCATATGGAATTAATGGTGGTTTAATGGGGTATGAAAGGATGTTTTACTGGAAACAATGAGGAACAATTGTCTAGCTCACGTTTCATTTCACAGGTCATTATTGCATTAAGAAGTAAATCGACCAAGTCCGGTAAATAACAGTCTGAGTATTGCCCAGAGCTTCAAACCAACAATTTTAGCCATCACCAACTAATATCTCTGTCATTTTAACCCTTGCAGGGTAGTGCTAGGGGGCTAAACAATTACAGTCTTCACCCAGCTCTAGCAGGTGAGCATAATTCATTGCCCCTCTAGTCCCTTCTTTTGCAAAACCCAGGAGGCCATATTTTAGCATTGCTGTTTTGTTGATGAGCCAGCCTGAGCCCACTGTAGCTCTGGTGGCCTTGAAAAACAACCCCCATTTTAGTGAGTGCTGCAGGCGTCTTTAAACAGACTGCTTTCGCTGCAAAATTAATTGCTGCAAAATGCAGTGTTCCCTCATCTAAGCTTTTGCAAGCTCATACTCAGCTATTTGGGCAAGCCATAGATATATCTGAGAGGGCCAGGCGAATGCGTTGCTTTCTTTTATTATAGAAGTTCATATTTGTGTCACCAAGCATCATCAGGCACTGGACATCCAGGATTTTCTAATGCCTAATTTTTGTTTCCCTTTACTCAGGGGCAATTGGTGGATGAGGCAAATGATGGCTCTATTTAGAAGTGATAGCAAGTAAATAAATACACCAAAGATAGTTCATAGTGAACAATTATATTTAAAATACATACTTAATTGTATATCAAAATAAAATATTATCATGCTGTAAATTATAGCAAAAATGAGACCAAAATCAGGTTAAGAATTGTAATGTTACATAATCACATTAAATAAACCAGGTTATGCTGATAATTTTTTCATCAAAACCTGATGTTCACCCTGCACATCAGATGTGGAATGCTCCACATTCCTACCATAGACCTGAAACAAGATAAACTAAGTCTAGGTTCTTTCCTGAGAGAGAAGAAATCCTTTAGTGACAGCATCAGTATTCCAACTTAATATTTATTTTATATTCTTCCACTTGCCACAAGAAAAACTAAGGCCTCACAAAGAACTATGGTAAGCTGAGCAATAACTTTCCAAAGATGTTCATTCCCTAATCCTGAACACATGAATCTGACAAAGGAACTTTGCAGATATGATCATGTTATTGATTTAAACTGGGGAGATTATCTCGGTAGGCCCAGTCTAATACTACACATCCTTAAAAGCAAAGAACTTTCTCTGGCTGGAATCAGAGAGATGCAATAGAAGAGAAGGCAGAAGAGGTTCAAAGCATGAAAGAGACACAATCTATTGCTGCCAACTTTGAAGATGAAGGAGACCATAATTTAGGGAATGTGGGCAGCCCCAGAAGCTGAGCATAACCTCCAACCTATAATAAGCAAGGAAATGGAGACCTCAGTCCTGCAATCACATGGAACTGGATTTGGGCAAAAATCTAAATGAGAGTAGGAGCAGATTCATCCCTGGAGACTCCAGAAAAGAATGCAGTCCTGCCAACACCTTGATTTCAGCCTTGGGAGACTCAGAGAAACCAGCCAAGTGTACCAGATTTCTGACCTGCAGAACTGTGAGATAATACATGAGTGTTCTTTTAAGTCACTAAATTTGTAATAATTTGCTATGGCAGCAATAGAAAACTAGCATAAGAACCAGCTAATATATGATGATCAAATATTCAAGTCTTCACCCCAGCCAAAGCCATGATAAATGAGGCCAGTGGTAGCAACGGAATAGTGGTTACTAGTATTTACTCAGTGCTTATCCTGAGCCAGGCATGGGGCTAAGTATTTTATATACTCTGTGTCTTTTATAGCTCCTGGATATGTTCTTTTCCCTTAAAGTGTTTAAGCAGAAAGAGAGAATATGGCCTAGATGTGAGTTAGTCTGCTTTCTACATGGGCAATGCTCAAGGAAATTGCATCTTACCAACATCACTCAAAAGGGAAGAGGTTATTACCCACGGCCACATGAAAAGTCAGCTTTGACTTCCTTTCTCCATGGCAATTACTTTCAGGAACTTATCTTTAATTTTTATTAATATTTCTCATGTGAGGGAGCTAAGCAAATTGGAACTGTGTCCTACAGGGAGTACCTAATTCTGTAGTAGAAAGATTGACTTCTAGGTCTAGGAGAATTTCTGTTCTTCTGTCTCCCTTTTTTTGACATGCTTTACATAATAACCAACTCATTTTTCAGGATTCTCACTTGTTATATAAATGAGCTTTACTATCATTATCCTTATTAAAATAATAAGTAATACATATCCTTGATTTTTAAAAAATGGTAACTTTCCAGTTGTTCCCTCTGTGCAGTGGTACTGCAGACCAAGATGGCAGAGGGGGAAGAGGCTGAGAGCCTTTTCTTTTTCATTGCGTATGTTTTATTGTTTCATTCATTCATTTAATAAAAATCTTTAGGATAATTTCTTAAAAGTAGAATTGCTGAGTCAGAGGTATAGGTGTTTAGATGATTGCCATATATCAGTGATATTCGAGAACCAGATTTGAGAACTGTTCCTCCACATTTCCCCGCCCCCGCCACACTAAGATTATCACACTTTTAAATCATTGCCAATATAATTGGCAAAATAATACTATTAATAATAATCATACTAGCTAGTGGTCATTACTATCTCAGGAGTAATGGTGGACACTGTTGTTGAGCTTATCTCCTTTAATCTTTAAAATAATCATATGAGTATATAAAATTTATATCCTGACTTCCTAAGCGAGGAAACTGAGGCTCAGAGAGGATAAGAAACTTGCTTGGTGTTGCGCATCTAGTAAAAGCACATAATCTAGGCAGCTTGACTCAACAGAAGAGCTCTAACCTGTGCTTTGGTTATGAGAGAAACGGATTTGTGTACATTGGCATTTATATTTATTTTGCACTTTAGAATCCTTTGAATATTTTTCAATTGGTTTGTTCATTTTTGTTCTTAAATATTAGTAAGTTTTTTTGTATGTATTAAAGAAATTAGTCCTTTTCCATATTAGTTGCAAGATTTTTCTTAATTTTTGAGTTGTTTTAAATATTCTTTGTAGATGTTTTTATTTCTTATAGGGTCAAATTTTTCAAATATTTACATGTTTCCTAGATTTTGATTTATACTAAGAAAAATCTCCACAACTCTAACTTCACTAACATTTTCTGGTAATTCTAAGGATTCATTTTTTTTTATCTTTAATCCATATGGAATTTATTTTTGAAAAAAGGAAGATATGAATTCCTAAATTTTCCCTAAGTGATTAATCAAATGCTTTGACATTATTAATTGAATGATTTCTATTTTCTCATAATTAAAAATATTATCTTCATTATAAACTAAGTTCTCAAATACATATGGGTCTATTTCTGATTTTTAAAAACATTTCGTTTCATCCATACATCTGTTTCTAGGATACTTTTAATGATTACATTCAAACTGTCAAAAAATAGCATTAGTTTTTTCATCTAGTGAGTATGCAATATATGTAGAAATAACTGAAAACAAAGTCAAAAAAATCTTTTAGATCTATAAAATTAAAGAGAGAAGGTCTCAATTATGAACTTGTTTAGCACCTATTGACAAGGCACAAGCATTTTATTTATTGGTGGAGCTGCTCAAGTATTCCCTTCCATTAAAATGAACACATACACACTTGCACAAAATATGAAATAATCAGACAAACAACATCCATCTTTTTTAGGTATGAAATAAACAGAAATTTGAGCTCCTGACTTCTGAATCTTTCGATACTATTTTACTAAAATAATGAAAACAGCAATGAAGGATTTCTCCATTATTAAAATTTGAAAAATAGAAACACAGTTTATTATTCAATGAAGTACTAGAAATAAATACGACAGTGGGGAGAGGAATGAAAAAAAGAAAAGAAAAAAAGAAAAGAAAAAGAAAAAGAGAAAGGAGAGAGCCAGCATATTATCATGGCAAAAAGTCAAGTGATTTTATTTAGTTATAGGTGTTCAAAAATAGACCCTCTCGTGGAAAACAAATATTACTGCTTCTCATACAACGAAGTATAGAAATGCAAATAGACTTCTTAATAAAGAGTTATTAAGTTGAGGTAAATTCCCAGTCTCAGAAAACCTTGATGCTTTGTTTAGAGGATTGGGTATTTGTTCTCCTGCTAATATAAATAATCCAGGGCTAAGCAAGCTTCTTTCTTTTACTGTTATATTCCCAGAACCAATTCAGTGCTGTCTAGAATGGTTTCTAATTCTGGGTTTAATTTCTAATCCCAGAAACTCAAGATGCATCTGATGACCTATAAAAATGACATGAAAATGGAATTTAATAGGGATGAATAGCCTATCACATAGGTTAAAAAATCAATTCTCTTTAATATTTGTCACTCCAGAACAAGGGCAGAAAGTTACTCATATGGTAACCATAGCTACATGTAGCTATTTGGCCCTTGAAATATGACTAGTGCGACTGAGAGACTAAATTATAAATTGTACATCATTTTAATTAATTATAATTTAAAGCACAAAACTGATTATTTATTGGAAATGTTTAGGTATATTTTGAACAATATGTAGATATGAACCTACTTTTTCAATTGTGAAATCTAGGTACAGATCAAATACACCTGGTGAAAATGTAGTTTCTGAATTGAGATATGCTGTAAATGAAAAATAAATAAAATTTCAAAGACAATATGAAAAAAGAAATAAGAAATATCTCAATACTTTAGATCAATAGATTAATCTTAAAATGATAACATTTTGAATATAGTGAATTAAAGTATATTATTAATTTAATTTCATATGTTTTATTTTACTGTTTTAACCTGTCCCCTAGAAAACTTAAATTACACTTGTGTCTTACATTATTATTTCTATTGGACATTGTTATTCTAGATAGGTAATATTCTGGTTTCTACATTTTGGAAAAATCATTGACAAATTGAAGAATGTCAAAAATCTGCCAGTCTAGAAAACAAAGACTTAAAAAAAAGTTTGTCATGTGTTGACTAACAGAAGGAATTTAGAATTTCTATACTTGAAAGAAGAACATTGGATTATTATAAAATCTTTACTATCTTTGAATATGTAAAAGGGTATAATATAGAAACAATTAGACAATTATTCTGTCACATCATAAGGTAAATTGGGTCACTGGGTAGAAATCATAGAAAGAAGATCCTAACAAGTACAATCATTCCAAGTATATTAGGTAGCCCTTAAGGAAAGGAATGCCCACTTTTTGAGAAAAGTAACAGAAGAGGCCATCTATGCATTGAATGGAAAGTAGAATAGATTGACCTTTGAAAAATCACCCAAATTAAAGATATTAAAATCTTATTACTTTCCAACTGGTATCTATTCCTGAAAACTAATAAATTAACATGAGGCAATCTTTCCCCAAATGCATTCTGAAACAAACTAATTCCCTTGGAATTACACTAATGTGTAGTATGAACAAGTATTCTCTAGTTAAAAAGTTTGAGAAGTATTAGATAACACAAATTTAAACACTATTTTTTAATTGAATTGAAAGACTTAGAACCTTTAACATTTTAATGCACGCAATGAATCTCCAAAATGGCAATAGTCAGAGTTTTCAAAATTTATTTAGTCACAGATCACATTTTTCACAATATCTTGAGATTAGTGAATGGGAAACATTCTTTAAAAATGCATACACACACACACACACACATACACACAAACACATATTAAGTAAATACATAAAATTTACTTTGTAAAACAGTTGACTAGAAAACTAAATTTGAATTTTTGACTTTTATTCATTTATTCATCCATTTATTCATTTATTCCCTCATTCAGCAAACATTTATTAAACATATATTATGTTCTCAGGATCATATTAAAATTCAAAGATGTTTGCCTTCAAGGTGCTCACCGTCTGATGAGAAAGTAGGCTTGTAAAGAGATGGCAGTAGAGCATGAGATGCCCTATAATGGAACTGAGTGATAGGTAAAGCCAGGACATAAAAAGGCAGAGACCCAACTGCATGTAAAAGCCAAGGAGCCCTCCGCAGGGGAGCTGCCGCACTGTGACACAAGACAGCCCTGTGCCTGTTGCTTCTAAACACAACGCTTTTACTTTCCTCTTTCATATATGCCTTTGAAAGTATTACCCAATGGTCTAGGCTCATGGCAAATTCCATTTCCCTCCTAGAACCTCTGTCCACATCCCCAACTATACATGATCTCTCCAATTAACTTTGTGCCAATTTTACACCAACTACTTACCTCTGTTGTGTAGACTGGCTCTCTTGCCCCCATGCATGAGGGCAGGAGTGACTTCTTATCTACCTTGATGTCTCTTCTGGGACACCCCAACAGAACATAGTGCTTTGCTCTCACTGGGCACTCAAAGAACATTTGTCTAATTTGGAAAACAAAACAAAACAAAAGACCCCTACATAGACTCACGAGGGAAAAGAGAAGCTACAGAAAAATTACCATAATAAATTTTTGGTCTCATGACCAAAGATCATACTACTCTTTTGTCATCACAAAGCCTCCAGTGGGCAATACCAGTAAAATTCTTTCCTTTGATGTGACAGAGATTAGTACAAACTAATTAAAAAATGGTTATATATGTGGCTTTTTGTGGTTATTACATTCTTTCAAAAATGTTACAATAATTGACAGCTATTTTTTAAACTAAAAATCTATTTGCCACCATGTAAAATGGAAATATGTGAATTATCCAGTTAAACATATCTCTGTGCAGCACCCTACCAGATGATTCAGGCCACATAATGATAATTATCTAGAAGTGGTTAAGAGCCCAGATTTTGGAGTCAGACAAATATAGATTTAAATCTTGGTTCTGCACATTCTAGTTGTGGGACCATGAAAAATTAGTTAACTCTTCTAAATCCCTATTTCTTCAAATGCTGAAAGGGGATAACAATCGCTACATGACAAAGTTGTTGAAAGGATAAATGGGAATGTCTATAAATCACTTACCATAATGCCTGGCACATGGAATATGCCAGATAAATGATAATTGCTAGTATTGCTAGTTGTGAGGAATAATTGCTGGAATAATTATACAGTCTCTGTTTGCTTTATTCTGTATAGACAGAACTATCTGTGTGAGGAAAACTGATATATCTAAGAGAGCTAATGATGGAGAATGTATAGAAAGAAGGAAAAAGACCCTAGAAGGAGGATACTGTGCATAGTATAGCCTAGTGTTAAAAATCTGGGTTCAGTCCTGAACCTTCTATTAATTAGTTCTATGTCTCTACATCAGTTTCCACAGCTACAAATGGAGGGAATATTGATCTCATAAGATAGAGCCTGTCGACGGCATTAAATTAGATGAGATAATTCATCTGATGGTCTTAGCACAGAGTCATAAACATGGTGGATACTCCACAAGTATTAGTTGTTAATGGAAGAGTTGAGGAGTAAGACGATCTCAAGGATAAAATGCCTACATTGAAGAAAGGACAAGGAAATTGTTCTAATGGATCATATGCCTTTTCACATCATCCTTTAAGAATTACACATGAAAAATCATTCCAGTTCACAGCATAGACTATTCAAAATACAGTTAAATATCGTATGCTATTCATTGCCTGTAGACTAAGCAAGATATAGGGGCATGAGAGAATAAGGTGAAGGAAAGGGGCTCTTTGGGTTTTTCGAAGCATCACTGGAAGCTTTATCCTCCTCTGCTTGGGATGAAAATCCCTGCAGCCACATATCCCAAAGATTCTAATATTTTCTGAGACTCCACTGTGCCTTTATATTTTAATACCCTGACATCTGGAATCCTAAAAGTCTAATGTTTAACCATAAATATCTGCTGAGATTAAAGAGCTATATACTGAGTTTCAATCTTTGGGGTCTATAATTGCTTGGGAAAAGAGAATGGTATTTCCCCCTCTAGCTAGAAGAAAAAGACCTCTGCAAGCACAGATATTGGCAGACAAATTTTCTAAAAACCATTTTCTCTCTCCATTCTGTCCTTTCATTTTCTCCCTCCCTCTTCCTTCTCCCATTTTATAATACCATCTTGCTGTCATTTCCAGAACAAATGGGAAGAAAGAGAAGCCTAGGAAGCTTAAAGAAAAGACACATTTCAAGATCTAGCAACAAAGAGTAGAGAAAATGCTAGCCACTCTGTCTGTTAAGCAGCTGAGCCTTCCTCTCCACATTACTCGAGCTTTCCCATTATTCAGTTAGAAACCACTTCATCATTCTATGAGCTGACAGTCAAATGCCAGCTTTATTTTCTTTTTTATCCAACTAATCTTTTATTTTTGATTTGAGGCCAGTCACTTTTAAGGTCTCCACAATGGTTTATAACTTTCCTTCTCAAGAGGCATCCAAGAAGTAACACAATTTGAAAAATGTTTCTTACCCTCTCATAGTAAAGAATGAGAAACTCTCACCTGCCCTGAAGGTATATTTGGTCAGAAATCCTGGTCCGATCACAGCACTTTGCTGGGAATGACGTCAAGGAAAGTGTAAGAAAAGCTTATCATGAATTTAGGTTTTGAGTATAATAACTCAATGTAGAATTTAAAAAAATAATAAACTTAGCATTGTACCCATTTTTATCCAGTGATGCATTATGAAAGTGATAGTTTGAGATCACTCAACTCACTTCAACACTAGGAAAAATAATCTATATTTTTAAAAAGTTTTGATATATTCGTATGTTTCGAAGACGTAATTTAGACTGTAAATACTCCTCTATTATTTTATTTAATATTCTTTTCCCTTTTGGAAATATATCCAGTGTGTATATAAGCAAGTATGTTTGTGTCTACTGGTCTTTGGCACAAAAAGCTAGTCTTGATTTGTCATGAGAAATTGAAGCTGTCCAGTTTTTAAATTAAAAATGTTGTCTTCTTAACATATTTACTTCAAAAGGAGCATGTAACTCTATAGTAGTATAGCATAGTATTCTCAAACCTTCACACAGCAGAATCACTTGGGGAGGGTGTGTGTGTGTGTGTGTGTGTGTGTGTGTGTGTGTGTGTGTGTGTGTGTTTTAACACAAAGGCCAAGGCCTCACACATACCTATTGATTCAAAATTCTTTCCACATACAAATAAATGTTTAATGTCCTAGGTGATTCAAATGAAAAGCCATCTTTGGAGCCACCGTCCTAAGCCCATCAAATGTATCTCCTAAGCTGAAGAAATTTTGGTAGGAGAACAGGGTTTTTGTGTTCTGTTCCGTTTTAAAATTTCCAGTCTTTTGAGGACCAATACTTTTAGAAATGCAGTATAACTTATCAGACAAATTAAGCTATACAAAATAAAAGCCCAAATTTTATTTATTAGATTCAACAGATATAAAATTACTCTGTCATATTGCTATGTATCTAAATGATAAATTTCTGTAGTTATCTCACTGTGCAAGAGTTTATGGGCCAGCACAGGTCAGCGAACCACTCATGGAATAGTGCATCTTAGGTCCCCATTATCTTCAGCTTCCTAACTACACTGCCTGCTCTCAGTTTTGCTCCCACTCATTATCCATTTACTCTATAGCAGCTTGTATGATCTTTTCAGAAAATGAATAAAATCCTTGTCATTGCCCTTCTTAAAACTCTCCAAAACCATCTTATTAAATTACCGTGGCCTATAAAGAAGCTGGATCTTGGCTTGCTTCTGCCATTACCTTTCTCATTCACTACACAACAGTCCCACTGGTCTTTCCATCCACCTCTCAGACACACTGAGGCCATTCTTGTCTTAGAGCCCCTGCTCTGGCTGGTCCTTCTCCAGGGAAGATTCCTCCCTCTGCTCAGAGCAGTGACTCCTTGCTCCTCATTCAGGTCTCACTGGAAATGTAACTCTATTTCAAAGAGCAACTTCTTTACACACACACACACACTCTCAAACTACCTCTCTAGCCCCAAACCCTACTTTATTTTCTTCATAACTCTCATTGTTATTGGAATATTTTTATTTGTGCATATACACACATATCTTACATATGTGTATATACATACATACACAAAGTATAAAGATTTCTACTGGAACATAAGTTTAATAAAAGCAGAAACATTATCTTCTTTCAACTATAGTTTCTATCCCTGGAAAGGCGTTGATAGACTGTAGGTGGTCAAAATGCATCCACTGAATGAATGCAAATGCCAGCTTTAGCCCTTAGCACACTAAAGGTGTTCAAAGAATGCTACCTTCCATTTTGTTTCCCTTCTACTGTCTTCGTCATGTCTGAGAAAATGTAAAATGTCCTTGAAACTAAAGCTCTGATTTTTTTCAGTCTTCCCTCAACACCAGTGTTCCACATGTATGAACTGGTCTGAGAGGCGATGTCATCCATTAGCAGTCTGGGACAGATGGAAATGAGTTAGAAGCAAATGGAAAGCTTTGATATCTATCTAGTCCTACCTAAATGGGATATTAATTTCGAGACTTTGTTTTCCTACATGATTTTGGACTTTTAGATTATCAGATGTCTTCATAATCAAAGTAAATCCATTTCAGAATAAAATGCAAATTGTTCTTTGAGGATCTCCTGCTTGGGATGAGCTGCTTTGCCCTCTTTTGTCATGCATGTTTCAAAGTCAGCTGCCAAGGCAAACTTACAGATAAGTACAAAAGAAAATTAACAGCTTATATTTCCCCTGGCTACATACCCTGCATTACACAGATAAAAAAATCCACTGGCACAGTATACCTCATAGTTGATCCACATGGATAATTTTTGCTTCTAATACTAGAGTATATGACAATATGCCAGGACCTGTGCATATCCATATGAGTGGGTAGTTTTGCATGTGAACTTATATGTGCAAATAAAATGTTTTTTTCAAATTAAAAATAAACCTCAAAGGCAATGAACTACAAACTGTTTGTTAATGAAACTGAGAAAGGACACAAGAATGTGTTAAACTCTGCCATTTAGAATAAATGTGACAGTTGGTTCCAGTGATCTCCATTTTCATTTTGCTGCACTGCTCTCACCATTCTATAGAAAATAGATTCTTGTCTCAAAGAGGGAAAATACAAAAAAGACATCTATTCTCTTAAGATTAAATTTGTCCTTTTCTCATCCACCAGATGTGAACAGGAATTAGAAAGTAGCATAGAAGAGGATAGTTTAAAAAATAAAAAGGAAGGAAAGAGGGATCCATTCATATTTAGGAAGTCAAAGAAAAACACTGCAATTCTGTTAGCACCCGGAAGGCACCATTTACTATGTGCTGTCTCCTTCACTGAAAGAGGACACAGATTGTATTTTTAGTGCAGTAAACAGTAGATTCTACTGCAGGAATCCTTGCTGTTGGTACCTACAGCAACCTCATTTAAAATGCTAAAAAGCTTTAAAACATCAGAAATTTAAGGCAGTCAGGCATATATACCTCCCCGTATACATCCGGTCACTCACACACAAACTCATTATTGTCCACAAATTGATAATAAATGGTATGTAATAGTATAATCCCTGACAGAGTTTACCACTGAATCATGTTTCACAGCCAAGACAGAGAGTGATGAAAATAAAACATACAGTAATGCAACCATGAGCAAGAGCATGTTTGTGCCTAAACAGTGTATTTATTTTACCACATGGTAAGCAACCACCCAGGAGTTCATCAAAAGAACATCACTATTCACACATGGAAGATTTGACAGATATTTTAGAGCTCCTGTTTGTAACAGACATTTTCAGTGCTACACCCATATGTTTTGGCACTCACCTTCACAAAGCAAAGACTTCTACAAAACCTACAGAGAAAGGTTTTTCCTGACCACAGAAAAGAAAACAATTGCCCTGTGTTCAGGAAAAGTCAAGGGGCTGGAGAGTTATTGTCCCCAGTAGTATCCCTCGGTCAGAGATGAAAAGGGATTTGAAGTATAAATACTTTAGCTTCTTCATGGCTTAGCTGGGATAATTTGGGGTAATGTTCCCACGGTCTCCTGGAGTTCCCCCACCAGACCTGAGCTCCAGCTTTCCATAGCAGTAACTGGTTCGATGACACAAACTTTACTGGCTTTATTCCTTTCCCTATCTCTGCCACTTCTCTACTTTCCTGAGTTCACCCCTCCTCACACACACACACACACATAAACTACTTGGAATCTAAAACCTCTATCAGGGTCTGCTTTTGGAGCAATCCAATTAAGACACTATCCTCAGCTCTTATTCTTTTGTGAAATGTAATTTTTCATTAAATACCCTGGGACATGTATCCCCTGTTACTAATTCCACAGAAACGTGATCCTCACCAAAAACCACAAGTTTAGAAAAAACTCACAATTATTCACGTGTTTATTTTAAAGTATAAGGCTGTGTTCTCTATAGCATAAACACCTGTAACAGAAAGCTAATTAAGTAAATTTAGCAGTAAATAGGAGACTAGTTGCCTATCTTTTTTTATCTTTTACTACTCTGCACATATTTTCTCAATATATACTTTTCCCTCTACTTCATTCTTCTGTGCAAAATGTATTTGATGGTTATATTTGACAGATGTAACCAATATATCAAAATGAATATTTACTCCGCATGTTCCATACACTTAGCACTGACTTTTTAAAACCTATACTGTAATCTCCACAGCTTGTCACTCTATTGCAAAGATAAGCTTTCGACCTATGAAAAAATTTGAGAGAAATATGAAAGAGTATTGAAGCATGAAATTGTATGGTAATTAAAAGACTTACGTAAAACTTCTCTAATGACAAATGGCATAAAGTAGTAGTAGTTCAAATGGAAGAAAATGGAAACGAGTAAAAAGACACCTAGAAACTTCTTGATTCCAGGATTCCACATTATAGATAAATCCTTAAACCAATGACCTGAAGGCCTTTATTTCTTCTGTACATTCTTGAATGGTTTGGGGCAAAGAGCATTAATAATCTTGGTTATCAATAATTCATTCATTTGATCAGTTCATCAATTAATATATGTTGAGCATTCCCAAAATATATAACAATAAACAGGACAAAATTCTTGCCTTCATCAAATTTGCACCCTAAACTGGTAAATGGTAACTCAACAAGTAAGGAAGTACATTTATAATATAATTTCAAGTACTGGAACTCTGACAAAAAAAATAAGCAGACTTAGCAGGGCTAGCGAATAGTGGAGGAATATTTATTTTTGTTGTGTGGTCAAGGATGGCTTCTCTGAGGAGTTATCATTTGAACAGAAGTGAGGACAGGATTTTTCTGGCAGAATAAATAGCCAATGCAAAGGACCTGAAGCAGGGATAAGCTTACCATGTGAAAATAAAAATAAGACAATAATGAGTAAGTAAAAAGGGTATCACAGAAGATGAAGTGAGAGAAGTAGTCAGGAATCAGATACTACAAGATTTATAAGCATGTAGTTTGGATTTTCTTCTGAGGGGGATAGAAAGTCATTAGAAAGTCAGAAGATCATTCTGGCTATCACTGAAAACTAGACTATAGGGTACAGGAGTGGAAGAAAGAAGATCTTTTAGAAGAATATTCCTTTGTCAGGTGAAGATGATGATGGTTAGAAGTGGGAGAATTTGGATTAGGAAAAAGAAAAATAAATTATCACTCATTTTTTTTAACTTAAATAACCTCATGGATGATGGTACCAATTATTGGGGTAGAGTCGGCTAGGCAAGAAGCAGATTGTGAATGGGGGCAGAAATCAAGAATTTCATTTGGGGTATATAGAGTCTGAGATGCCAATTATACTTCCCAGTGAAGTCAGTTGGATATAACAGACCAAAGTTCAGAGTTGAGTCAGGCTGCAGATATAAATTGGAAGTCATCAGCATTAAATGATATTTCAACCTTGAATGTGGGAGTAAGATTGAGGAGAGAATAAAATAGATCTGAGGACGTACTCCTGGGACATTTATACATTCAGAACTTAAAAAGGGAAAGAAAGACTAAAAGAGAAATCTGAAGAATCAATCATTGAAGTAGGAAGAAAGCTGGGGAAATTCTTTAGATTTACTTGTAGCAAGTTCTACCTGAACTCAAATTAAAACTCAGAGTCTCACTGTTTGTGGAAGTAGGACAGTGATCTCTCTAGGGGTCCAGTTATAAAAAATGATAGCTAAATGAGCTTTGGTTATATAAGCAAGAAGAAAAAGGAATTTTGATGACAGCCCCTGCCCCAGGGGACAATTAGAAGATGAAGAAAAGGAAGGCAAACTGTATGCCATGTACTTTGCCTCCCTCTCCAGATGCAGCCCTTTAGTCCTTATGGAAGAGAAAGATTAGTTAGAAGCCAGAGGACCTGATTCCAGGGCTGACACTGTGAAATGCTGAGCACCGAGAGTGCTGCTTCAGGCCCAAGTGACCAAGTTAGCTCTGTGCACAGAGATGGTGCTGAGAGTCTGTACCTCTGACATAGACATATACAATCTCATGGCAGCCACAGGAGTGATCATGACGTTTCTTAATCACTCAGCATTCCAATGATAAACGTGAGCTGAATAATGTATTAGCACAAATTTCAATGCTAGAATTCAATTCCTCTCTAGAATGTTTTGTCCTCACTAGACAACACAGCCGAAACAGCTCCTTGGCATGCATGTTCCCTCTAATGGAAGCATCGACTTTCGATATAACTGACCTGTGTTGAAGAAGGATCCAGTCCATTCAGCCTCAGTTTTAGGAAATACCGAAACTGGTGGAGGTAGACCCAGGGCTCTGCCATCCAGATCCTTAAAGAGAAACTTTCTTGGACTTTCACAATCTGATTCAGGGCAAACAAGTGTTTCTAAATCTTTCCTATGAAGATAGATACAGAGTAACTCTCATTTCATGATAAACAACACAAAGAAAACATTGGTATTACTGATCTGATGAAAACTAAATTCAACATGATTTTATTATTATTAATGTGCTACAGAAAGATGAAATAAAACTGTATAGAAAATGTCAGTTCCCAATTATATGGTTAAAAAGAAAGACAGTAGTATTATTAACCAAATATTCTAGATATACAGTCTTTACATAGAGTGCTAATTTTCTAAAAAGCAAGATACAATAACTCCTAATTCTAATATCTACCGAAAATAATGTAATCTCTCCTTTGTGGAACTTTGGAGAATTGCAGTATTTTAAGATTATCAATATAAACATCAATTATATTTGCACTACATACAAACAAGATAAAAAGAGATATTATCATTTAACAAATATCCATTGAAAATCTACTACTTACAGACTGAGAAATACAAAGGTGATAAATATATACATGGTTTCTATACTCTCAGAATTTAGAGTCAGGCAGGGTATATAAACAAGCAATAGGCAATTATAACATTGAATTATAGCACATTTATTTGATTTCCCCGATCTAATACTTTTAGGTACCATTAGTAATAATATTAAATATTTATTGCATGCCAAGTATGTGTTCAGTATTACTAATACAAGGAATTAGATGCTAATATCATTTAGCTTTATAACTATTTCATTCCATAGGTAAGGCATGAACATAAGGAAAGTTGGACAGTAGAAGAAAAAGGACAGAACAATCCAAATTGCATACCTAATTATGTTTACATACCAAGAGTGGCTCAGGATGGGCATCTTGTAGAGAATGGTGCTGGACCAAACACATAAACTTTCCAATTAGGGTGATTTTTCTTAATTCTTTTCTTCCAACTAAAGTTTTCTCCAGTGTTGTGGGGAAGAAACAGTAGCCCAACTTCCCTGCTCCTGACCTTCCC
The DNA here is from genome assembly GCF_000325575.1 of Pteropus alecto. NCBI lineage: Eukaryota > Metazoa > Chordata > Mammalia > Chiroptera > Pteropodidae > Pteropus > Pteropus alecto. The sequence goes on along the minus strand of NW_006494614.1, from coordinate 34,261,385 downwards.
ACTCCTTTTTATGGGAAAAATAATGCCTTATCTAGTTTTCAGATTCTTGAACAAAACTCTCAGATCATATTTCAAGAATAGTAGTCACACCTTGTCTGAGTGCCGATATCTGTCTAAGCCACATCACTGAATTCAGGGATTTCTGACAGTAGACATGGTCTCCTTCTCCCCACTAGTCCCTGCACAAGGGCTCCCAATCTTCCTTTCGAAGACTAGTGACATCATACTTTATGGAAGATTCAAGAATTAAGGTCAATTTTTTCCAGTGATTGAAAACATTCTAAAGAAATGTCTCTTTCAAAGACAAAACAATAAAACAATATCAATAAAACTTGCACTCCACAACTTCTGCCCTTTTTATTAGTCAAAGTCACATGGCTGAGCCCATAGTCAAGAGAGAGAAATAACCTCTGCCTCTTTAGTGAAAGAGATTGCAAAAGTCATATATCAAAGCACATGAACATAGGAAGGGTAAAGAATTGAGGCCATTCAATTGATCTACCATAACTTTCCAGGACTTACTTCTATTTCCACTGATGATTTTATTCTTTTTAAAAACACATTGAAGGATTTGAAGACTTGCCAAATACTTCATAGATACGGCTTATTATAAATACTGAAACTGGTACCTGCTTGGTAAAGGAGGAAAGTAGAACTTGTTTTTATCTTTGATCTTTAGCATCTTGGTCCTCTCTGCTGTTATGGGATGAATGATTCCAGTGTTCTCTGCAGAGGGCAGAATGCAGACATCTAGGTCATCACTATAGCAACTCTTCACAAAACTAGAAAAGGTGACACCTGAAAAAAATTTTTATAGAGATATCATAACATTAGATCATGTAAACTACCAACCACAAATATAAACTACACAATTAAATACTCTTTTATTAATGTATGTTCAGGATTCAGTTTAAACTATCTGGGATGATTCCAGGAGTTTAAATAAATATTGACTTAAAATATCTGTAATTCTTCAAGATATGGACATTGTTCATAAAAATCTAATACAGTAATATCTTAAGAGCAATACTTTTTATCAAAGATTTGATTTAAATCCAATGAAGTGTGAATATATTAGTCTAAAAGAGGTCTGATAGAAGATTAACTGCATAGGTTGTGGTATAACTGATTTTATTCCTGGTTGCCCCACCAACTACTAAACCTCAATGAGGAACAATTTCTGCATCTAAATTTCCTCCTTTGTATAACAGGGGAAAAAAAAACAAAACACCTAAGAGAACTGTCATATAATCAAATTAAATTGATGTGAAAGCTCTTCAACATGTACAAAGCAGTAACTTTTTAAAGGAATCACTCACTGTCACTATAAGCCATCATTGTGATTATTAATACACAGCAGGTGGTCAATTGGATACCAAGCACTGGATTACAATGTACCTTTCTGTTGATATAATCTCAGAATAGAACAAAAAAGTTCTATGCACAGATGTATGAAACTACATTGTTTGGATAAGCCCAAACATCTTACCTTGAAGTTTCATAATTCCTGAAATTGCATGGCTTTTTCTCACTTTGTGCCATGGTTCCTGAGGCCACCGATTTGGTTCTGAGGTGAATATAGGCCACAGAATACCAACTCGACCCCCTCTTGGGTTAGAAGGAGCTCGGTCTGTTAAGGTCAAGTTGGCAGAGCAAGGCTTAACCCTATCCTGAATGCAGTCAAAAGAGGAGCTAGTGGCCACAATGACTGAGTTCCTAAGCACAATCTGCACATTTTCAATGGGACTCTGTTGAACAGAAGACACATATACTATCACCAAAAGACCAATAACGTTGTCCACCAGAGTGATGTTCTCTATCTCTATGCTGTTCTCCACATGCAGCATGGCACCGTAGTCAAAGTTCTTGAAAGCCAAAAAGCCAGAGATACTAGTACAGTTGTCAAGTTCACTTTCCTTATACAGATGAAGGCCATGAAGGCTTGAGTGGGCCACATTGTCAGACCAAAGGGCTTCAAGAGAGGAACATCTCTGGCCTCGGATGTGAAAGCCAAGTCTCTCTGATCCTGCCACAATGTTGCCACGGAGATTGATGTCTTTTGCCTGGTTCACTTTGATTCCTGCCACCCAAACCGTGGACCATGCTGGCTGTGTCATCAGAACCACAAGGTTATTGGAGAGAGAATAGGCATGACCCTCTAGATCCATGCCATGTCCAGCTGTGTTAAATACTATGTTGTCTTTTAAAGTGATCCCATGATTGGACACTGCATGAATGCCCCCTCCACAGCTTTGATGCAGAGTAGAAGATATTATCCAGGATCCTGCTGACACATTAGTGAGTTCAATGGATGAAAATAATGGTGACCCAAAGTTCCGAATTTCTACATTTAAAAGTTGAAGAACACCTGCAAACAAAATGCATATCATCAGGTACTTTTTTCTTCCCCACGAAAGGCAAAGGATAGTTCATTTATGGGTACCAGAATAATCATATTTTTCATTAAAATGTAATTGCTTATTCTCAGCATCAGCATATTTCATGCCAGTGAGTATCACTAACAAAATATGAATCTTTAGAATATCACATTAATGCCTAAAAAGATTTCATGTGCAAGCTGGAGAGTCTGGTGATATGATGGGGAGAGAGGAAAGGAAAGATAAAAACAAGAGATGGGCATTGGAGATAGGCACAGCTAGCTTAAAGATTCTACGCATTTGTCTGCAGAGATAAGTCAAGGAACTAGATAAGAATGAAGGGATAAATATGGATTCCTGGGCACTCACCTCAAAGTCATATCTCCCTCTCTGTGTCTCAATGACCTCATGTGAAAAGGCCATAACCATCACTACAAAGATACTGTATGAAGGAATATAATGGCCAATTCTATAAAAACATTTTAAGCATTTCTTAAGAATATAAGTGAAAAATTTATTTCTGCTCAATTTATGTCAAGAAACATGACATTCTTTACATACTTCTTGATTTAAGAAATGGTAGAAACAATAATGCATTTTTAAAATTATTTTAAAGACCATATAAAATTTCTTCTGTATTTTAATCTTAGTCACACTATATTCTGTTTTATTTTCACAATAATTAGATTTTCTATATCTTTTATGTCAAGTGAGGTTAGTGAATTATTTAGTCTTATCAGCAATTTTATTTGGACCATTTAAAACAGATATTGTTAAAACATGGTATAAAATATATCACTAGATTGATTTAAAAATATGAGTACAAAATATGTCAGTGTGTACTCTTAGTAAAATAGTAACACAATTATATTAAAAAATGAGGTAAATTTATAACGATAATATGTAACTCATATAGCACTTACTATTTGCCAGGCACTATTATGTATATATATATATTCATATATATATATATATGAATTTATTTATCAAATATATACATTATATATATATA
>NW_006494614.1:34255083-34257897 GCF_000325575.1 Pteropus alecto | reverse complement strand
CTATATATCTACACACATACATATGTATATATGTGGCACATATATGTGTATATATATGGCATGTAATATATATAATACATATATTATATAAACTCTCAATTTTCACAAAAATCTTATGAAGTATAATTATTATCCCCATTTTATAGATAAGAAAACTAAGTCAGAGAAGGGTTAAGTAACACAGTGGATTTGCATCTAGGCATATGCATGCAGAGGCTGTACTATTAACCTGCATGCAGGCAAATGGGGAGAGTGGGAGACATGGTAGAACAAGAGAAGTAACTCTGCACTGAGAGTCAGGTGATAGGGCTACAGCTGCGTGAGCTATGTGCCAATATTAGTCTTGTGCCCTTAGCTATGTTGTTCACAACTCTGCCCTCACTTCTTTTCTTTTAAATTATTTTTTAAAGGGTATTGCTAAAGGTAAAGTATAAAGTTATTTCTCTCATTAAAAATGGAGGTAGCTATAGTGTTTTAGTAAAAGTATTTAAAGCTCAAAGGTAGTTCTGCCTAAACCTTCCACCTTCCCCATTCCCTTTTCGTGGATGAGAATCTAGAACCCTTGCAAATCAGCTGTCCTGAAGAACCAAGCCCTTGTGAAAGAGACAAATGAAGAAAAAGACCGTTTCTTTCTCTATGGCCAGACAGACAGTAGGATTACAATATATGACGCTGATTGAAAAGTCACTGGTAGATGATGTGGAATGATAAAACATCGAAAAGCTATTTACTGGTGATATCACTTTGGATTTAAGTGTCCCTCGCCAGTAGCACACAGGTGATAGGGCTATCAAACCTGTCTCTACATAGAACTTCAGCACAAAGGACACCAAATGCTGGTGTGAGTTCACACTTAAGTTTTTTTTTTTTTTTTTTTGTAGAATGGAAGGTGGTTCTAGAATTTTAGTCAAGGCGATATATTATTATTAGCCTAATTAGTAGGGTTTTTAATGTTATAATTACAAGGTTTGTAATTCACAGTTTAAAATTGTACAAGATCTTTTCATTTGTGTATATATTAATCAATGACTGAAAACTAATCAATAGTACATACTTGAAATGTCTTGAACATCTAAATGGAGAATTTAATGATTTTGTTCACAACTATTTTTCTACTTTTCCTTTTGAAAATTACAATTCTGAGTACAACTTGCTGGGATGACTAGTAAGAGACTGACAGAGGTCTCCATTTAAGAGCAGGAATTGTAAGTTCTGGTCTGCTTTTCTGCCCTATAACTAACCATTTGACACTCTTAGATGGCACCCTTGATGTACACCTGTAGATTCCACCTCATCCAGACTCTGGAGTATGTTACAGAAAAAAATGCAAATGTTCTTAATATAATGTGGGAACCTGGATGGATTCTGGGACAGAAAAGGGATATTAGTGGAAAAGCTGGTGCAATCTGAATAACGTCTTGAGTTCAGTTAATAGTAATTCACCAAAGTCAATTTTTGGTTTTGGCAAATGTACCAGAGTTATATCAGATATTAACAGTAAGAGAAATTGGATGTAAGGTATATAAGAACTCTCCATGTTACCTTTGCAACTTTTCTATATATCTAAAATGTTTACAAAACTAAAAGTTTATTTAACAAGGGCGGAATCAGGCTTGAATTTGAATCTTACTTCTGCCACTTTCTAGCTAGATGACTTTTCTTACTCTTTATTTATTTTATTCATTCACATTTATTTAGCACTTAATATACAGCAGTAACCATATTAGGAAAACAAGAATGAAAGACCCAATCTTACCCCTAAGGAATTCACAAGCTCATGACAGAGTTTTACAAAAATGCAGGGCAATTTCATCATCGACTCTTGTTTCCTTATCTCTGAAAATGTCTCTCTCACAGGGATGTTAGAATCAACAGAGATAAAATAGGCACGAAAACCAGCATAGTTCCTGCTCCATTGGAAGCATTAGTGTAGGTTTTCTTTCCTTTCCTCCGGGGATGATTTCAAAAACTCTGGATCAATCAGCAATGTTAGAGGTTTAGGACCAAGTCAGTCCCACTGCTTGGTGCTCAACTATAATAATTGGCCATCTGTCCTGTCCCTATGACCATGCTCCAGCTTGGCTTGCAGTTTCAGTTAAAGATGCCCTGTCTTGCTCTCTCTCCCTAATTCTCTAGGGAGGGAGAGGATCCAGACTAACTTCAGGATAGTCTCATTTCTAAAAGACCAGGATTCAGCCTTTTTCTCAGTCTCCTGGAGTGGGATTTCTCAACCTTAACACTATCGAACTTTTGGACCAGGTAACCCTTTCCTGTGGAGCATGCCCTGCACACTGTTGGATATTTAGCATTTATCCACTAGATGCCAGAAACCCCAAACCTCCAATTTGTGATGAGCAAAATGTCCGTTGGGGTTTGAGGGAGAGGAGCAAAATCACTTCCCTTGAGAAATGATGGAGTGAGACCTTGTTCTATGGACCAGAAACCTAGAACTCTTGATGTAAAGTCCAAACACTGCCCTTTACCATACTAGTGAAAGAGACGTGCCACCAAAAAGTGTTCTATGTTCAATATATTTGGGAAGTAGTTAGATCCTATATTCCAGGCTTTCTCAGAACCTTATTATATTCATGTACACAGTGACATTCTAAGATGGAGCTACAGAGAAAGCCTTTCCCAACATTTTTGACTAGGAAACAACTTTGGAATAATATTTAAGGAACACAAGTTTAAGAAATGAGGTACTAATCAAATAATTTAGCAGTATTCCAAGAGCTAAAGCTTGAAACAAATGAGAGAGATTGAACTGATCCTTAAAGCAGTCTAGAATTTGGAAATCATTTTTATTTAAATTTA
>NW_006494614.1:34231568-34255030 GCF_000325575.1 Pteropus alecto | reverse complement strand
TAGAAATTCAAAAACAAGATAAAATTCAAGTGGTCATTAAATCATCTATAATTTCAAAGCAAAGGAAATTTCACATCTGCCGAAGATGTTTTTTTGAGGTAAAAATGTACAAAAGTTCTGATGACTAGTATATTATTTTAACTCACACTGATAATTAAGCACAGATTAGGACTGAAAATTCATAGCTTCTCAGAGCACAATGAAAGGAGCTATCTAATTTGAACATTTTGTGTTATAGTGAAAATTCTCACTGTTGGAATTTCTGAGTGTCTCAGATGAATAGGATCCAATTGGTAAAGCTTTAATAACTTAAAATTTCATTTACCTGAAAATTCTTCTCTGCTGGACTTCCTGAAGGACCCCACAAGTAGCCTCCCCTTACATGATATATCAGGCTGGATTTGTATACTTCGGGTCAAAAGTCCAACCTCAGCAGCCAGACGAATATATTGGCCATCCTCCATGACGTGGGCGCTTCCTGGGGCAACAGGAGTTGGGAAAGAAAAACTTTAAAAATCTATTTCACAAATCGCCAGCTGGGGACCCAGTGAACCTGCCAAATGAAAACACTCCTTTCCCTTTGGAAGTCCTACCAACGCTAAGCTCTGCTTTTCCTCAGGCATTCTCCACAACTGTCAGCTGAGAAATGAAAAGCCTGTTTACTTCACTCTCTTTGGGATCAGAGTGAGAGTGTTTGAGCAAAAATTCATTTCTCCTCAATAACCATGGGTACTGGGACAAGCTACTGGTGGAGGGATGGCAGGGCAGACCTATCCAATAAGCGAGGTCCCCAACCTCCTTCCTTAAATTCATCGGTGTGAGACTTAGCATTTGGTTGTACATTGTCTGTGGAGTTCTTCCATGAGAGTGAGGAATCCCAGACCTGAGGCAGCAACAGAACTAAAACAGCAATGTATCAGAGTAAAGGGACAAAGAGCAGCAGCAGCAGCAACAATGGCAGTGGCAGCATCCTCCTATGGTGAGTCTTAAGCTCATCCCTGCCTGAAGGAGCCTCCTCAGTGGTGGTAGCTGAAGAGCCAAGTGCCGGTTTGTTCCACTGCCCTCCGTTTGCATTGCACCTTGCTCCTTACTGGCAAGGATTGCTGCTGAAGATTTCTCTTTTCTCAGCCACCTTTTTTTTTTTTTTTCTCGGCTACCTTTTAAAAGAGAAATCATCACTGGAACTATGATTTAAACATAGTCCTGTTGAAAATACATAAGAGACAAAAAAAACATTCCCTAACCCCTCTATTTTCATTTTTTATTATTAGTTGTATTTCCTGTGTTAGATCAATTAATAGACTGAACCAGGAAATTATGGTTATTTATTATTTATGTGCAATATATTTTAACTGTGTATAGTGTATAAAAATATTCAGTACTTTTTTTTTTTGAGAAAAAGGCATTTGGCTTTTCTTTCTTTTTCAAGAAGGATACATTCCTAAGTATGAAAAAAGAAGTCATTTACAATAACTACCACATTCTAACTATTTGTGTGAATCAGTGTGCCAGGAAATGAACTGGAAACCCATGAGATTTATTCTGCCCTAGCCATGAAAATGTCGAATGAACTTGAACAAGAGCCATAACCCTCCAGCTTGCTTCTAGACTTGCCACTATAAATAAAAAGTTAAAAAAATTCCCTCACATCAAAATATTTTTTTAATTAGGCAATAAAATTAATGAAGAGGTAGAGATAAAGCCTTCTAGGATGAGTCTAAGACAGCAATAACGTGCTATCCATCCGCTCTGAAAGGTGACCAGATCCAAGGCCCCAGGCAGAACATGTTCTTCCTGGCTAATTCGCTTCCCTTAAATAACAGATCAAAGCCTTACCAATGTGTCGGTGTTTGAGCCGTTCATGGAACCTAATATGATGGCCCTTGACTTCTTTAACGGTGAGGACTTCTGCTTCATGAGGCTCATAAGAAGAGGAGCTAAGGACGATTTTGTCATGGGGTCGCCAATCCACTGCGTCCTCTACTATAATTCTGTGAACAGTATAAAGATGGTATCAAGTATGCTGGCAGTGCAACACAGATCACCTTCTTAGTCCTGAGAGAAAAGGAAATCCACTGCAACCAACAAATCTCACCAGGGAGATTAAAGGAGAAATTCCAAGTCAAGAAAGAGACAAAGGCTTTTGTGAAAAGTTCAGTGCTAATGGAGTCAATCTTCTGGCTTACACGTATACAATACAGGCATAGCAAAGGTATTCTGTAGCCATGAAAGAAAAGACAAAGAAACAAGAAAGAGTAAAATTTCTAGAGTTTGGTATATGCTGTCTATACATGGTTTCTTAAGGTGGAAATCTTCCTCCTTGATTGACAAACAGTTAGAATAATAAAGGTATTTCAGAAGAAATCATTTCTCAGAGTTTTTGAAGACCTCTAATACTATTTTCAGATAATTTCTCATCATTAAAGGTCATACTTTTAGGGTCAGACAAATACAGTATGAATCTGAGAGGTAAGTGTACTGGTTGTGTGACCTTGAGAAGTCACTTAACTTTTGTGAGTTTACTATCTTCATCTGAAAAATGACAATTGTAGGGACTAAAGATATACATTCCTTCAGTGTGCTCTGTCCTAAGCATTGTCCTTTCACACAATTTGAAACAATGAGGGTTTTATTCATTTTCCTTTGTCAAGGCAAATTTAACTCACATTTAGTAAAATTTTAGTCAAGCCTTTCACTGCTGCCTAGCTTTCCTGAGTGAATATGTCTGCTTTATTCTCCATTCATATTCATTACTAACTTTAATGGCATAAGTATATTTTAATTACCTGACCTTTTTGCTAATGTCCCCATTTTAGTAAGTTTTCAATGGATTCTCCTCTACCAGTAAATACTCATCTAGGTAACAGGTCTATGTGAAGGCCATTCAATTGCGTAAGATATATTAATTGAACAACTGGTATGGATCAGATACTATGGTAGGTGCTAGAAACATTATGGTAAATAAAACATATGTCATTTGCATTAAAAAAATGACAAGTTAGATTTTGACTACTAGACATTCTTAAAGAGCCTACCGTGTAGGTGAGGAATTCACAGATGTTTAGTATATATAGTATTAATGCCAAAAAAGAAAGATATTAAAAGGAGTCATTTGTGGACCAATGGTAGAATTCTGTTCTGAACGAAAAATTGTAATTAATTCAAATCTGTACATCTGAGGTTAGAAAGAGTCAAAGAGAGAGAAAAAGACTATTATCAGTTAATGCAATTGTAATGAAAGAATTTAGAGTCTTACTTTTGTTCCTGCTTTGCAATGACATTCTAGAAAACTCACAATTACAGAATATTAAAGCAACTACTAGCTTTTAAAGGTAAGGAAACTAAGATCCGGAGAAATTAAATAAGAAAACTCAAGAACAAGACTCCTGATAAAGTCCAAATACTTTCCATTAAATAATCTGTCTGATTCTTAGTTATTCAACTGCTCAATGGTATTAAAAAGAAATACTCTCATATTTTATAACAATAACATGATAATCCATGAACTTATGAAAAGTCTATGACCCATACAGAATACTATGCAGCCATTAAAAAGTACACAGTAGCAGAGCATCGAATTACAAGGAATTCTGTTCAATATAAAAAAAGCAGGATATAGAAAAATATGTACTATTTATTTTTCAATAAAAATAATACATGCACAGAAAACAGAAGACAGAAAAGATGTTCACTAAAATGTCAGCTCACCTACAGATGCTCAGTTTATTATTCTAAATGCTATGTTAAAAACATAATTGAACTAAGCCAACCTTTTCCATTAAGGCTTCTGAGACCTTACCAGCTCATGATCATTTATCTCTCCTCTATACTCCTGAAGCTTTGGGATTCTCTACTTCATAAGGACCATAAACAGATGGCAAAGAAGCATGGGCCTTTTCACTTCTATGTCCACATAGCAACAGTGGTAACTTCAGAGAAAATTGTGATCTCAGAATCAATAACCTAGATAGTGCTGCTGGTCAAGTATCAGTTTCCTTAAATTCCAACATCTACTCTTCCCACTTGCAATCTCCTATTCTTACAGTTACCTTTCAACCATTTTAAGAAATCCTAATTTAAGAACTGCTCAAATCCCAGCTGCATTTCATGCATCTGACTAATACTAGTAAGAGCCCCAGAGCTACAGGGGATAGGAGAGACATAATTGTTGCTCTGAACAAAACACACCTAAAACAATAAATAAGCAAAAAAAAAAAAAAAAAGTAAAAGAGCTTTTTGCAACATATTAGACCTAAATGGAAACCATATGAGAAGAGAGAAGAAACTATGAATAATCACTGCAGAAGTCTCCTCAAAGAACACTTTTAAAAAATATAAACAAAGTATCACATAGTTCCCTTTATTTAGACCTTAACAATTTACCTAGTTTAGGAAAAATATAATCTGGTCAAAAGAACATAATTATAAAGAATGAAAAAAACCATGTATAAGTCACTCATATATAAACACCGACAACTTAAATGAATTTATTAACTAAACTTTGGGGAGATCTTAATAATAATAATAGCTGCATTTGACCACATGGTCAGAGTATCCAGATGCCAAAATATTTTCACTGAGGAAAAAGAGATGACCATAGGCTTCTGAACTCTACTAACACTGAGGCTTTTTGTTTAAGCTCCAGTTTAATTTTTTTCTTTTTTGATCCGTGTCATTGAAATGTACTGAGGATCCTCAGACTGCGTTGGACTATGTGAGGTACTGAAGAACTTGAATCCTATAATGATGTTAATAGTGATGATGACAACAAGAATAGCTATCATGTATGTCAATTATTTGTCTATCTGACCTCCTTTCTCCTTCATTCCAGGAAATCTACCAGCGCTCTTCTGAGAACTGCTCTCCTCATCCACAGTAATAATTAAGTGGTCCTAGTGAAAGCATAAGTCATAGATAGTCTCAGAAACCCTTTGCCAAAGGGTGAGCAAGGGAGCCAACCTGCCTTTGTTTGTCGAAATCCTTCCTCTGGACTTTTTTTTTTTTTTTCCAGTTTTAATGAGGTGTAGCCGACAAAAAATTTGTGAGATATTTAAATGTACAGTGTGATGATTTGCTATATGTATACATTGTGAAGTTTCCCCCCATTGAGTTTATTAACATATCTATCACCTCACACACCATATTTACATTTTGTGTGTGTGTGAGAGAGAACATTTAAGTTCTGCTCTCTACAATACAGTATTATCAACTCTAATCACCTATACTTTTGAGTAGTCACCTAGACTTTTGAATTGAAACTGAGAGAGAGAGTAATTTCCTCTCTAGTGGTAAAGCTAGGAAAAGCCTGACAGCTCGGTGTTCACTTGCACCCTACAGAGTGAGGAAAATCCTCCCCAGTAGAAACGAATGGGGTTGAAACAGAAAAATTAGAAAGGTGGGGAGAGGGCCTTGTGCAGTCTCCCAAATCAATGACTTTTCCTCTCAACTAAAAGAATCATGATTACCACAATAACCACCACATCTTGTGGCTTACTCTGTGCCAGAAACCGTGCTAAGCACTTTGTATATATTAATTCACTTGATCCTAATAACTACTCTATTAGCTAGGCATTAGTATTCTTATATTATAGAAGAGACTGAGGTTCACACAGGATAATTTACCCAAAATTACACAGTTAGTTAATTTCACAGTTAGAATTATTTTAGTCTGCCTATCCTCAAAGTTCAAGCTCTTTTTCATTGTAGAACACTATTTTCATTCTACCTTTCTACCTCATATGCCTTTTCCCAACATGGAGACAATAGCCAATCTGAGATTAGGCCCCACTAGTCCATTGAACCAGAAGGAATCATCTTTTTTCGGAGGCTATATATGTGATCCTGAATTCCTGCCAGTAAATGAATAAGGCCATCAATTCTATATTCTAATACTTGAACTAAATTTTTATAACATAATAATTGGGTTTGAGTAATAAAAATAAATTATAGTTGTTTTTTAAATTAAATTTAAGAATCTCATTTATTAGATGATAAGCCATCGAGCCAAGAGGCTCAATAAGTTCTGATTTCCAGAAAAGACACATCGATTCCATGTAGCAGGCTTTTATTGGATGTCTTCTCTGTGTTCTGCCATGTACTACATGCTAAGTAACATACCAAATCAATAAAGAGCATTTGTCCTCTGTGGTAGAAGCCAGTTGGAATGTAGGAAGTACATCCTTAAATAGCTTAGCATCTGTCACTAGGAAGCATATTGTTATTAAAATTAGAAATTAGAAAATCACATGCTACAGTGGCTTAGATGATGGAAATGTGGGAGATATGACGGAATTTTTAAGGATAAGTAGGAAGTGTAAAGGTAAAGAGGAGATGCAAGAGTACTTCTGACCTCTTATTTATCAATATTTAGGGAGCCAGTACAAAACTTGTTATAGATATCCATGCATGAAGAGCTAAATTGAGAATGCAGCAGAAATGAAAGGAATAAGAAATATTCCGAAAAAAAGTATGTTCTAAGAATACCATCACTAATTTGATATAGGAGATAACAGAATAGATATAATCAACGATGACATTAGAAATAAAGACCTAGGGAAAGGTTGAGTTAACACATGATTTGATTTGTTCTTCAGATCAGAGTTATTTCCTTAGAAATAACAGAATCAGTTAATAAATCACTTAAAAACAGAAAATATCAGGACAAAGAGATTGGATAATGCTTTATATGCTGTTTTTAAAAAGGAAAGATATATATATAGATAGATTTTTTTTTTTTTTAAATAAGAAGCTGTGAGGAAGTTTTCCCATAAATCTACTTTTCTCTGTTTTCCTCCCTTCAAAAGTTATACTTCTTACCCAGTTACACAGGTCAAAAATTTTCGGTAAACTTTGACTCTTCTCTTTCTCTTTTACCCAATTCATCAGCAAATCATGTTGCCTCTATCTTCAACACAGATTAAATCATCTCTGTGTTTCTCCATCACTACCACCCTAATCTAAACCATCAGCATGTATCACCTGAAAGATTGCAATATTATTGCCATTTCTTAACAGTTAGTCTCTCTGTTTCCACACTCATCATCCCATTAGTCACTTCTCCACACAGCATAAGTCAGATTAAAACATAAATCAGATCCTGTCCCTTTCCTGTTTAAAATTTTCCAATGACCAGTTTAAAAACCTAAAACTTTCATCATAGAATTAATTGATAAAGTAATCATTTAATTTCAAAGACTACACAGTCATCCTTAAAAGACTCACAGGAAAACATATGCTTAACACTTGCAATGTGTAAAACACATTTTTTAATATAACCTTCCTTACCTTCTCTGAAATCCAAAAAAAATTTTAAATATAACATCCTTTAATTTATCTGAAATTCAAAAATTCAACATTTTTGTTCATCAATCTCTCCAAAAGTCAACTAAAACGAGCAACAGAAGAGTAATTTAATTTAGAGATAAATTTATGTAATAACATGTAACAAAAGAAAAAAAATGTTTTCAAATATATGCCTAAGCTTCTTTGGTTGGTAGTGTAAGAAAGGAGTCTAAGTTTATATATAAAGTTAACATGAAATTTTTCCTCTGAATACTTCACTCTAATGTTTGTCATAAAATAAATTAATTAAATAAAAAGAAATTTATGTCTAATTCTGTTGGTGAAAGTTCTTAAAGCAGTCCAAGTGAAATCTGCCCCCATAGGAATATATTAGAAAGATTTACTACACTGACTTTTTAACATAAGGAAGACTGAAAATCAATGTTTAAAGAAATGGTTTGATTAAGATCTGCAGTTCAGTTAATATTTACTAGTATCAACTTGCTGGATTTGATAATGTTTTATAGTTATGAAGATATCATTAAAGAACACTGAGTAAATGGCACATGAGAGCTCTGTATCATTTTTGCAACTTCTTGTGAGTCTTAAATTATTTTACAATTTTTTAAAGGTTAAAAAAAGCTTATTCATAAAATGAATACACTAAGATAATTATACATCATTCATATAAACTCATTAAAGTATCCCTCCTCGGGACTGATACTAAAGCATGTTGTTTTTTAACACTTGTAATATGTAGAACACAAACATGGAATCAGACAAACCAGGGTAAAAATCTAGCCTCAGGCACTTCTAGCTTCATGAACTTGGAACTTTACTTAACTTCTCTAGCCTCAGTTTTCACGTCTGTAAAATGCAGATAATAACACCTAACTTATAGCAGTGAGAGATTTAAACGAGATAATATATGTAAAATGCTTGGTAGAGGCATGACATATAGTCAGCCCACATGATAAGAACTCAATAAACGGTAGCTAGTTAATTATCATGGACAGTTTTAATTAATAAAATTGAGTTTTTTTCAAAATAGCCTGTAGCTCAGACTCTGAAGGAGGTTTTTTAACACATTCTTATAAGAAAAATTCATTCATATGGCTCCTGCCAAATTCTAGCTTGCTAATCTTCTAATAACTGAAGTTTCTTATTGATCCCTATTTGCCTACTTCACAAATCCTTTTGAGTATGATAAAGGGATTTCAAACTCAACAAGACCAAATCCAAACTCACAATTTTTTCCCCTAAATTTAGCCCTCTTCTAGTAAATGGCAACACCATCCATCTATGTAAACCAGAAACCAAGAAAGCACCTCATACCCAACTCAACACATCTTATACACTTAATCGCCTGTCTCCAAATCTTCTCACTTCTCCAGTTTGCACTTTAGCTCCCAAATACGAGTCATTTCTCTTGCTTGGATCTCCTAATTGGTGGCCCTAGAGCCATTTTTGAGCACTCCTATTGTCTTCGTTATACTTGAAATAATTTTTTTTAGATATAGAAATGTGATTATAAGTGTTACCTCCCACTTGTACTATACTCTTAGAAACCTAAAATAGCTGCACAATGCTCTTAAAAGGGTAAAAATTAAAAGTCTTAGCATTACCAATGAATATGGCTCAGATCCCTAACTACTCCTTAAAATTCTATCATGCTTGGTCCCTGCTCTCCACGTCAGTCACCCTGGCATTCTTTCAAGTCCCTCGTATTCTCTATTCTTCTTTCCATCACAAAATCTCTCATGCCTCTGCTTCTCAATCACCTGTCATTGACTCCTTTGCTATCAACTTCCAAAGAATTAAGACTAGCCCCAATGTCATTTCCAAGCTTACATTTTCTCCTCTACCTATGTCTTCTTGATCAGCGACATCATCCTCTTCCAGGATGACTTCCTGTCATTTTCTTCTTGAGCCCTAAGTTACATTTCTAATTGTCTTCTTGACAACTCCACTTGGTGTCTCCCACTTAGCATGTTCCTGCTATCTTCCACTCTGACAAATCTGTTCCTCTCTGACAAATTTCTTCCACTCTGACAAATCTGTTCCTCCAGTCTTCCTACCACATGTTTCCACCATCCATTAGGTTTCTCATTGTAAAAACCTGAAGCACTCCCTTCACCTCAACATTCACTTCATTGGCATGCCCAGACAGCACCGTCTCTTCTCTCAATCTCCACTGCCTCTTCCATAGTCCTAGGCACCATGATCTTTTGCTTTAACTGGCCTCCTCACTGATACTCTAGCTTCTGCTCTTATTTCCACAATCCATCATCTATATAGAAGCCAGAGTGGTTTTTAAAACATATATCAGATTATACCAATTCCCTTGCGTAAATCATTTTGTGATTTTTCCCTTTGACCTCTCACACCTAAACAAGGTTTCATGTGACTTGGCATCTGTCATATCATACAACTCTCCCTTCTGCTCACTGTGGTCCAGGTATCATGACCTCCTTTCTGTCTCCTGGATCCAAAACCCACCTCAGGGACAATGTTGGATGACTCTTTTTCACCTTTGCCAGTTTAAAATTGATAAATGGTATTTAATTTTGTTTTAATTAAAATTTATTTCAATTCCAGTAAGAAAAAAACATTTTTCCATATGTTTATTAGTCAGATGTATCTCTTCTTTTGTGGCTCATGTATTCAAACATTTTAGCAATTATTCTTCTTGTATGTTCATACTGTTTTCTTTTAACTCCTAAGAGTACTTACATATAAAAAAAACTAGCCCTCCATATGCACTATTACATATTCAAATATTTTCTAGTTTATAGACTACCTTTACATTTTATAATTGATATGCAGAAATATTGATTTTTTTATGTTATCAAATCTATTATTTCTTGCTTTTATGGTTGTATTTCTTGTTATAATTGGACAGGTATTCTCTAGTTTAATATTACATAATATTTAATGGTTCTTCAAATAATTTTATAGTTTTGTTTTTATATTTAATTTTTTAATCCATCTATCATTTATTTTAAAGGAAAGCATAAAGTAAAAATTTAATTTTATATTTTTTCAAAGCATCGATCAATTATTTCAGTGCAAGTTTTCAACTAAATTGAAATGCTAATATTCAAATTCCAGGTAATAATACTTAGCTTGGTCTATTGTCTTCTGTTCTGGTATCAATAACAATAATTATTTACATTAAAGATATATTTTTTAAAAAATAACTGGTAATGTTTGGTTATCTTCAAGTGTTTATTATTCCAATAGGTTAAGAATTAATGAGTCAGATTCCAAATGTATATATTTGGCTTGTGATTAAAGTTGCATTAGATTTGACATCTTTAAAATATTGAGCCTTTCTATTTACGTTACACATCACCATTTATTCTAATTTTTTACGCCTTTTACTAGTGTTTTATAGTTTTGCGTTTATAGCTCCTATAATTTTTCTTGTTTATTCTTAGTATTTCAAATTGAAATTTTAAATAGTGTTTCTCATAATTTAAAACTTTATTGCTCACATATTAAAAAGCTATTCATTTGTGCATTTACTGAATGCAACTGATAGTTTTTCAGATGGTTCTCTAGTTTTCTAGAACAAAATGTATATAATACACAAAAAAATGACAGTTTATATTCCTTTCAATAGTTACAATGAATGCATTTTTCTTCACATAACACATTGGCTAAAAGTTTAATAACAAGATTTAATGATTGTTGTAATACACAGTAATTTTTATGTCAGTTTTTCCATAAAATACAAAGTTGCTTGTTTCAGACGGATTTTGTAGTACGACTTAAAGCAGTGATTTTTCAACTAATGGCTAAACAACCATATTAAGAAACATTGATTTAAAGGAAGTATCCTTGTGGTCCAAATTTACTATTTATTCCAAGAATGCAAGCTGAATTTTATTAACTGCATTTCTGTTTTGTACCAAATTAATTATGTTTTTAATCCTTATACCTATTATTTAGATCATTTATATTAATGAATTAGTTTATTTTGAACTATCTCTCTTTACTTGAATAAGACCCACAGTCATTATTTATTTTATTCTAATAAATTACTGGATATCATTTGTTGCTGTTTTATTTAGGATTTTTGCATTTTATTTATATTTGGATGTTGCTTCAGTTTTTGTTTTTTGAGTTCCTTAACAGCTGTTTCAAAAATTGTTTTACGTATGCTTCCTAAAAGTAATTGGAAAGCTTTTCCTGTGCTGTGAATAGATTATACAACATAAAAAGTGATAGCTGAATGATTGAAAGAACATGTCATACATTTATTTGAACCAAATATATTCTTTGAAATAAATCTTTGATAACTATATGTCTTGCTATTATTGGATCTTTCAGTTTTATTTTTCTTTAGCCAATTATAATTTATATTTCTATATATAATTTTTAAATTTCAAAATGACACTATATAGATATGCACATTTTTATATGATTTTAATTTATTTGTTATCTATTATATTTGAATTTTCATTTCTATTTTACATATTTTTATATGATTAAAATATTAGAGATTAAACCAGTATTTCTAAAAAAAATTTAAGTCTACTAATTTCCTACTTTCTAATTCATTAATTTTTGCCTTTGTCTTGCACCAGTTGATTTCATTAGATTTATTAGTTATTTTATTTCTGGTTTCTCATATTGACAGTTTGGTTTCTTTATTTCTATACTTCCTTAATATTATTGTACTTTCTTAAAACATTTAATGTGATGGCATGTTTAGTCATCTCCTTTAATACTCTCAATATTGTTTCTTCCTGAGTATTCTATTGATAAAGTTTTGACCTTCTCTTTGATACAAAAGTTAGTTAGAAAAAGTTTTTCTTTTCCTTTTTTTCCCCATCTTGCAAGAGATTAAGATTTTAAGCTATTATTTTAATCTTTATTTTATTGTGATCATATTCTATATTATTTCTGTTTATTAAAATGTACATACAAAAATCAAGTTGCCTTTATTATATTATTAATATTCTTCATAATTTCTTTATCTTTTTAATGTAATTTAAAGATTAACACTGAAAGAAGTATGTGAATGTCTTCCATTACTATTTTTGTTTCTGTCAATTTCCCCTTATGTTACTTAGGGATTTACTTTATATATTTCTATATTATGTTATCTGGTGTAAAAATTTCCTGGTATTGAGGTCTCGCTGCAGACTGAAGTCTTTACTGATATAAAATGTATTTGTTTGATCAATTTTATGTATTTCATTTGATTTTTATTTTTCTTGTGAATAATTTTGAGGCTCCTGTTTTTGTTTTGTTTTTATTTTAAGATTCATTTAATCCAATATTTAGTTAATTTTTTTCTGGATTTGTTTTAAGTTTTCCTCTGTTACAAAAAAAAGTTAGGAATATATTTTGATCTAGTATCCAATTTTTTTTCTAAATAGTGTCCTTTTTAACAAATATGTATTTTTCTTATAACTGGCAAATTCATCATTTATTACTCCTTTCGCCTTTGTATGACTTTTTTGTTGCTTTGGTTCTCTTACCACTTCATATTTTTCTCTTTTTATATTTTGTTATTTGCTTAACGGTTTCCATCTTTCTTTTTTTTGAAAGGTATATGTCCTCTTTTAAATTCTGCTAGAACAAGCAGTTATATTTACTTCCCATGGTATGCTTATGTCCCATCTCCAGTTTTCTATGGCTATATTTCCAGATTTTAAACCAAGATTTTTATCTGAGAATTCTTAACTGTGATCGTTGGTTAGTTTATGTGTCAATTTGGGTAAGCTACAGTATCCAGTTAGTATTCATTCAAACATTAACATAGGCATTGCTGCAAAGGTATTTTGCAAATATGGTTAACATCTACAATCAGTTAACTTTAAGCAAAGGAGATTATCCTCAATAATGTTGGTAGGTCTGTTTAATCAGTTTCAAGGCCTTAAAAGCAACGTAGAAGTTCATGAAAGAAGAAATTCTACATCAAGACTGTAGCATCATATCCTGTTTAAGACTTCACAGCCTGATGACTTGCTCTGCAAATTTTGAATTTACCAACCCTTATAAGTATGTAAGCCAATTCCTTGAAATGCATCCCTTTTTATGTACTATATACTATATATAACCAATATTACACACACACACACACACACACACACACAGCCTACTAGTTATATATATTTTATATATATATACAAAACCCTGACCAATATATTAACTTTTCAAATTTTATGTAGTTTCCTTTACAGAAACAATTAGAATTTGTCTTATTTTAATAACCATATTTATAATATTACATTTAATTTATTTCAGTGCTTATCTTTAATATATATTTTATATACCTTTATATTATTCTTTAATTTTAGATTCATTTTAATCCCTATATTAGAAAACTTCTTTACATTTTAAAAAATTCTTTCAAAGCAAAGATATCTTTTGTTTTCTTTTACATATGAACAACATCTTAGCAGGATGCCCAATTCTTTAATCAAAATCTTTTTTCCTTAAATAAATAGATATTGCACCACTATCTTTCTATATTTAATAATATAAAAAATTGTAAAACAAGCTTTGTATCCCCTTCTGTTTTTCTTTTGTTTTATCACTTTGGTTTTTTGCCTA
Organism: Pteropus alecto; assembly: GCF_000325575.1. NCBI lineage: Eukaryota > Metazoa > Chordata > Mammalia > Chiroptera > Pteropodidae > Pteropus > Pteropus alecto. The sequence continues at coordinate 34,241,179 of NW_006494614.1, read as the reverse complement.
TGTTGTGAAGATACACAGTAACCATTGTTGTTGATATTGATCTGTTCAAATAAAGTTTAAGTACTCCCAGGTTTGCAATGTGTATTTTAGTTATAGTTTTCATTATTCTTTCTGTTTTAGTTATTCTGGACTCTTATTAAAAAAAAATTACCTATACATACTTTCTAATTTCTGTTCTCTTTTTCTAATACCTTCTCTTTTATTATTTTATTTACTGATCTTGTCTTCTGCTTTCAGGTAGATTCTATCAGTTTGTTCTTCATATTACCTTCATATTCAGTTTGAGGCAATGATGAGGTCATTCTTTACTGCCTCTGATGCATTATTAAATCTGTTACTGCCTTTTAAATTTCATAAGATTCTTCATATGCTTCACCTCACTTCTATTTTATTTTCATCTATCTCTTTACCAGCTATCATTTCAACTCAGACTATTATGGTCTCACCTTATAGTTCATCTATTATCTCATAGAATTAATATTTTTAAAGATTTATTGAGAGCAATAAATGTATTATCTAAAATTTACTCCTAAAATAAATTATATTCCTCCCTTGCCTTTTACTTGTTTTATTCTTCTTCTACTATGTTTCAGAGATTTTAAAAATACCTTCTGGTCCTTTATTTTTCCATTTATCCATCCTTGAATTATAAGTCTTAATCTAAATTTATTTTTATATTTAACCAAACATCAAGCAAAAGCAAATTAAACAAAAAATATATCCTTAACTTTCTATTATTCCTTACCTCTCATTGCCTGAGGCAATGTCAGCTCCAAGATGTGTCCAGGGTTTCTTAGGATAAGCACTGTGAAGCAGAACTTTCCCATAAACCCCTGAAAATAAAAGGAGCAACAGGTGGATACGAAAATCCTTCAGAGGAATTAGGGACACATGAGCAAAACTCATTAGAGAAGATATATTGCAAAATATGTGATATAGAAACTGTATATAAAGATATCTACCTTATCAGAAAAACAAAATTTAAGCATTCTATTTTCGGCAGGTCAAATATATCTCATATGGCTATGAAACTTATTCTCTCAAAAGCTATAGAAAAATGAATGTTACATCGCATCTAGTAATCTAAAAGCTAGGAAAAAGACAACTCTAATAGTTAACTAGTTAGATTTCTACCATCAAGTGACTCCAAACCATTGGCAATTCTGTCGGAAGTTAACTGGTTTTGCTATTTTATATTATACATTAGATTTTTCAAAAAGCAAGGGTAATTTTATTTCCTGAGGAAAGAGATTCGGTGCTATTAGCTTTGTTTTCAGTGGTTGGACCTCATATATATATATATTTTTGTATTACAGTATCAAAGGATAGATCTCTAGCTCCTTTGTTTCAAAATATAATTTATTTCAGATTCATGAATTAAAGTCTTACCAGAAACATGCTTGATGCAGTCCAGTTTTATTCCTTCAGGTCTTTCCACTTACATGTTTTACTACCATTTAAAATCATGTGAAGCACAATTCCTCATATTCTAGTGGTCTAAAAATGTATTGGATGTGAACCCAAGCATTAACAAAATCATGATCATGCACTCCTAATGCATGGATTTTTATTTATTTTTAGATAAATAAACATGTATATGAATATGTTAATATGTGTTTGAATAAAAGTACTAATATTTTCTTCCTGTACCCAAATAATTGTCTGCATACCCCTGGATTGGTGCACCCTATTTTGCTACAAGTCATGAATCTTGAAATCTAAAGTGTCCATACATTAGCAGAAAACATATGAATAAAAGAAACAAGCAACAATAAGATATAAATAACAAACCTTGAGTTTTCATTCAGTGTGAACCAAAATTAAAACCTAACCAACTATTTATGTCAACATCCATAATTTTTCCTATTCTAACTCAAAAAACTTTTAAAGATAATAAAACTAAAATTAGGATTAATATAAATGTTAAAAATACTCTCAGGACCTATCTTGGAATTAATATTTCATAATAATAGTCAGTATGTATATATAAAAGTTTTAGAAGATACCATCATCAAGGTCCTTTAAAAAAATTCATCTTTTCTACTAAGGCAGAGGAGAAACATGAAGTAATTTAGAGAAATTTCCAACAAGGATTTTAACAAAAAAAAAGTTTATTTCCTTAAATTTGAATTATCCAGAAAATCCAATTGACCAGCAAAGCAGATTTCTTGATTATTCCCAACATCAAAGGTTTACTGTAAAGTGACACCTTTTCTTACTTGTTTCAAGGAAGCTATAATATTCAAAGAGATTGAAATCTGTTATTTACTTATATCAAAAAATTTTAAGCATGTAGTGAAACAAATATTTTATTTCTTATTTAATTTAGTGTTAAGAGAAAATTTCAAAAACACTAGTTTGGCCATATGTCTGGAGCTGGAGATCAGGACAGTCATCTTTTTATACTAACAAAATAGTTAATACAATGTGGCGCTCTATAGAACAGAATGGACACCACAGGCAAAAAAAAGATCAAATATTCCATCTAGTTTGTCAACCCCCCAAAAAACTAAAATATTGTTGAACCTCATATGCTTAAAAGATAAAATAAATGGCATGTATGAAAAATCTTTTGGAAACAATAAAGCACTATCTAAGTATTACATGGCAAAGGCCATAGAACTAGGTTACCAAACTTTATACTATCTTAAATAGCTTCTTATATTTATCCCTTAAAATTGAGTTATCGTGTGACTCTTCTTACATCATGGTTATAGAAACTGGCCAGTCACAGTTTCTGTGCTCTCGTGTAGACCAATTTTAAAATAAGATTTGGTATAGTGGCAGTATCAAATGAAGAAACTATCAATAGTAAATATTTCTTAGTAATCTATAGATCTATCAGTTCAAAAAATATATCAATAACCACATAGTATTTACAGCTGATAACATAGACTCTTAGTCCAGATTTTGGCTTCTGGCCAATTTACATATAAATTTAAATTCTGACACTATAAAGCTATGTGGCCTGTTTCATATTGTTCATCATCTCTGAGTCTTAGTCTTGACATCTATAAAATGGACATTGATTATAGGAGAGCTGGTAAATAAAATAATAAATATAAGTTATCTAAAAGAGTGAAACTTAGTAGATGTTCTATGAATGATAACTTCTCTATCACATTTCATTTTTAATAAAAACTATATTATACTCTTACCAATTGTTCCTGGATCGATATAAATTCCATTGAGACGGTCACAAAAGACTCCTTCTGAGGCTCTAAGGAGAATCAGAAGCTTTTGTTCTTTCTTAAAGGGATTTTCTAAAGTACCTGTTTACAAAGAGTAGTAGATCATTTAAGTCAATTTGAAATTAAGAGAGCAAGAAATTAAAATTTGGGGAATGCAAAGTAGATGCTATAAAGTAGACTATATGGAGAAGACTCAATGGTCACATAGATGAAATAAGAAAAGGAGAAAAATGAGATGCAATAGACTTCTCTGAGGGAGTTTAGATAACTGTTCAGCAAATATTTACTTTGGTCTTCATTAAGGCAGAGTATCCTTTCCTGACCAATTAATATTTAGTCAGGTCGTGTGACTTGTTTTGACCAATAAAATTGGGTAGATGATGCTAGTTCTGAGTTGATACCCTAAGTTGCTTAGAAAGTTTTTACCAGATCACTTGCAATGATGTACTCTGCCATGAAAGAATTCCTAAACAGTCTCTAGTGTCTGAATGAAGAGACACGCATAGCAGATCTAAAGAGAACACACAAGCTGGAAGCAATTTCAACTGAGTTTAGCATAAATATTTGTTGTTGTATGACAATGAGGTTTGGAGATTTGTTACATACCATTACTACAGCAAATCCTGGCTGTTACCTTATCTATGGCTGGATCACCAAACTGCTTTATGTACATTTTAGCATTTAAGGCTCACAATGAACCTGAGAAATAAGTATGATTCTTACCTCAATTTTAAATTTCATACATAATGACACTTAGAGATTAAAAAGCTTGTCCAAATTTACCCAACTACTAAGTAACAGAGTCTGAATTTAAATAATGATCTGTTTATGCTGAGTGTTTTATTAAACAAGTTATACGTAAAAGATAGGCTATATATATAACCAATAGGTTACTTTCTAAGTCTAAATTCTTTTAACAGCATAAGGACACAATTCATTCAGGCTATGATACTCAGACATCAGTTGGGAATTACTTTTGACATTATTCCCTTGACATAAACAGAGGAGTTTGGTCACTTTTTATAGTATGAGAATTGTTTGGAGAATCTGCTGAAATAATGGTAGTGAACATGGCCCTAATGAAGGTTATTTTTTTCAAAAAATATATCTTAGCATATAGAAAATATTACAAAGAATTGGTTTTCCAAGAAACATCTGGTGAGAGTCTCCAGACTACACACTGGATCAAACAGGTTCACAAAAGAAATCTGCCATCGAATAAGACTTTCCAGTTTATAAATTCCTGAAAACATAACCAAAAATGAGGTTGCCAACAACAGTATGAAGTAAATGATAAACTTAAAATTGCATCGTTGTCATTTGTTTAAGTGGGTCTTTCAGTTGGCACTTCATATATTCCTGGTTAACCAATAGGTTCAATGTGAATTTACAGCTTGCTACATAATGGCAGCCTTCACAGCCATTAGTCTACAAGAGACTGTTGAAAGTAAGACTCAGAAACATTAAGTAAATCTGCTTAGAATCTGTATAGTAGGTTCATGAGCAAGCAAGGATTAGATCCCACAGCCTGTGTGTTCCCAAAAAAAGGCTAAGGTGCCCTGCTGCTCCATGTAGGTAACTCCAGCCTTCAGCTGAGTGACAAAAATAAAGATGTGCCAAAGTAGAAAGAAAGGAAGCAGTGGAAGTGGAGAATGTTAAGAAAATGTATGTGTGGTGTAGGTCTTATCTTGCAGTTATAAGCCTGTCCAGTAAGCCGTTTTCCAACTGTGATTTCATTTATTTCACAGAAGGTAGTTTAGATTCATGGGGGTTGGGGTGGGGGCGCCTAAACAGATACCAGAGAGGGAAAAGTAGGACAGTTTTTGCCCTAGAGAAATGTATGCAGCATCCCACAGAAGGAGTTCAGCGTTCCTCTAAAATCAGAGATTGAATCAATTATGCAACCCAAAACTGCAGCACATGTGGAGCTTTCACAGAAAGTGTGGGCAAAATTAATCCGCCTGCCGTGATTGTGTGGTATCTGAAAAGACCAGAGTTTGGATTCTTTTTTGTGACGTGGGGGAAGGGAAAGACAGAGGATAAGGATTGAGAAAAAGAAGGCAAGCAAGACCTAAAGAAAGAAAGAAATGCTGTTTTAATATTGAAATGAAACACATCTTAAATTTGTAAAAACTGGTGAGTGGAAAGCTCTAAAGCCTGGTCTCATTTTATTCTTAAATCTAGCGGTCAAAGAAAAGTGAGAAACTCTTACAGGTTGGGCTTTGCCCCTGAATGGGAGTAGCCACCTCTAATAGAAGGCTCTCGGGACAATGCAGTTCCTCTCTGATTTTTCTTTTTAAAGCTGCTTTGAACTGCTATAAACTGTAGCAAAAGGCAATTTCAACCTGGCCAAATTTATATACTCATAATGGAGGGAGAATCATTGTCACTGTGCTGCTAAGACACGCCAGGAATTTACACATACATGATTTCATTTAATTCTCCCAACCCTGTAATGGATAGTGAGGTTCTCAAGAGGAAACCGAGTCAAAGAGAGGTTAGGTAACTTGTCAGAAATTACACAGTTAATAAGTAGTGAAGGTGGGCTTAGACTTAATAAGCACCATCCAAGAACATGTGGGTATAGAGGAATGGGAACTAAGTAAATGATGGTGGGCAATGGAGGAGAAATAGAATATGTTCTAGAAGCTAAAATCACCTAAAGAGTTAGAAAAACCTAAGTTCTAGAATACAAAAGATAACTGTTATAATGATTTAAGGACTATGGTGCAAATGGATTCCATGAACTTCAAAAGTAATAAAAGAAAAAGGAACAAGAACCATATTTTATTAACTAAATATCTTTGATAGAACCAAGTATAAACCTAGTTTACATTTAAGCCCTCTCTCTCAACATGACTCCCCACACCTCATAACTAAGCCAACCTACCCATATTGAATTACTCACTGTCCCCTCCACTCTCTCCTCTGTGTGCATGAGATGTCCCGGGCTTTTACATCCCTCACCTTCATCCTGTCTAAACCCTAATCATCCCTCAAAACTTGGATCCACGGTAATTTATTTCAAAAAATCTTCTATGATCTTGAATTACATGCCCCCTTATGTGCATAAAAACGTCCATGCCTCTTGCAATAATTTTCCTTCAAGTAACTTGTGCTGAAGAAATAATGCGGAATGTGGATAAAGTGCATCCCTGCAGTGTTATCTATTTATAATAGAGAATATTTGAAACGCTTTGAAATAGCACACAATTAGAAACAACTTTGTCCATTTAGAATCTTTTTCTTTTTCCCTAGTTTCCTTGACAAGCTCAATAGCTGAGCCACATAAGTCCCTAAAGGAGCCCAAACCTACTTCAGAGGCCACACCCTCTGAGATCCTTTCTTGTCAACTTCCAAGTCTGGGTTAAGCGGCTCTCTAATGGGTAATCACATCAAACTGTGTTTTACCTCAATACTTTTAAACTGTACTGTAATTGCCTTTTACCTGACTGCCTCCTTCTATTTACAGTGAGCTAATGGAGAGAAGTAAATGTATTGCAGCAGAATTCATTTCTATTTTATCCCAGAAGTGGTGAACAAGGTAATTTTAACCAATCCTCTTGCAAAAAACAATTAGAAATAAAGAGAAATACTGCACAGTAAAAAAGACTCATTTCACCAATTTATAATCGTTTTAAGCATGGATGTGCCTAGTGTTATACTTCAGAAAAAATAAAGCAAAAATTGACATAATTTCAATGAAAAATAGATATATCTATAATAACTGGCAAAGAAAACACAACTGCTTGTAAAATAAACAAGAAAATAGCAAGAATATAGCTAAATGAATAATACAATTAGCAAACTTGACATAATGCATATGTGGAAAACTGGTCTCATAAAGGAGACATGTTCTGTTCAAGCATGCACAAGACATTCATAGATATTGATCATATGATGACCCTAAAACTTAATGATCACATGATAACCCTAAAGTTTAACAAATTTAAAAGAACTGGGATCACATAGCATATATTTGTTGATCATTGTTTACTCGAAGTGTACAATTCATACTGGGAAAAGTTTATGAAATGAACTATTGTAAAATAAAAATTTTCCAATTATCTATAAATACCATTAAGAGAGTAAAAAAGCAAGCCACAGGGTGGGAAAAGTTATTTGCAATACACATAACCAATAAAAGGTACATTCCAAAATATATAAATGACTTCAATAAATCAATATAAGACAGATAATCATAGAGCAAGAGAATAGCTACTTCACAAAACAATATAAAATAGAAAATAATTATTTTAAAAGTACTCAATCAGATCAGAAATTAGAGAAATGTGAATTAAAGCAATGAGATACCATTATATACCCACTAGGATTTATGGTGTTTAATCGAGCTGTTATTTTTTTATTTTATAAACTTTTCTGTACACATGTGTCATATTTCACAATAAATAAAAATTTATTAACAGATTATTATTTTTCAGGCACTCATGAATAGGTATTTGCTGATCAAAAGAATGGAAACTGACCAAAATCATATTTTTTTTTCTGTTTCTCCATGCCATTAACTTTTCTACAGCTTTATTGAAGTATAATTGATATATGAATCTTGACATTTCCTAAATATCATGATTGCACATGAAACATAGGGTGAGAAATTACCTCCCCCTAAAAAAATAATTTTACATATTTTATTCTGTCCTCAGAGGTAGGTTATATGGTGATGACTTTGGAAGTTGAGCTTCTAACTGGAATACAGCTACTCTTCTCATGTGTTGTTCTAGCTATTTTCTTCACAGCAGAGCCTCCAGAATGTTCTGACATAATAGGCCTAAGCTGGCAAACAGTGCCGAACCAATTAAATTGTGAAGCATATTTTATTCTGAATTAGCTTTTAATTCACAGTCTGTTTTTGATACACTTATCCCTAAAACATTCTTCCCCCAATAGAACCGATCCCACATGAAAACGAAAAGATGGAAGATGTTTTAGCCCAATGAAGTATGAATCTGTTACAATAAGAATAATCAGTTGGTATTATTAAATAATAATGTCTAACCCCTCAGGGAGTGATTTTATTCAGGCTGACAAATTTTTATCATTAGCGAGGTGTCTTAATTTATCAACAATTGATAGAATATAAAATAAAAATTAATATAATTTATTCATTCAAATACAAGCAAAATGTAGAAAATCTTTAAAACTTCATAAGTAAGGCTGAGGAAATTCACTTCTGTAAACCTTGGTTTCCACCACTATAAAATAGGCACAATAATAGCATCCATTTTTTGTGAAGGTTAAATAATTTAATTCATGTTATGATACGTGGCACAGTGCCTGCATGTAATATCTGCTTTGAAAAATGTTACTTCATAGTAGTAATAATAGTAAAAAATAGTAGTAGTAACAATGGAGAAATAAAACATTACAAAATTAATGTTTAAATTTGGAAATGAAGAAAAAGAAGGTAAGTTCCTCCTAGCAAGTAATATTCTATTCCTAAAGTGCTAGAAATTAGACATTTCAAAGGTAAAGATATTAGATGATCACTTATTTAAATGTCCAGTCAAAGGAACTACAGAAAAGACAATTAAATTCCTCTCAAATCACTCTTATAAGTTTTCTAAACAACAACAACAAAATCATCCATTCATTCACCTATTTACCTGTTTGCTTAAAATTATTTACTTTTTCCATGTAAAAACAATTGACTAAATTAGGCAATTATTTTATTTTATCATATAGTTAACCACTTAATAATTTAAAATAATAAATTTGTAAGAAATTTTGTTACTATGATAGTTCAAGAATTCTAAATACAGTTTGGGAAACAATAATTTAGAAAATATTGAAATAAAGATTATTACTGTAAATATATTTAGCATAGACTGATAGTCTAACAAAACAGAATTATTTTTTGAATCAGTGCTTTGCTTTAAATATATATATTTGTGTATGTATATATATATGTTCTTTTACCTAGCAATGTATTGGGAGAGATAGATCCATATATATGTGTGTGTGTGTGTGTGTGTGTGTGTGTGTGTGTGTGTATATATATATGTATATATACATATATATATATATATATGTAATGATGTTTGTCTGTCAAAGAACTAATACCCATAGGAAAATAAACTATTTCTATGCTTAATCTCATTTTTGAAACATTTGTTAAGTAACTGTTAGTTGCTAGTCTTCCTAGGGACTCACAGAAATAGAGTTTAGTGTTTCCTGAACCTGTAAAGAACAAACTTTTATGCTTTTTTCCCTTATTGTTAAATAAGTACAATACTTAAAAGTCACATCCCTTTGATGTCACCTTTTTATTTTATCAGCTAGCTAGCAATTTGATTAGAGAACTGTCATTGTAAACAGAAACTGATTTTTTTGACTGATGAGCCACGTTACCTAATTTATAAACTATTTATTTTGTAGATATCTATGTGTGTATATATATAT
>NW_006494614.1:34230353-34231546 GCF_000325575.1 Pteropus alecto | reverse complement strand
TACTCATATTTATACATTAAATGCGTGGTTATTTGTATTATTTTCTAACTAAGGTTACACTTGAAAGAGTATATATATATATATGTACATATATATACACACACACACATATATACATATTTTTTTACTTATATTATTTCTAAACAAACATCACCACAAGATACAAGATATTCTCTGGCTACTTAATGAGTCTAACTACTGGATATTGTGGCTTTAGGCTGAAAGATGTTTTAGTCTACACTTTTCTCTGGTTTGTCTCCTTATTACTTAATCATCCAATGAGTCTTACAGAACTGTCAGTTTGGAAGGCAATAAATTATGTAATGATTTTTCTTTTTCTTTAAGATCAAGAAAGTCCCAATCATGGAAGGAATGAAAGAAACTTTTGCATACCTAGTACCTCATTTTCTGACAAAGTTAAGTGTTAATGATGACCTTAGGCTCCTGACTACAAATGTGAGACAGATTGACAAATACACATTACTGGCTATTCAAAATAATATGTGACAGGTTTTAGGATAAGAACCCAGTTCCTGGCCTAATTACTGAGTGACTAGGCAGCACATCATATGACCTGGTCATAACAGGCCAAAGGAAGAGTGAACTGTTGAGTCCTCAGGGACATTGATTTGTGGGGCATGTCATTGCTTACTTAGGGACCAAGGCAGTTTCTATTAAGTTTTAAAGATACAAATTTATCATTATTGGTTATCCTTCTCTGAAATCCTCCTGCAAACTATCACAAGAGAATTTTCTATTTGCAATTTTAAAAGTATAAGACTAAAACATTCTCCATCGAGTTGAACAGTTGGATCAGTAACATGTAAACATCACTGATATTAAGATAAAAAGAAACATATATTAAAGCACAGAAATGATGTCTTATCTAAGAGGAAACACTGATGAAAAAGATGAGTACATACAGCTAGCTATTCATGGGCAAAGAAATACAAACATTTAAAACAATAAAAAACTAATGTTTATTGTACAGGCTTTGAGTCAGGCATTTTTATCAGTTTTTCTCCCCTACACAGATTACAAATTAAAAATACTTTGAGTTTGTACAAGACCACCAACATTCTGAATGTGTTTTTACCCTTGTTTTGTTCCTTTCATACAAGGAGGAAAAACATTTTAGTCATTTATATATTAGCATTGTAATTCTCTCCTCACAGATGTTACATAAGTGTAGG
>NW_006494614.1:34217659-34230330 GCF_000325575.1 Pteropus alecto | reverse complement strand
AAAAAAAAAAAAGGCATTGAGCTGAAAGACAGATTTAGATATGTCTATTCATTTCTATATACACTAATCATTCACACCACACATTATCAGAAGCCTACTATGCACTAGGTACTAGGGTTACAAAATGTTATTAAAAAGCCTATCATCTAATATAGAGAAGACATTCAGGACAACATACCATTTTATAACAATAAAATGAATACAATAATAACAATATAAATGAATAGAATGGACCAGAATAAAAGATATACTGAAATCTGCTAAAGGGAGATAGGAAAGGCTTAGAGTAAAGCTAATCCCTGGGCAAAGGCTTAAAGGGTATATATTTAAGGTAACTAAAATAACCTCTAATTCTGGTCTTGCTCTTTACCTAGGAACAAATCAATATTCTCTTTGGATCTATTTTCTTATCCATACAGATGATTCATGGAATCTCTGAGATCTGTAATATCACAGTTATAAATCTTCTGTTGGGGAATTTTTTCAGAAGTCATGTAATGAGTTGCTAAACTAGAATTATAATCCAGGTTTCCAGAAATTCCATATTTTTGAAGCTCCTAAACTAATTTCTATCTTGTTAAAGTCATAATCATGAGATTATCAGAAAGTAGCCATTTTCAGCATTATTTGTACTCATTTGTGTTCTTTAATGCTTTAGAGAGCAACACTGCTTAGCTTAAGATCCAGCCTACATCATGAAACTGTTATCTACTGTTAGCTATTCTCCAGCTACTGTGGCTGCCTCCTTTCTTCCTCACAACTATGTAAAGTACATTCCTACCTCTACCTCAGGACTTTTGCACTACACTTTCTTCTGTCTGAAACTCTTTTGTCCAAATTTTTGCTAGTCTAGCTCTTTTTTGTCTCTATGGTCTGAGGTCAAATTAACTCTTTGGAAAAGTTTTTACTAACTATTTCACCTGTGGTGCCAACATCCAACCTGGACCTCTCCTTAGCTCACACTCCTATTTAGTTTCCTTTAGAGTATGTATTGCCATCTAAAATTATCTTCCACATTTATTTTTCTATTTCATTGTCAGTTTCCTGCAACAAAAGAATGCAAACCAGAATCTTATCTGTTTGCTCCTTTCTGAACATTCAAGTCCTGGGAAAAATGCTTGGCACCGAGTTGGCATTGGGAGAAGGAGTGAGGAAGGAGACAGAGACAGGAACAAACGTATAATAAACTTTGGAAAATCACCATATCAGAGGAATTATTTTCTCCTTAATATCTACTTCTTTTTTTTTTTTTTGCTTCACTTCATCATCCAAAAGAAAGCTTGTTATTCATGAAAACATACAAAGGTTTTATAACATTACGTTTAATATGGATGACTGTTCATTTTCAAACATGAGATTTAATTTATTGAATTGTACTTAAGGCTACATAAAAGCCAAGTAGATGAACTTGTTAAAGAATAGATAAATGGTGGTGAACTAGAAGTTTAGAAGTTTCTATCCGTCAAGTAATGTATTGATTTTTTTTGTTCTACATGCAAAGTAACTTTTTGAGTCAAAACTATGTTTGTTAACCATTATAAAAAAAAAGCTAGAATAAGATGGCCAGTTTTTTTCTTGACTTTCTTTGTTCTCTCCACTGTATATCATGCTACTGACCACTCCTTTTTTTAAGGTAAATTTCTTCCTTTGTTTCAAGATATTATTTTTTTATCATTTCATTTTCTTTCTACCTATATAGCTGTTTTTCTTTCTCCTTCCTGAGCTTCGTTTCTTCTATCCCCCTTAAAAGGCTTGTGCTTCCTAAAATTTCAACTTTGTTCATTATCTCTTCTCTATCTCACACATTTGATGTCACATTTTGGCTGATGACTCGCAAATACTATATTTAGCACAATCTTCTCTCCTGTGCTTTTTCACAAATCCATTTACCCTCTACATGTTAACACTTATACATCCCACTGAAATCTAAATTTGACATGTATCAGTCTATGTATTCAACAAATCCCTGTAAGGAAGGGCTTACTATGTGCCTGACATAAATAAATATTAACTCATTTAATTTTCATAAAATTCTAAAGTAAGCACTATTATTATTTCCATTTCAGTGGTCAAAACCTTGAGACAGAGTTAACTCATGTAATTTACTCAGAGTCACTCAACTAATAAGTGGTGAAAAGAAGATTTCATCCTGGCACTGCCATCGGCCCAGATCTTTAAACCTGAAACCTAGAATACATGCTACAAAAATTTCTCACCTCATATCAAAATTGCCACTAGGTTCTAGTGATTTTATATTTCCTCGATATTTCTCTAATTCATTTTTCTTCTTTAACTCCAGTGCCTTAGTTCAGTCCTTTACAATTTCATTCCTGAAATACCTCAATAGCCTTCTTCACATTTCACTATGCTCCTTCCAATACATCCCCCATACTGACAGGAGTGATCCTTCTAAGAACAAATCTAATCACCTCACTTCCTTGCTTAAAACTATTCAGGGACTACCCACCACCTTCATAATATATCCAAACTCTTTAACATAATGTACAAGAGCAAGACGCTTCATTGGCTACCACAATTCTATAAAGCCTAAATCCAGACATACTCATTCCCTATAATTTCCTGACAGTATAATGCTCATCCATAAATATAAGCCTTTTCATATCTCTTCTTTTATCTTTGAGTCCCTTCTAAGTTGGAAGAGATGACACTTCCAATTAGGTTTTTGTTAGTCTACTACTTCACTGAGCCATCTCTTGAAAGCTAGGTTCATGACTTCTATTTCTGTACTTCCAACTTCTCCCATGGTACTTGGTTCATGTTAGGCAATGAGCAAACAGATGATGAATGAAAGAATGGACACACAAGTAAAACACTTTAAAGTTTATTTTAAGTGTTTTTTCAAACTAATGAGACAACCACTGAACAAGGAATAAAATTGAGTTTGGCATTTGTGATGCAGCTGTAGCCCTCTAAGCAAACCTTTGATCTTAAATTTTCCTTCTAATGCTAGCATTATCATTCTACTCTAAAAGTCAACTGATATCTTTTGCCAGCACCAGTTGCCTTAAAAGCAGGACCACCAAGAGATATAATTCCACAATGTTGGGACTCAGATCAAATGGCATCAGATAGCAGACGTACTCTGGCAATGTTCTGGGCCAATGTCCACATCTATTAAGTTTATTTGCTAACTAGTCTTATTATCTATTTCATGTTGGGATTTCTTTAGAGTGTGGTAGAATTAGACAGATGGGTTGAAAGTCTTCCTTCAGGCATAATACACATAGGATTGGGCAGATGGGAACCAATAATCAACATTGAGGCCTGAAACACATGGACAAAGCCAGGAGAAAAAAGAATACGCCATCGTCTAGTGATAAATAAAAATATAGTTAGAAATAGATAAATTTGAAAATAAGATTTGAAATGTATAAATAGAAATTGGACAGTGGTTCAGTGGCACTTCCCTTCAAAGGTATAGATTTTCAGGCAATAAGTTTTTGCTATAGTGATAAGTACCTCCAGAAATAAAAAAAAGACCAATCTTAACAACAGAAAATGTCAGCCTGAATTAAGTTTTCTAGTAACAAGAACAAGGCTCAGTTTTATTTACTATTTCTATCAGTTAACTGGATAAAAATTTTATAGACTATTTAACAAATGAGCAAATGATATTAATCTGGGAGAAAAAGATCCGAACCCCTCAAATTTCCCCATTGTGGAAATACAAATTTAAATAACAAAATATAGAATTAAGTAAAAAATATTGTACTTAGATGTCCCTAAAACCCAAAGGAAAACTAAATAATTCCTATGCAAGTATACAATGTAGATATGTATTTGAGGCAGCACATATAAAAAAGAGTAGAAATTACAGTTGACAATATAGTTGATAGGACCAGCAGCATGACACAGACAAAGAAGTCAGTTTAATCTTTGGCTGTATTAGTAGGAGAATTGTATCTGTTATAGTTGATGGAAACTGACTGTGCTAAAGAGCTTTCATTTCTAGACACTTCTCTTCTTTACTCTGCTCAGTGCCCCCGGATGCTGCAGCCCTGCACTTGGGTTTGCCCAAATGATAGCATGAACCAGAAACAAGAGAGGAGAGAGTGAGATCAGGTTATGTATTCGCATAGGTTCTTCCTGGCACTGAGTGAGCCCCAGCCATTCAAAAGTTCATGCTGCACTCTGGCAACCAGCACCACTCCTCTTCCTCCATCTCTGATTCTGGTGATGACTTCCTTTCCTTATTCCTTTAGGGAAAAACATGGTAAGGATTCTCTGCTGTTACTAGCCCTGGGGTATGACATTTGGATTTTGTAAATGGTTTCTTTATCAAAATCTATTCAAATTCTCCAATATAGTATGATACTCATTTCCTGCAGGTACCCTGACAGATTAACATTTACTAAACACCTATTATGTGCCACGCTTTTAGTAGGAGCCATTATGTTTAAGGGTTTCAACACCCCTTCAAATTAGGTTTTATTGTTGCCATATACTTTACAGATGAAGGAATGTCGGTGTCTTGAGGTTGATTTGTTTTAGGCCAAACAAAAAATAGGTGGACAAGCTGGATGTGATCCCAAGCTGTCTGATTTAGAGCCAGTGCTATTAACTACTATACTTGTTTCATTCTGTTCAGAATAAGTCAGGTCTTATTCTTATTCTTGTCTTTTCCCCTTGGCTTCATACTTTCAGAGAAATTAGACAAGTGTTAGGAAGTGTGAGGAGATCTCGTAATTCTGAGAAATGTGGAGAGAATGCAAATTTGTAAAATCTTTCTAGAAAGTGATTTGACAGTATGTACCAAGGATCTTAAAACATGCACTTATCCTTAGGCCCATTAACTCTATTTATAAAAGTCTATTCTAAGGAAATAATCAGAGATATGAATAATGATTTAAATGCTAAGATGTTCATTGCAGAGTAAGTTACAAGGGCAAAAAATATATGAGATAACCTTGATGTTCAACAACAGTAAAATAATTAACTAGATTATTATACATGTATGTATATGTATATATTCACATAGATATGAAATATTAACACTATTAAAATTGTGTCTTAGAGGGAACCCTTACATGCTGCTAGTGAAAGTATAAATTGATGCAGCTACTATGAAAAACAGTATGAAGTTTCCTCAGGAAATTAAGAATAAAGCCACCATATGACCCAGCAATCCTTTTTCAGGGTATCTACTTGAAAAAGTTGGAAACATTTATTCATAATGATAAATGTATCCCTATATTCATTGCAGTATTATTTACAATAGTCAAGACATGGAAACAATCAAAATGTCCTTCACTGAATGACTGGATAAAGAAGATGTGGTATATATATACAATGAAATACTACTCGGTCGTAAAAAAGATAAAATATTGCCATTTGCAACAACATCGATGGATCTTGAGAGCATTATACTAAGTGAAATAATTCAGATGGGAAAGGATAAGAATCTCATGATTTCATTCGTGTGGGATTAAAACAGAAAGCAATAAACAAATAAAACAAATAAACTAACAAAAAAAACCCTCATAGATACAAACAACAGAATGGTGGTTACCAGAGAGAAGGAGGGGTATGGGAAAGATAGAGAAAATAAAAGGAATCGAATACAAGGTGACAGAAGAAGACTTCAGGTGGTGAGCACACAATAAAATTTGCAGTTGTATTATAAAGTCGTACACCTGAAATTTATATATTATTAAACAATGTTACCCCAATAAATTTAATTTAAAAGATTACATTTTGGAAATAGAATGAGTTGAGGAAATTTTTACATTGTTAACATAAGATTCAAAAGATTATCAAACTATGTAGGAAAAAAAAATTAAGACAAGACTAAGAAATGTTAACTGTGATTATCTTTACATTTAGGAATATGAGTGATTACTTCATTTCTACTACATAACCTTCTATTGCTTTTCTGTATTTTTGTTTTGCACAATAGACTGAAAAAAATAAAACGAATTTTAAAACATCAATAACTATGATTAAAATGATAAAACTATATAACGATGATGATGATGATTAAAGTAACTATTATTTAATTATGGTTAAAATGATAGGAACTGTATAATCTAAAAAAGAGCAGATTTGAGAAAATGTGAATGAAGGGCTATTAAAGATAAGGGAATTTGACAGTTATCCTATATGGATCAAATAGAAGAACCTGAACCAATAAAAATTAGAAGAAGACAGAATTTGGCTTAATAGAAAGAAAATAATTCTAATAGGATTTTTAAAAGCAGGAACAGGTTGTCTCAAAATGTTTGATTTTTCTGTCACTGAAACAATTCAAGAAGAGGTTTGATCACAATTTTTCAGGAATCTTTTTATAGTGATTAAGTTTTAACAGTAGTTAGGTCTAGAATTTTTTCCCACCAGAGATTTTAAAATTTGAATGCTACTGAACAACAGTATCTAAATATTTTCTCACCATCAGAGACTTATATCTTTGGAATAAGGTATTATTGTTTCTGGGAATTGTTTTAATCTCCTTTTGGGGAGCAAAAATAGAATGCCTCGCTAAGTTCAAAAGTAGTCCCTTTGTGAGCAGGACACATGTCTTTTCATCACAGTACACTTATTGCCTACAACAGTTCCAAGTACACAGTCAACCTATAACAACTCATGTTTGTTTGTTTGTTTGTTTGTTTAATTTTAAAAAACCAGTGGACCAGTCCTGGTTAATACACTACCCCAGATCCACTCCACCCTGCCTGTTCCTTGGTGTCAACAACATACCTCACTTCCCAAATGGAGGAGCCTCATCTCCCAGCACCCACTGGGTTTCTTACCCCTCCACTAGCTGCATAGGTAGCCACAAAACATAACAAAGAAAGACAGAGGAGTTAATGGGTTTGAGGGTGTACCAGGTGAATTATCTGCCTTCTCCCAAGCTTTCTCCACTACTGTCCCAGGATGTAGTGGTTCTATAAAGGCTTCTCTCAAGGCATGTCACATAGCCAAGCAAACAGCCATGTTTCCTTTTAGAAGCTGTGGCCACCTTGTGTTTGTTTTCTCTCTTTTCTTCTTCATTTCTTTTCCCTTTACTCCCACTTCGCTGTGATTATTTGCCCCAGTAAAGCATTGACACATAAGCTTTGTTTCAAGTTTGTTTTTTCAAGGATCTGTATTAAGATAGCAACTGAAATTTTATTGTGAGTTAGTTGATCAAAGGATAACAAATCCATTCTATGAGATCATTTGAAAAAGTGAGCTGCAGGTAAATTTTCATACAAAGAAATAAAGGGAGAATTGATCTGTGGCCTGGAGGAGGCAAAAAGAGCCCTGGAATGAGCCGCAGCATGGGGCCAGAAACATGGCCTGATGACAGTAGGTGGACATGAGAGAATAACCAATAAGAGTCACCTCTATCTCTGTCTAAAGCTTGCCAAAGAAAAGCTTTACTAGTAAACTCACTGCCTTAATCCTCCCCAAACTCCATTAAGCAAACTGCTGGATGATACCATCATTTCCCAAGGCCTTTCTCACAGAGCTTAATTCTCATTATGCTCTCAATCCTGATGCCCATTACTCACCAACTTTCAGCTCACCACCTACGATGACCATGCATGCCACACTCAGAATGTTGCTTCTGTCCACAGGGAATTCTAAAGTCCCCATCACATAGAGGCCTTTGAGAAATGGAAGATCTGTATCCACGAAGACAGTTCTGTCTACAAAAGAAAAATAAATTGCTTACATGTGTAACCAAAACAAGAATTGCCTTCTCTCTTCCATTAATGTACTCTGCAGTTCTCCAGGAAATTCAAGAGCTGCTTATGTTATTACCTATGCCAAGACAGGTGCAGTATCTGGAAGAATAAATAGTTTGGCAAAAGCTAGGCCTTAATAAAAAGGTGGTAGGGTGTTGGTGGGGGCCAGGGGAGGGGGAGGCATGATTAATAAATTCTGCCATTGCTTAACAAACCAAGTATTATAGCCAAAAGGCATTGCTTATGCTCCAAACAGCTGTCTGAAGCCTACCTTAGTGCAAATGTACAGATGAAGTTCCAATCGTTTTTCCTGTCTCTTCACTTTGGCTTTAGTTTCAGAGAGGTAGAGAATCACAGAAATGATCTTGGCCTCCGAAGTCAGACTAATTGGATGTGAATCCCAGCTCTGCTATTTACTAACTATGTAGACTAACAACTTTACCTCTTTGGGCCTCAGCTTTCTAATCTATGAAATAAGGATAATAATAAAAATATCTGCTTCATTCATAGGGTTTTTGTGAGGGTTAAATGAGTTAATATACTTATACAGTACTAGTAAGCTATTCTCAATGCTCCAGTTCCCACATGTAAAGCAAAGTGTTCTCTATGTGCTCAATAAGTTCTGAATATTTTCATTATTTGTATGGTTGTCCATTAGCCTGGAATGCTTGTAGAGCTCATTGGACAACATAAAACTTATTCTTCATCTCCTCTTTTATAGATAGTCTCCATACAACTTCAGAAGAATCAGAAGTGTTCTAAAAGTAACAACACAGTAATAAATGAATAAAAATTCTTGTTTAAAACAGTAAATATTTTACATATGCCGAAGTACTATATTACTTTCTGAGGCTTAGAAATATTTCAACACAAATTAAACATATCAAATAAATATTTCTACTTAAATTTCAAGTACAATAATCACTGACACATGTACAGATTTTTAATGAATATTGTACACAAAATCTTATGGCTTATTTCAGGAAACAATGCACCCTGCTGTTCTTAAGAAACCGCTCCCCAAATTAGCTTCTCACGAGTTGTCTTTTCTAGTTCCTGCCTACTTCCCTAGTTTTAAGACAGTCACACTTTCCTGTAGCAGAGACTATAAGGTTGTAAACCAATAATTTCCCTTTTCCTCCTGGGTTCAGATTTAGGCTACTTTTTCCAAATTCTTTTGCAATTAGATGAAGCCATGTGACTGAGTTGTAGTTAGTAAAATGTAGGCAGAATCGAAGTGTAACATCTTTAGGCCTGGTCTATAAATTCTCCTATACGTGCTTTCTCCTTCCCCTTGACTGAACAGTAGAAAAGCGGTTCTCAAGGTATGGTCATGATCCAACAGCATCAACACCACCCACTCATCCATCGGAATCAGCCTAAGTTTTAGCTCTCCTAGTTAGCCATTCTCAGTCTCACCACTGGATCCACCACTCCCCCTGTGGAAATCTCTCTTTCTTTCACTTTCTAATAAAACTTTGTACATTCTTATGATAGAGCACTAAAACACATTATTGTAATTACATAAATATTATTGTATGTGAGGAGGCAACTGTCACTGGGCTGGTCTGAGCATAATTATATCTTTCCCTCCTATTATCACTTCCTCAGGTAAAGAGGCTATCTATCTATTTTTAAAAATCCCTAGTGCTTACTGTGACATCAAAGATAAAGACATTAAATAAATGTTGTCCAGATCTGTTGAGTTTAATTTCCTGCACACCTTAAACTCAAGAGTTTATTAGTGACATATAAAACGAATAATCAGGCTAAACACATGAAAATAAATAAATAAATTTCACCTCTGGTACTTTACAAACATGCAAAAGAAGACTGAAATATCTAGAGAATGTTTTAGGTTTAACGCGCATTTTATGGGTTTATGACTTTAATATGACTTAAAAGCACGACAGAAATTATTTTAAGAATGCACTTTTGAAAATAAAAGTTCTACACAAATGGCCTTTACCTCTTCCAACTTATGATGTATTCTACCAATGTTTGGCTGTTGGACCTGATTGTACAAAACAATTAAATTGCTTCAACAAATGCTTTCTATCATCCACATAGTACTCATACAAACATAAAAGCATATTAGCCACCTTCTAAACGTATGCTTTAGTTAAATGTGACAATTACATGAAATGTAAATTTCCCCGTGGTCTTTATCCCATAACCTCTTAGAAGAAAAAATTTTTAATTGCCCTGCCCACTCCAAATATACAAACAAATTTCCCACAAATCATAGATAGCCCAGCTATTATAAGCTCCATGAGAACGGAAACCATAGCAGGCATTCTTACTTTTATTTGCTTGGCACCTAGTACAATACCTATAATAACTTATGATATTCCAGGTGCTTAAAATTAACACCAAAGAACACATACATGTGCACACACACACACACAGACACCACAAATAAAATTCAATAACTATCAGAGGAAAAGTATAAAATAAAGACAAGAGTCGAAACGTTGCTCTTCCTTCAGTGTCACCTTTCTCTGAAATTGCCTAGATCTGCCTATTCACCATTTTTCTTTCCTATTTTCTTTCCCCATGATATGTCAAATCTTTCTGGGTAGCAGAAATTCAAAGATGAGTAAGGCGTGTTTCCCATCATCAGATGAAGACAAATAAGCAAATAACTGCAATGCAATATATTTGAATGATAATATACCTTTTTTTTTTTACTATGTGGAGGTTGACCCCATCTTCATTCTCATCTACTTCAAAATGGAAAATCTATCGATATGCCTCTTAAAACAAAATTTTGCTGAAATAAAATAAACATATGGCTTAAAAAGATTTTTATAAAGGAATCCCACTTTTATCACAATAACAGAGATTATAGCTATCGTTGCAGTAACAAAAGAATTTATCCTAATGTAGACTCCAGAGAAGATCAGCTGCAGGTTCAAATTGACCAACCCTCAGCTGTAATGGTAGGTTTTGGAGAATTTCTCTTTTCCAGGTATAGAAAGTTAAAATCAAAGTACCACGTTCTCGAGAAGTAGCACTTTTTCCATGAAATTACTCAAACTTCAGAAAAATCACTCAGAAAGAGTTACTTATACAACTCACTTAAAAACCCGAATGATAGACTACCTCTGATTTAACTGTGGCCCAATACTTTTCATCTTATCTTGACTTGGCCAAGGCTATTCCATTCTCCTCTGTCAGTGACCAATCTATCCTACTTAAGAGAATGAACACTGGCATATGGAGGGAACCATCTGGAATTTCTGTTGCTCAATGGGAGGCTGATGGGAGAACAGATCTGGAAAGAGACTCCAAAAAGAATTAATGAGTACCAGATGTAATTAAAGACTGCTTTTCCCCCCAAAGGAGCTCAGGACCAGCCATGGGGTGGTGCCTTTTGGTTCCAAATTATACCCTCTTTCTACTCGTTCATCCATCAAGCACTAAACATCCCACCATCTTTATCCCAGTACCATTTGCCAAGCAGTGTTTTGTTTTGTTTTGTTTTGTTTTGTTTACAGAAAGGATTGTATTTTGACAATTACAAAGATAAAGCTTTAGAAATAATATTGGGAAAGTTAACACATTAAGAAGGAATCACCTAAATCTCCCCATGTATCAAATGCAACAACAAAAGCAACAATAAAAAAGAGGCTTTAGTCTTCTAGAAATGCATTAGCTATCCTTAAGACAAAAAACCTGAGCCAATTCAAAAGGCAGATGTCTCTGATAGAGGGTTTCAGCTTCCTTTGAATCAAGAATACTCTGACTACTATAGTTACAAAGCATTCCATATAATTTGAACACTAGATTTAAACTCAATTTTTTTCCCCAGCAAAGTCAGGGAATCAAGGTCACTATTGTGTAGCATTCCAAGGGTCTGACACTTGTCTAAATCCTGTAGAAATGAGATCAAGGGCGAAGGGCACAGATCTTGGGAATAATGATGGGGTCACATGAACAGACATAATTTAGGGCGGGCAGACCCACTGCTTGTATAGTATTCACTGTATCAGGCCCCATAACTTAGGTGGTGAAGACAGTTTCCACTACAACTCTGCTATTGTCAGGAACACAGCCTACACCAGCTTTGGACATAGCTCAGACTTCTGAGGGAGAGCGATGGCATGCAAGGGCAGAGCAAGACATACAAGGACATACAAGGACTATTTGTGGGCTTGTTATTTTCCATTATGAACCTTCCATAATTAATGAGTTTATTTCTACATTCAGTTTTGAACCCAATACATTTCCATAAATTTGTGAACCAATGGAAAAATAAATTTTAATGCCATTGGAATCACTATTTAATGACCCAATTCTCCTTTATAAAAAAGAAGACTATTTTTAGCTCTAAAGTGACTACTTTAAATATACATATTTACATAATGATTGGTGGTATTTTTTTTTCTCTTGTAGTCGTCTTTAACTTTTGGCGAATCTAACAATTTATCCAAATGGTCGATCACAATTTATGAGAAAGGCTGGCGTATCCAAAAAAAATACTCCTAAAACAGAATAAAAGTTCTCATATATAAATCATTCACGGGTATTAAAAAAAGGAAACGTGATTGAAAATTAATGTCAAGTAGACTTACAGAGATGATGATATCTATTTATCAAGAATCCATTCTCTTGCGGAAAAAAAGCAGAACAAAGAAGTGCTAGAAGATAGGATGCATTCTTTCTATAACTAAATTCTTATCAACATACTGCTAACTTTATAATCTGCTTTTTTCATCAAATCTACACAGGTGGTTTCTTTATTCTAATCTGCTTATCATTTTTTAAAAAATTGGTCTTAAAAATAGGCAGAAGAGGCAGTTTTCAAAGTGCCCAGAGGCATATAACTCAAGACTGAAAGCCAGCTTGCTTAAACCTTGAAGAAAAACCATCTGCCTGCTTGGTGTGTATGTATGTGGATGCGGGGGAGGTAAGGTGGGAGGAAAAAAATCTCTCCTCGTTCTCACCTCATGGGAAGAGTCCAATTTAAATTTTGAATAA
>NW_006494614.1:34204883-34217603 GCF_000325575.1 Pteropus alecto | reverse complement strand
ACACACATAAATTCCCATAGTAGAATCAACATTTTAAATTATGATATTTTAATTGATCAATAAAATGTTTAACATACAGTGTTTATCTCTTCCTCTAGTCTAAACCATCTGTTCTTCAAAAATATTTGAATCTATTTAATAGGAAGGTTTTTAAGTAAAATTACCAACTGTATCAGATGAATCCTCTGAATCCCAAATTCTGAAAGGAAAATACCAGAAGGTACTGCTGTTTTCATAAAAATAGAAAAGAATCTGTGCCTTCTTTTATTCCAGGCTTTCTTTTGTTTTGTTTTTAAATCTAGATATGGTATTATGCTGCTGTTCTCATCATAAGATCTCAAAGAATTCATAATGGACAACTTGGTGTTGCTATTTTTTTTAAACAATTTTAATATTTAAAAATATTGATGTATAAAAGATGTACATATTTAATGTATACAACTTAATGAGTTTGGATATAAGTATACACTCATGTAATCATCACCACAATCTATGCCATAAACTTATCCATCCAAACTTATCCAAAAGTTTCCTCCTGCCCTTTAAATAATTTAATTTATTATTATTATTATTACTATTATTATTATTATTATTGTGTTATGATGAGTACTTAACATAAGATCTACTTTCTTAGCAAATTTTTGAGAATATGACACACAATTGTTTACTGTAGGCACTTTACTGCATAGTAGATCTCTAGAATTTATTTATCTTGCATAACTGAACTTTGTCCCCTTTGACTACTTCTTCCTCATTTCTCCCTCCTCCCAGCCCCTGGGAACCACTCAATTAAAAAATGGGCAAAGGAACTGAATAGACATTTTTCCAAAGAAGACACAGAAATGGACAACAAGTATATGAAAAGATGCTCATCATCACCAATCATCAGAGAAATGCAAATAAATGTCACAATGAGATATCCCTCCCACCAGTTAGTAAAAATTTTACTTTAAAAATATATATATGCTTGTTCACAAAGGATGTGGAGAAAAGGGGATCCCGGCACACTGCTAATGGGAATGTAAATTACTACAGCCACTGTGAAAAACAGTGTGGAAGTTCCTCAGAATATTAAAATTAGAACTACCGTATGATCTAGCAATCCCACTTCTGGATATATACACAAAGAAATGAAAACAGGATCTATCTTAGAGACATATCTGCATTCCCATATTCTTTGAGGTTGCCATGAAACAAGGTCCATAATGCTTTGCTTGCTCAGATATCTTGAATTAAAAAACAAACAAACAAACAAACAAACAAACAAAAATCCTGGGCCTTGCAATCCCTAAGATAACTAAAAGTGAAGAGTGTTTGCATTTTGATAAATTTGAGGTCAGATGTTAAAGTACAGTTTGGCCTTATCCACATAATTCTATTACCTCTACACATCATTAATAAATCTGTATTAACCTGGAGTTTAAAGATAAAATTTCTCTCCAACCCTTGTAGTGAATGATATTTAAAACATAATGTGGAAAAGCATAAACTGGTAACTCTCAGGTAATATAATTACTAAATTTTTACATGTTGCAGTTAGTGTTCAAGTCAAATGAGTCACCAAACTTATTTTCCTATGTAGGTGTTTGTTTGTTTCCTTGGTGCGGGAGGTAGGGGTGGGAGGAGGGAAACAACTTCTAGTAAATGAATATATTTTCACACTTTAACCCTGAGGAAAAAAAATCTGATGAACCATGAAATAAGTGATTCATTCCTGAATAAGGTTATTTAGGCATAGGTTATGTAGCAAATATTATGTTCAATGTGTTTATTTCCCCATTAGCTTTTTATAAAAAAATAAATCCTTTCTTTTTCTCTCTGCTATATACTAGAGAGGGTGATATGTCCATAAAATTATGAAATTACTTTTCTTTAATGTTATTGATTATTTTTTACTCAAGCTTTTAATTACGTTTCTTCTAACAGGGAAAAAAAGACCCAAAACATTATTAAATTTCTTAAAGATAAGATACTTGTATTCTATTTGTTTTAAAAAGATTACACACAGTATTTCATAAATGCATAGTTTATGATTAAGAGAGAGTTTAGAATACCTGACTAATCAATATTGAGCAAATAACCTCTATTTTACATTTTAATATGTCGTATCAAATTTTTAATTTTGGAGTAAATTAGTCTGCATTTTATGCTCCTAAATTCATAAAAGCTTATATTTATACAAATACAAAAATTATTTCTCTAGAGGTTTTCATTGTTCTCAACATTTCCATATTTTCTATGGTTACTTTTTTAGAAATTTCCAAAGCCTTTAAGAGTGTTTCTTTTTTTTTAATTCCAATAAATTATATTTATTCAATGCAATGACTTCTTGTTTAGGGGTTCCAAAATAATTTCCTTTCCTCTTGATTCAAATACTGTACCAAGACCATGACGATTCCTAAAAATTTTATTCACAATTGTAAGTTTTTCAATGATAATATTCAGATTTTACAACCTATGCCAAAAGTCTCAATACTCTAAAATATCTCCATATTGCCCGGCAAAGATATTGAAATCTCCTTCTTCAGAGTTAATCCCTCTTTTTAATCCAGGGTGTCTAGAAGTCCTCTAGAGAAGAATAATACAAAAAGAAAAGCATTATCACTGACAATTAAATTTATTCATTCATCCATTCATTCACTTAGTGAGTATTGTCAAGTTTCTCTCAGATACTAATATATGCCAAAGAAACAAATATAAATAAAACAAGAAGTAAATATTTTTATGAAATTTACCTGGTGAGTTTCTGGTGGAAGAAAGAAGTAGATCTAAATCCTTTTCTCTATTTGCTTCTGACACACACCAAAATATCCATGGCAAGACAAAGGCAATAGTTTAAAGTAAAGAAGATGATATTTGTGTCTCCCTTCATTCTAATGCCCATCCAATCCCTGAGAACCCAGAGCCTTTATTTGCTCATAACTCCCTAATGGCCAGAATCCCTCTGATGCCTCCACTTAACTACACTCCACATATATCCGGGATCTAAATAGTTCTACAGTTCCAGTTGCTTCTCAACTGTATCCCCATTCTCTCCAGTCTCCATTCACTGATTACTGACTAATAAAAAATTAGTGTAGGACACACATACTGGCTAATTTGTTTATTATC
Source organism: Pteropus alecto (assembly GCF_000325575.1). Classification (NCBI taxonomy): domain Eukaryota; kingdom Metazoa; phylum Chordata; class Mammalia; order Chiroptera; family Pteropodidae; genus Pteropus; species Pteropus alecto. The sequence goes on along the minus strand of NW_006494614.1, from coordinate 34,214,492 downwards.
ATTTGCTCAAGAAATACTCTGGTGCCATAGAATGCTCACTAGATTAGAATTCAGACAAAACTAAGTTTGAATCCCAAAGACATTCCTTGGGAAATTTTTTTTAGCTTCTCTGATTTTCTGTTCCCCAAGAACAAAATAAGAGAAATAGTACTTCATGGAGGTGATAGATAGTAAGGATTAGGTAAAATACCACATATAAAAGTATTGCAGTGCCTGGCACATAAGGGTATAAAAATATTAGCTATCACCTGTTTTGTATATTCAACATATATTTTTGAGTGTTCTATACGTCTCACTCTGCTGTTTGGTGAGTCAAAGAGACATTACTCTCATGAAACTTAAAATTTTCTGGAGAAAATAGATCTTTAAACATAATCACACAAATTACTACATAGACACAAACTGTGGTAAAAAGGAAAATGCATAATGTGATGGGGAGAGAGTGATCTAGGGAAGTAGTAGTATATATGAAAAATGAGAAATGGGACAGAGCTCCATACATTCAAAAGACTGGAAAGCAACAAGAATGCCTGGACTGCAGAATTTAGAGGAAAGTGGTGAGAAGTGGGGCTGGAAAGGAAAGTAAGAGAGCAGATCAGGCAGGACGTTGGAGGCTATGCAACGAATTATGATACTTTATCGTAAGAATGACATTGAGCTAGTAAAGGGAAATTACATAATTAATATATATTTTTTTAAAGATCACTCTGGCTGCAGTAGAGAGGAACGGAGTAGATGAGGGCAAGAGTAGAAGGAGAAGAATCAGTAAGAGTCATTCCAGTGGTTCACCTAAGAGATGATAATTCATTGATTAGGATGTTAAGAGGGGAGATAAAGAAAAGCAGACAGATTTGAGAAATAGAATATGCAAGACTGGCTGAAATGTCAACATCTCTGAGTAATTGGAAATGGAAGATAACATCATGTACTAGAATAGGAAAAGCTAGAGAAGGAGCAAGTTGGCGGCTGGAAATGGCAGATTTATAGGGGAAAGAATAAAAATAGGGGATTCTCACTGTACTGTTTAGTCTGTTATACCTATAAATCATCCCAGTAGAGATTTCAAGTTGATCATTGGACATATGTGCCTGATACTTAGGAAAAAAAAAAGGATTTTCCCGAAATACTGTCTATATGTTGACATTTATCAAACTGTGTTCTCAGTTGCTTGAGTAAATAGCAAAATTGAGAGTGCTAGAAGTTTGAACTTGAAAATTGAGCTCATAGAGTCTCCCAGACACAAAAAGATAGAGACTATGACAAAAAAAAAAAAAAAAGGCTTGTAAAACACAGTAATACATTCTGAAGTCCTAATATGCATCTACTTAGGACTTTCAAAAGGAAAAAAAAGACAAAATATCAAGAAAAAAGTCATTAAGAAAATAATATATCGGGGTCAAAAAAAACGTATTCTGAAAATAAAAATAATTCTGAATAAATATATATTCTGAAAAATATTTCTTCAGAAAAATAAAGGATCCAATGAATAAAAGTTCTTAAAGTTTTATAAAGATCAAAATAAATTATATACAAAACATAAAAATCAAATGGATTTCAATTCCGTGTGGCTAGAAAACAATAGACAAAATCATCAAAGTTCTTCAGTTACTCTATGAATGAATTCCTAGAAGATGAATGTCAGCAAACCAAAAGTAAATCCAGAAAAGAGAAAAATGTGGGATATTAAAAAGTGGTATGCAGAAAATCAAGTAAAATTTACAGATAAGTCTAAACAATTGATAATGTATAATGTTAAAAACATGTAACTTCAACGAAATCCTCTTCTATAAATTGTGGATAATAATTGTATATCTAACAGGGTTATTATGAGAAAAAGAATGTTAAAGTGTAATTGCACATATATATCAAACATTCAATGAGCATTTTTATAATCTCTTTAATTTGTACTACTCTGATGGCTAAAAATGAATATTTAAGTTTTTGTTCTTTTATTTTTTATTTTTTTAAATTTATTTGTTTAATTGAAGAAATTATTTAAATATTTTTCCCCGTCTACCTTCCCCCTCCCTCCTCTCTCCTACCCTCTAGTAACCACTAGTCCATTGTCCATGTCCATGAGTCTCTGTTTGTCCTGTTCATTTGTTACTTTTAGGTTTATAACCCACACATAAGTGATATGAGGTGATTTTTCAACATTTTCTGTCTGGCTTATTTCATTTAGCTTGGTTATCTTGAGGTCTATCCATGTTGTTGCAAATGGCAGTATTTCATCTCTTCTTATGGCTGAGTAATATTCCATTGTATATATGTACCACTGTTTCTTTAGCCAATCATCTATTGTAGGACACTTTGGTTGCTTCCATGCCTTGGCCACTGTGAATAATGCTGCTATGAATATCGGTGTGCAAATATCTTTTCGGATATGAGTTTTCAAGGCTTTGGGATAAACACCCAGTAGAGGGATTGCTGGATCAATTCTTAGTTTTTTGAGAAAACTCCAAACTGTTTTCCATAGTGGCTATACCAATTTGCAGTCCCACCAACAGTGTATGAGAGTTCCTATTTTTCAGCATCCTCTCCAGTATTTGTTGTTACTTGTCCTATTGATTATAGCTATTCTAACAGGTGTGAGATGGTATCTCATTGTGATTTTGATTTCCATTTCTCTAATAGCTAGCAATGTTGAACATCTTTTCATATGTTTATTGGCCATTTGTATGTCCTCTAGGGAGAAGTGTCTGTCCAGTTCTTCTGCCCATTTTTTGATTAGATTGTTTGGGGTTTTTTTTGTTATTATTGAGTAGTACGAGTTCTTTGTATATTTTGGATATTAGGCCTTTATTGGAGGCATTGCTTGCAAATATATTTTCCCTTTGGGATGGTTGTCTCTTTATCTTGTTGGTGATTTATTTTGCTGAGCAGAAGCTTTTTACTTTAATGTAGTCTCATTCATTTATTTTTGCTATTAATTCCCTTGCTTTTGAGGTCAAATTCATAAAATCATCTTTAAGTCCAAGGTCCTTGAGTTTAGTTCCTATATTTTCTTCTATATATTTTATTGTTTCAGGTCTTATATTCAGGTCTTAATCCATTTTGAGTTATTTTTGGTGTGTGGTGATAGATGTAGAAAATTATTTGCCCATATAAATATGGTTTTACTTCTGGACTCTCGATTCTGTTCCACTGGTCCGTGTGTCTCTTTTGCTGCCAATACTATGCCTTTTGATTACTGTCGCTTAGTAGTATAATTTGAAGTCGGGCCTTCAGCCTCATTTGAGTGATGCCTCCAGTCTCATTCTTTTTTCTCAGGATGGCTTTGTAATTCGGGGTTTTTTGTGCTTCCCCACAAATCTGATGATTTTTTGCTCTGTTTCTTAAAAAAAAATGCCAATGGGATTTTAATGGGGATTGCATTAAATCTGTATAATGTTTTAAGTAATAAGGTCATTTTAACTATGTTGATTCTTCCAATCTAAGAACATAGACTAACTTTCCATTTCTTCATATCTTCTTCGATTTCTTTTAATAGGGTCTTAGATTTTCATTATATAGGTCCTTCACATGTTTCATTAGATTTATTACTAGGTATTTTATTCTTTTTGTTGCAATTGTTAAAGGAATTATTTTTTCCACTTCCTTTTCTAACATTTCATTGTTAGAGTACAGGAACGCTATAGATTTTTGAACGTTGATTTGGTATCCAGAAACTTTACTGTATTTGCTTCTTGTGGAGTCTTTAGGATTTTCTATATAGAGAATCAAGTCATCTGCTAATAGTGACAGTTTGACTTCCTTGTTTCCTATTTGGATGCCTTTTATATCTTTCTCTTGCCTGATTGCACTCGCTAGAACCTCCAAAGTTATATTGAATAACAGGGGCGATAGTGGACAGCATTGCCTTGTTCTTGATCCTTGAGGGAAGGTTTTTAGTTTTTCACCATTAAGTATAACGTTGGCTGAAGGCTTGTCACGTATGCCCTTTATTATATTAAGGTATTTTCGTTCTACACCAATTTCTTCTCCATATCTAAAGGAGAGCTTAGCTTGATACATGATTCTTAGCTGGTAGTTCCTTTCATTTAATAATTCGAATATTTGATTCCACTCCTTTCTGGCTTGTAAGGTTTGTGCTGAGAAGTCTGATGATAATCTAATGGGTTTTCCTTTATAGGTTACCATCTTCTTTTCCCTGGCTGCCCTGAGAATTCTCTTTGTCATTGATTTTTGATAATTTTAATATGACGCATCTTGGTGAATGCCTTTTTGGGTTGAGATAATTGGGTGTTCTATTGACTTCTTGAATTTCAAGCTCCAGCTTATTCTTTAGATTTGGGAAATTCTCGTCCACTTTTTGTCTGAAAATGTTTTCTAATCCCTGTTCCTTTTCTTCCCCTTCGAGAATTCCCGCTCTTTGTCATTGATTTTTGATAATTTTAATATGACGCATCTTGGTGAATGCCTTTTTGGGTTGAGATAATTGGGTGTTCTATTGACTTCTTGAATTTCAAGCTCCAGCTTATTCTTTAGATTTGGGAAATTCTCGTCCACTTTTTGTCGGAAAATGTTTTCTAATTCCTGTTCCTTTTCTTCCCCTTCGAGAATTCCCATTATTCATATGTTTCCTCTCCTAATGGTATCAGGAGAAATACAATAGTTCTTGTATTTCTCTTTCATCATTTTTCATTCTTCGGTTTCTCTCTTCTTCCTTCTGATTTATTTCTAGATTTCTATCTTCAATATCACTGATCCTTTCCTCCATTTGGTCAACTCTATTTCTCAAGCTTGTTATTTCATTTTTCAACTCTTGCAGTGTGTTCTTTATCTCCAGAAGGTCTGTTCGGTTTTTTGAGGGTTTCATTCTCCTTGCTAAAGGACTCATTCTGCTCATCTAGTTGTTTTTTTCAGTTTCCGAAATCATTGATATGATTCATTTCAGATCTCATTGAGTTTTCTCGGAAGTATCATCCTGAATTCTCTGTCATTTAAGTTGCATATTTCTATGTCTGTAGGCTTATTTTCTGGAAATTTTTCTCTTTCTTTCTGAGATGCCTTGTCACCTTGGTTGTTCATGGTGTTTAACAGACTATTTCTCCACCTAGGCATTAATGAAAGTGTATTCTGATTATTTTTCCAGAAAGATTTATTATATAATCATCCCTAGACTGTTGCAAAGCAGGTGTTTTTCTTTAGGTTTCCAGTAGGTGGCATCTAAGCCTTTTGGATCTCTACTTTATATAGTCTTAATAATGTCTTTTTTTTCCTTATAGATGTTTAATCATGCTCACTACTCTCAGTCTCAGTTCCTGTCAGTGTTAGCGACAGTTTTGGTAGCATTTGCTCGGATTCTTCTGGGGCTCTGCAGCGTTCTGTCTCAGAGGGTATGAGGGAGGGGCCCTCTGGGTTGGGAGATGAGGGCTGCATCTCAGCCTTGGTTTTGCAACCCTGGCTGGTAAAAATCAACTCTTGTTTCTCTGCCGTCCCCACTTTCCTGACGTCACCATTTCTCTGCCTTCTGCCCTGATGACTGTGCCCTTCTGCTGGCCACGTGGAGCTCACAGCTCTCCTAGGCAGGGCTGTTCAGGGAAGTCGAAGCATCTTCTTCCTTCTCCCTCCTCCTACAGGGAGCTCCCGTGGCTGCAAGAGGCAGTGCCTTTGTTTCTCCCAGTCCACCACCTGACACCTGGGGTTCTGACTTGTGGTAGCTCTTATGTGCAGATCCTGTGCTCATATATGCTGGTGTCCGGTTTGGGTGTTTTTGTTGAGTTTTAGATGTTCAACTTATTGTTGTTTCAAAGGGAGAGATCCGGGGATGTCTGTCACTCCGCCATGTTTCTGACATCACTCCTAACTGTTTAAGTTAATGTCAATATGATGTTTCCTAATTAGTAGTGAAACTGAGATTTTTTTCATGTTTATTATCCATTTTATAATTTCCTTACAAATTTTATTTTTGGTAATTTATGTGTTTCTCATTTAGAAAAAAATAATAGGATTTCTTTATATATTATAGATAATAATATCTATTTTCATATACTGTGTGTTGTAAATATTTTGTTCTCGTGGCTGGAGTTTTCACATTGTTTATAATTTCTTTAATCATGGTTTTTAATTTTTATGAATTCAAATTTTTCTTTCTTTTCACTTATGACCTGTAGATTTTTTGTCTTGTTCAGGAAGGCCTTCCACAGAATATAAACAAAAATATAAAATATAGTCTCTCATATTTCCTTTCAATTCCTTGATATTTAATATAGGGCTTTTTAGTTTATTTGGCATAGCATGACTTGATAATGCAAGAGGAATATTTTTTTAACATATGGGTAAATAACTTTTCAACATCATTTTTTGAAACGTAGTCTTTTCTTATGGTTGTAAAATGCCATCCTAAACATCAAGTAAATTCTCACATTTCCATGCATCTGTTACTGGACTCAGTTTGTTTCATTCACTTTCATCACTCTGTTTGTCTGCTTCTATAACAATACTACTCCAGTTTGGTTGCTAAGTTTTATCTAGAGCAAGCCTCCCTAAATTAACTTCATCTTAAAGATGTTCTTGCCTATTGTTGTCTATTTGCTTTTTCCTAAAAATGTTAGAATCAGCTTCTCACATTCTATTTTTTTTTTAATATAGCTGCAATTTTAACTAGGGTTACTTGAATTTATAGATTCATATAGGGGAGGATCTTTGCAACATTGTGTGTTCTCGTACTGGTACATTGGTTCTACTTATTCACCAAAGTTTTGAGGGTTTTTTTTTTTTTAATGATATATAAATGCTTTAAGTTTATAGCTAAGTATTTTATCTTTTTCTATCAAAAGTAGAATTTTTTGTCTATTACCTTTTCTAATTGGTGATTGTTAGTATACAGCAATGCTAATGCTCATGTTGATGTATCCAGTCATTTTACTGACCTCTTTCATTTATTAGTTTTTCACTTATATTTTTCACTTATATTTTTATAGAGAAAACAATATAGGTTTATCAATAACCATTTTCTTCCTTCTTTCTAATGGTTATACTCTTTATCATATTTTTCTTGTTATATTGCATTGTCTTGAACCTCCAATAATAGGAATAATAGTAGATATTCATGTTTTGTTGCTGACTCTAACAGGATACAATTAATATTTCATAGCTATTTATGATGTTTCCTGTGGATTTCTTATAAATATTTTATATCAAGTTAAAATTTTTTTCTTTTATTTCTAGACTAATAATTTGTGTTGTTATTGAGTAGACATTGAAATTAACCAAATGTTTTCTCTTTTATAGATTGGGAAGCCTTTGGGAAAAATCCTCTTGATATTCCTACAGAATCCTCTTTATGCCACCATGTAAACATTTTTCCTTTGGATGGGAAGCAGATAACTTTGACATGCTGTATTATTAGCTTTTGCCCTTAAGCAAGTCATACAAATAGCTCTGTACCCTATTCAAGAGGGAGACTGCATATTTTTTCACACTAACAAAAAAAAAATGCAGAAGATGGAATGCCTTCAAAATCTTGCTTGAACAAGATGCTTAGAGTTTATATTTTAGATGCTTCTATGAAGTAACTTGGAGAAATTTTCTCTGTGTCTAAAATACACTGAGAGACTTGTCTTTGGATGTCAATATAAACCTGTAATTTCTGTTTTTTATTCATCTGTTCCTCTCTCAAGCCTTCCTATCCCATCCTTCCCCACTGCTCTAGAATAATTTTCTCTGCTCACTCACACTTAGTTCCATAAAATAGACAACATTTCCACATCCACCCCTATGACCCTGTGGGCTCTGGAGCCCCAAACATTCTGGGTGTTCAAGAACCACATACTTAGGTAGAGAAACAGAGTCGGGTAGGTGGAGACTGGCATTGTATTTCATAAAGGGGAGAGGGAGAGTTAAACTTTTTTTGGCTATTCTCTGGTTCTTCATATAGTGAACACCACACATCATTATTATGAAAGAGAATGAAAGTGCAGTCTTGGGGAGAGAAGAGAGAAAGCTCTAATTTTGCCTCAATAAATTATGTTAATAGGTTTCTTCTCATAGAATCATGCTTGCATCCCTAGGATTAAACTCTATTATTCATTTATAATTCTTCTGAAGCACAGGTGTATTTGATTTGCTAAGACTTCTCATCAATGTTAATTAGTTTAGACTCTAATTTTTCTTTTTTGTGTGTGCTCTCTTTGTCTATTTTTAGAATCAATTCTATAGGCTTAAGAATGAATTCTTCTATCTTTGGGCTCTGAAAGAGTTCATGATATGATGATATATGCTCTTTGAAGGTATGTTCTGTATTTTTTAAGAAGCATTCTAGGTGATTTCAGATGTAGGTAGGCTATGTACTCCACTTGAGGAATCAATTAGCCTGGAGCAATTCTCCCACTTATACAATAATATATAAATATTTCTTGCTGTTGTAGTGTTTGTAACTATATATAGTATCAGATGAGTACTAAACTAATTGAGGGATCACTCTATAAATTATATAAATTTCTAACCACTATGCTCTATACCTGAATCTAATAAAATAATATTGAATGCCAATTCTAATTGAAAAATAAAAATTAAAAAAAATTAACAAACATGAAAAGTGAAAAATTAGAGAAAAATGTCTTAAGTGTTCATCTGTAAAATATTAGTTCAATGAATCATGCTACATTCCTACTCTGGAATGCTATATGGTCATTTAAAAGGATACAGTAGACTTCTCGTTAGTGATATGATAGTATCTCCAAGATGTATTGTTAACTTTTTAAAAAGTCATATGTAAATACTTAAAACATATTTTCATGCTGAATAAAAGGTTATTTAATATGGCATATAAGAGCTCTGGAGTCAGACTATTTGGTCTAAATTTTGTCTCTCTACCAATGAGCTTTATAATCGCCAAGTTTCAGCTTTCTCAGTTGATAAAGAAGGATGGTAATAGTACCTCATAAGGTAGTATGAGAGCTACAAAGTGAATTTATCTAAAGTGCTTATGATGGAGACTGACATATAGTAAAGTGCTCAATTAATTCTATTTTGAAAAGCTGCACATGATATAAGTAAATACATTAAAAAGAACAATATAATCCCAGTTGAGAATAGCAGTTATCCAAAGGAGGGCAAAAAGAAAAAGTTAAAGAATTCTTGGGCATTTTGTTTTTGATCTCTTTATATTATTTTGAGCAAGAAAGATTTCATGTAATTATTTTAACTTTTTAAAACAATAAATTACAGAAACCTAGTACTAATTGTAAGAATGTCCAACAATATATGAAATTAGATGTATAATGCAAGCAAGGAAAGTATTAATCCTTCATTCTGGTACAAAGCAACATGAAAGAAAGTACGGACAGCAGAAATGAGACAGACCTGGATGCAAATTCTGGCTCAGTCTTTACTGGCTGTGTGATCTAAGAAATGTTACTCTAAGCCAGAGTTTTTCAAAACTGTGGTCCACGGGCACCCTATTTCAGTACAAACTGCAGAGTTATTTCAAAATGCTGATCACTAGTATTTTAAAATCATCTCAGTTGATTCTTATGCATGTTGAAGTTTAAGAACTTTCGAAATAGGGAAGAAGCATGAGATTTAAGTATTAAATTGTATTCAGAACCTGCTATGTGCTGCCTGACATGGGAATCTGGCTGATCAGCATAGGCCAGACAACAG
>NW_006494614.1:34194778-34204850 GCF_000325575.1 Pteropus alecto | reverse complement strand
GAGATTACTAACAACTATTTCCCCATGCCTTTAACCCTGCATACCCACACCCTCAGAAAGGAAAACAGATTTAAACTGTATTTCTTGAACACTTGAGGTATCTCATTCTCTGTTTTCGAGAGGAGATCATGTCTCTCTGTAGAGTGTTATTCCTTCTCTAATAAACTTTTGTCTCTAACTCTGGCATGCGCTTGAATTCTCTCCTTTGCACAGTCAAGAACCCTCTCTCATGCAGGACTTGTGTCTCCACTTGGGAGGATTCACCCTGTTCTGCCTCACTTCTGCTCTCAATCTTGGTTTCTTTGTGTGTAAAATGTGATGCCAATGTCACAGCATCTTCTATGAAGCTTCAGGAAGATAAAATAAAAATTAACACAATACCTGGCACATTAAAAAACTAAACTCACTATTTTATACTAATAGGCATATTATTACTGGTAACTCTACTATGAATACCATATTGTAATTAATATTGTTATTATTATTAAATGGGGAATCCAAGTATCCTCAATGTGTCATATCTTTCTCTAGCATTTTATTTACATACTTTATGCCTTTTGGGCTCAAAAAATTAAATTTGAATACTTCTGCTATTTTCTAAATGATTTTTGCTGATATTATTTTATGGCTTTCTGATTTTAACCCAGCCTCTCTGACCACCATTATTCAAATAATCTGAGATCTTAAAAAGGCAAGTTCAAGACTCGGCAATGAAATTCTGGTACGGTCCTTATTAATGCTATGTGATGGGTTTGTCTGTGATGGGACGTGGTAGAATTAGTATGGGAAAAGAGAAGATACTAAGGTAGTAGAGTTTATAAAAATTATGGTTGTTTCTCTCTTTGAGTAAGGTTTGAACTGAGCATGGTGTGGCAAAAATTATGTTACCAATAAAATCTCCTATCTTCTGAGTACCCACCAGTCTCTCCCTTCTCTTTGTTACCTGAAAATCTTAGGTGTAAATCTACATACCCCTTTGGCTCCAGTTCTCCTTTTCGGTGGTTGGGGGTGGGGAGAGGATGAAGTCCACATTTCTCAAACAGCTTTGGGAAGGAGACTTATAACCATATTTAATGTATAAAAGCTGTGGTTTTATGTAAACTACTGCTTTCTCAGGAAAAAATGCAAAAGCCCTCTTTAGCAGTTTAAAATCCTTTAACTATATCCTTCCCTTTCCACTTGAACTACAAGGCCAGCTAGCTCTGCCTAAAGCCTTCCCTCAAGTGGTACTTCCAGATAAATAAGATAACTCGAGAAATGTTAGAAGCCTTTTTAATTCATTCAGACTCATAAGATAGCATTAAATACACATCAGGTATTACGCTAGGAGCCTAAAAGACTTACTGCATCTCTCCTATTCCCTCAGTTACAAAGATTTCCTCACCAGTACTATGATTTAGGCCTTAACTGTTTTACAAACAGCAAGTAGTAGCCAGTGTTAAAGCTCTAAACAAGCACCAAGGTTTTCTCATTTACACTCTTGCTTTTATATTTTTTCACCAAAAAAGAAAACAAACAAAAACAGGTGCATTCACACTATGCAAATGAGAAAAGGTAACCTCTGAAACTATTTCACAGCAAACAGAAGATTCCCAAGCTGCTAGCTAGCTAAAACCACAGGAGGTGTGTCAATGCCTAGATGCTAAACCATGGGAGGCCTGCGGGCTGGAAAGGCAGTAAATCCCCAGAGAGCTCTAAAGTCCTGATTGGCAAGCCACACCAGGCCCATCAGTTCCTCAGGTGCTGATCCGCAGGAGGCCCATCAACTGCTCAGGTGGAAGGTGCAGGGAGGAGGGAGGAGACAAGCTGTGTAGAGCAGTAGCTTGAATGAAAGGCCACCAGCTCACCAGGGAAGAAGGGAAATGAGAGGCACCTACTGAGAATACTAGAGTTCAGAGAACTCCATTATGGAAAGGAATGAGCCCGCTCTCTCTTGCACATAGTATCTTCTTACCTGTGGGAAGCACAACTCACAAAGTGTAAGTTTCTGGCCCAGGGATTCTAAATAAATGCTGGTGCTGAAGGACCCCCAGATTGCATTCTGAGGCAGACCACCAGGGCTCCCCAATAAGATCAGGACCTCCTAGTCAGTTGCTAAGATTCTTAGGGACTCACCACCCTCTACCCAGCCCTTGTTTTCCCAGATTCTCAGCATGACAGTGACATCTCTCCTTCAGTTTCCAAAATCCCTAGAAATATTTTAGCAGGGATGGGTCAGGTAGTATCAGCATCGCACTCTTTCATTTACTCACTGGAGCATTCATCGAGTATCTGTAACATGCCAAATCCTGTTCATTCTACTAGAGATATAAAAAATCAAATAAGGCATGGTCTCCTCAAGGCGATATAAAAGTAAATAATATTACAGAATAAGGATATATAATAGAAATGTGTCCAAGTTGTTGTAAGAACAAAGGAGAAGGAGAATTAAATCAAATGGAGTACTTTCTGGTAGTGGGGACACTAAATTGAGTATTAAAGGACAAAAAAAGAATAACTAGAACAGAAAAAGAGAAGGAGAACTGGGAAAGAGAGGTGGGGAAAGTTACCGTTAGGCAGAGGGAATAGAAAATATAAATGACTAGAAAGGAGAAATAGTTGATTCCATCCAAGAACAGTAAGTAGATGAGAGTGATTGGGCAGCAAGGCGCACAAGGAAGTGGTGGGCAATGAGGCCAGATCACAAGGGACTCGATAGTCTAAACAAAAGAGCTCGAGATTTTCCTTGAAAGTATTGGGAAGCCACTGGATATTACATAGCATTGATACACAAGACCAAGGCCTTACGAAAATTAAAATTTGTTGCTTTTGACAATAAGGTTTTTCAGGTTTCCATAAAGTCTAACCTATTTTCAAAATAAATAGATTTCTAAAGTCAAATTTCTAATTTTATATTTTGTCATTAAATTTTAAAAACTTAAACCATATACATATGAAATGATATGTACCATATATAGCACATATTTTACTAGCCTGTGCTTTCAAGGGGGACTCATTACAGTTAATAAACACCAATTTGGTAGTAAAATTCAAATAAACGCCAAATATTCCTTCTCTAGATGAATATAAGTTTAATCATATATTCTCGATATTATTTATATACTTATAAATTTACTGATAAATTACACACAATACTAACATAATAAATATTATCTATATAATAAAACAGACAAAAAGAAAACATTCAAAGGATAGGATAAATTAAAAAAAATAAAGTTTCTAGTATTTTCTATCTGCTCTTTAATGGATTATCTTTCATACCCCATTTTAGAAGCCACTGCATTAGACAGCTAACAACTGTCTAGACTCACCTCCTCCACACTCTTAAGTATATGCATGTAGAGAAAGGTCAATATGCCATTCATTAAAGCAAATCAATTAAATAAAAACAGAGACAAGGAGAGTAATCAAGGATGGTGATGACACAACACACTAAAGTTCAGGTCATCACTGGGTAGCTGATTGAGGCAATAGATCATGATTTGATGAAAACCGACACCTTTCCCTCAGCTCTCTTGAGTTATTATGAGGGTTAAGGATAACACAAATTATGAAGCAAGCTCTCGATCGCCTATATAGTTTGAGAAAAGCAACTTGGGTGAAGTCAGGGTAGTACAGACAGGATATTTCACCTGAGGACTGAGGAGGAGGTAAGGGGTTTCTGTGATGGCCTCTGCTCTCTCATACTACCAGAACTCTGGGATCTCAGAAACAGATTTGTATTTCTAGAAGATAATTTTCTAGTTATCTCTCAGGAGAATTTAAGAGTCAGCAATCTGGTTTCCGTTTTACATCAGAGGTATATGTCTACATTTCTTTGCCAGACGTAGCATTGCTAAGCTTAAATCCTATTTATAAGATGTGCCATCATAGGATCATTCCCACTTCCCTTTTCCACAGAGTTTTAGTAAGAAAAACTACCACTGTGGTGAGAATTGGAAGTACAAATATCTGAACTTGTGGGAGGACACTCTGCTCTAGACACTCATTCCCTAGATCTCTCAAAAAGTAAGTGCTTCCACACATTACTTCTTGCCCTGTGAAGGGCTGATAGGAGAGGGAAGCATCCTGGTTTGTCAGTGTGAATGCTCTGATTCAGAACTATAGTCATGTCCCCAGAGCAACCACCCATGGTCTCACTATGACAACAATAATCATTCCTGTTGATCCGTCACAGATCCAGCAATTATGCCATCAATAGGAATAGAAGAGAAAGACTGGGATTTTATTAGCTTTCCCTTTAATTCACCATTCATTTATGCATTCATTCACCCACCCACTCACTCATTTAACAAATATGCAAAGAGCATCTACTCTGTTCTAGACTATACTGGACACTGAGAGCACACAGATGAGACATTTCCTTTGGTACTAGCAATGTGTTAAAAGACAGCAGAGTGATGCCTGCCATTTGCACTGTTGAGTGCCGCTCAGCCAGTCCTGGCATAGTGCAGTAAGCTCACCATCTTTCTGAAAACCTTCTGCATGGGCTTTAAGGACACCACCATCCCACACACCACTGCTGCCTGAGAAATGCAGTCTGAGGGGTTTGACCCACTGTCGTTACACCAGACAAAACTCCAGCTCAGTCTAAGTAAGAGCAACGTTTTTTATCCAGACATTAAACTGCTATCAGGTGATGCTATTGTGTAAATAAACAGAGGCAAACAGATGGCTTCACACAGGATTCAGGGCTTGCAGAGCATCACTGATGCTACAAATGAAGAAAAGCGGGGAGATGCTATTAGATACAGAGCAGGCCATGAAGAGCACAGCAACCCGACAAACAGAATCCTGGTCTTAATAAAGCATGCATAACAAAAGGCAGTTACATCCCACTTACAGTTTTTTTGTTAATCAAGTGCCATTAATTTCCAAATATGGGGGATATACCTCTAAGAAACACATATTCCTACCTTTCTCCTAAAATATATTTTAGGGTGATGTTATCTCTTTATAGTACCACGACTCTTTATATCACAGCCTTTGAAAAGTTTTATTTTGATCCCTCCCAAATGTTTAAATAGGGATAATGTAATGAACTAGAGAGGAATCCAGAGACTTGGATTTGAATCTGTGCTGTGTCTGTGATCTCTGAGCTCTTTCTTGGGCCTCCATTTTGGGGCCCATTTTCCTCAGCTGTAAAATGAGAGATAATTGTGGCAGAAACCACTAGTTGCCTCCCAGTACTTTTTCTCTCTGTCCTTAGTGACAAGAATTTGAATTTGTAGCTAAATACATTGACGCCCAGCCAAAAGGCTAGATTTCCCAGACTCCTCTACAACTAGATATGATCATTTGGCTAAGTTTTGGCCAATAAGATGTAAAGTGACAAATGTGACTTAGGAAGAATCCTTTCTACTTTCTGCTGCCTAGAATGTAGTGGCAATAGCTGGAGCTTCAACAGACGTAACAGACCAGGGGGACCTCGGGAATGGAAATAGCACATGGTGGCAAGAAGTTAAATGGGGTTCAAGTCTGACACTGTGGAACAGACTTTTTTATATAAAATAAATGTAATCTTCCATTTTAGGTCTTTTTTATTCACAGAAGACCTAATCTTACCTAATACAACAGGATACCTAACCACATGAAGTGGTTGTAAGAGTTTGACTAAGTGTGAGAGTACTTTGTGCTCAGAGTGTTTCCCTAAAATCCTGGCAGCATTATCTGCTCTGTGAATAAAGGGTTATATGGTCAAACATCTCTGAGAAACAGCACATACTATATCCCCCTGTAGAAACTATACTATTCATATTATCATAGAAAAGACTTTATAAAGACTAGATGCAAAGAAATATATTTTTCTGTGCTTATTCCAAAATTTCCCAATCTCTTTTGACTTTGTTATCTTTCTCCCATGTGATACTTATAAAGAGCTAGCTTTATAGGAAACGGTTTGAGAAATTCTGGGTAAATTTATTATTAGCTAATATCAAAATTATTGTTATTAGCCTTACAATAAGGTTTACCTAATTGAATTCACTACTACTTCGGTCCAGGCCCTCATGGTATAATTGCTTTCATAACTCTCTAAATGTTTCCTACAGCACGGTTGTTAATTTTATCAATTTATAATTGTTTGTGTGATTACATTTATGTCTCCCTTACTAGGCAGTAAGTTCCAGGTAGGTACTGGAACTGTTTTGCTCACCAATTTAACCCAACATGAAGCAAAGTATCTGGCACATAATAAATCATGTGCCCAGTAAATAGTTGCTCAATATATGCATGATTTCTGAGCTTTGCTTTAAATCAGGCACATTGTGCAAATGTCAGTGATGAAATAAGCATAAATCAATTTTGGAAGAAGAGATAATGCTCACTTTGAGGAGAAGTTTTAATCACGTTTTGTTCTCTTAGTTAGCATGTAGGCCATTAACTCCTGCAGGGCCTATGTGCAATCCTAATAAACAATAGAATGCCCTTCTAAGGGAGCAAGCAAAGGAAATCCTGAGTAATAGTGACCTAAAGACAAAATGGAATTTTTTTTCTTTTATTTTTTCTTTTTATGTTCTTTCAGTCTTGACGTAGCTTCTCCTTTATATCCTTCTGTTCAGCTATTCACCAGATGGTTCTCCAGGTTGATTGTTCTATAATTTAGTTGTAATTTTAATGTGGTCATGGGAGGAGGCAAGCACAGCATTAAACCTACTCTGCCATCTTGACCAGAACTCTCAAAATAGGAAATTTTTAATGTGTTTTTAGATAAAGGGCAAAAATGTACCTCAGAGTTGTCAGCAAGTTGTTAAAGGCACACCTCGGAGATTTTGCAGGTTCAGTTCCAGACCACAGCAATAAAGCAAGTCACACCCCATACGAAGAATACTTTCCCACTGAAGGCTGAAGTTTGTGGCTTTTTAAAGCCATAATCTCTTTGAAATTGATGTGCAATTTTGGAAAAGCCATTTGGTTGTTGATCATTGCAGGCAGGGAGCTGGGGTGGGAACTTGAGGGAACTACCTTTTACTGAACATGTTATGTGCTGGGCACTTCACAGACTTTATCATCTGTACAATGGGGACAATAATTGCAAGTATTTAAACAGGTTACTATAAATAAAGTAATATCAATATAATTTTTTAAAGTGAGTTATAATCTTTTTGCTGGTGAAGAGTCTTGCCTTAATTTTATAAAAAGTACAACATCTGTGAAGTGTAATAAAGCAAAGCCCAATAAAAGGAGGTATGCCTGTACTAATAAGCTCAACTGGCCTGGATATCCAAGAAAGATCACTTACATGGTTGAAAATTAATGTTGGCTACTAACTAGAGCCTATCTGAAGCAGAAAACCAGTGTGAAAAACATGGCCTCTCCACGTGATTTGGGATTCCCATAGACAGAGGGCTGTGTTCCAAAAGGAAGCATACTAACAAAAAGTAACACATCCAGCCAAAAGATTTTCAGATGCAAGGATTTTTAAGACCTAGCCCTGGAAGTCTCAGAACATCACTTCTATAACATTCTATTGGTCAAGCCAGTCACTAAGTTAGCTCAAATTCAAAGAGAAGAGAGTGAGCCTCCACTTCTCTGGGGAGGAACAGCATACATTTACAGGGAGGGAGGAAATTCACAGCAGCACATTTTGAAGACTATCAACAATGATGACATTTAAATTATGACAGTAATTAGAATCATTTTGATTTTTAATATTTTGATAGCTGTATCAATATAACTGGTTCCTTTATAATCCTATTTTATTTTATTTTATAAGAAAAAAACAAAAAATATTCAAGAAATGACAACTATACATAAACCAATAATTGGGAAATCATGAATTATTTAATTCTACATTTCAAAAATATATGCATGGAAAACAGACCATATAGAAAAAAAGAAGTACATAATTCAATTCTATCAAGTGAAAATTTTCTTGCTGTATATTAAGGACCCCAAGAGCAGCTGTTCCTTACTTGACTTGTACTTCCCCAGCCTCAATCAGGACAAACTATACATGCAAATATTCAGGTCCTCTTCTTTTGTAAGAAATATAATTCCATGAGACAAATTTCTTGAGAATAAAACTAGGTAAAATATAAATTCATGCATTTAAGGAAAGAGAAAATTTTATTAATTCTCAGCAAATTTGTAGCAGTTCAGGTTATAGAATGTGGGGTTGGTAAGAACTTTAAAAGTGATTTCTTAGTAAGCTGACCAATTCATCCTGATTTGCCATAGACTTTCTAGGTTTAATCATGAAAAGTCTGGTGTCCCAGGAAACCCCTCAGTCCTGGGTAAACCAGAGTAGTTCATCACTCTATTTACTAATGACTTTAAAGAGACTAGCTCCTAATATCCACATCTCCAAAATGGATTTCAATGGGTACTGGTTTCAGTATTCCAAAGTTGAAAGGAATTAACCAATGGACTACTGCTGCCTATTTTAAATGACCTTCATTTCTTACCGCCAGAGCTAAATTTGTAAGAATTATACACAATATTCTAAATCTTTTAAAAATATATATTTGTTGTGCTGCTTTAAATTTTTTGTAATACTGTACCCCTTTAGAAAAAGAGTGATATCTTAGAGAATATAGCTTACTTTATTTCCCAAACTGATAGAGCTCTACAAATTGACCAATTCTATTAGAATTACCCTATCATATGAGCCTATTAATTTGGAACACTTGGCAGTATTCTAATCAGAGAGTGACCAAGGATAACCTGGTTGTCAACCTAAAAGTGCTGCTGTCTCATCAGTGAGTTATCGCTTTTAATTTTAACAAAGATATGGGGATCCTTGAGACATTAATCCCTACAGGGTTCTCATGAAAATCCAGTGCAGATGCGTGAGACTGTAAGACAAGGCAAGCATTACATTTGCCTTTGATTTGTAGGAGTCTCCAGAGAGTGTAGAGTTTATTCTCAGATAATTTCTAAATTACTGTCTTTTTTAGTCCTCCTTGGAAGATTTACTGTTAACCGCCTCCATCATCTTGGTGGTATTGCTCTTTTCTTGCCTTCTGTTCTAGCTCTCCTCCTGGTTTCATGAGTGTTCCTTCTTTGATTTCTCTTTCTGACACTTACATTAGAATTTCCTCTAAGATACTATCACCTAACCCCTCCTTGTATCTCTTTGTGATAGTTCTCATGTTGGCTCTATCCTTGGTTCAATCTCCAAGACTTCCTTAGCCAATTCTCTTGAGGATTACCAAATCTAAATCCAGATTCCCAACTGACTTCCTTCCCAAACTCCTGATCCGCATTTCCTGTTACCATCTAAGCATCTGCACATGAAATTTTGTCTACATCTATAATGCAATTTATTATCCTCCCTGTTAAACCTATTATTTCCCCTGCATCCTCTATACCTACTGATGACATTCCTAGCCATTCACTCATACAAAAAAGTTCTGAGTCATCTTTTCAGCCTCATTCTCTTTACCCTTCACAATTAATAAAATAGCCAAGTCCTGCCAAGTTCTGCTTTTCTATCAAGTTTATAATACATATTTATATTTTTCCATAGCAATCATCAATGAATTTGTTGTTACTATGAAACTGGTAATTTATACTGTTAAGGTCAAAATACACTTAAAAGTTCTGGGGAAAATAATGCATAATTTCTTTAAAAAATAGTTTTAAACTGTGCATGGAAGTATGCAGAAGTTACATAGAAGAGGGAAGTTGTTAGAAGATAAAGTACATCTATTACAACTGAATAAAAGCACTCACTGTAGGTGTATACCTGTTAGGGTCACACTTCTGGAAGACTGGAGTCAGAAGTTGGTCAAGTTATAAAAGCAATGATTCTCTAGGTGGGGCTAAGTACCAAAATAAGCCCTGGTCTCTTACATATTTCACACTTGCTAATATTCCCCACATCAAAATTATGATCTACAAACCCGGGATAAGTATATCCCCTCCTAGAAAATTACTATGATACTAACACTAATGGAGTACAACAATGAGTGTGTTTCTCAGGTGAGTGATGAAAAAAGAGTTTGAAAAACCACTCAATTAGTTCCAGCAAGTTAGCAAGCCATAAAAAGTATCAGGGCCAACAAGGCTTTGGGTCCCGAGAGATTCTCAGTGAGTTCTAATTAGCCGAAACAAACACACTGATTGAGTT
>NW_006494614.1:34187163-34194752 GCF_000325575.1 Pteropus alecto | reverse complement strand
TTTATTTTAATATATTTTTAAAATTATGTTCCTTCTGTTACTTGTAGGAAATAAAAATCTCTACTTTTATTTTAATCGAAACTTAATTTTTATGGAGAAAACATACACATAGTTAAAAAATACTTTTTAAAAAAAATTTCCACTCCTGGTTACCCACCCAGGCAAGGCCACTCCATCACAGGCCTTGGTCAATGGTTAGGGTATTTCCATTATTAATTTATAATAAATCATTTGAATCATGGTCATTGCAACTGGAAGGAGCCCCCTAGCTTCCAAGTATGTCTCACAAATGTAATCTTATTTTAAGGACACAAATCTAAAACAACAAATAAAGCTACAGTATTCCTTCTAAATTTTAGGAGGCAGTTTGCAATGCTAGGTTGAGAACAAGGAGACTGAAATTCTGCTCTTACCCCTGGTACGAAATATAATAAAAGTTTGGGCAATAATATTAATGTGTTTCATAGCACTTCACAATTTTTAAAACACTTGCATTACCTTAGCTCATTCTAGTTGGGCTAGATAGCCACTAAGTTCCCTACCAGCTCAAAGATTCTATGTATCTATATTTTATATATATATTACGATTTACTTAACACAAGTAAATGCATGTAAAGACACTCCAAAGTAAAACAAATTACTAGATAATCATTTAGTTCATCAAAGGAGTCCATATTGCAAAGGATTTTGCTCTTAAATTGCTTTAAACTGTAAGTTTCTACAGTATATTTGCAGTCTGCGGAAATACCTGCTTCCTGGCGCCTGAGATCCTGATTTTTCCTTCTGTGGGAAGGATGTAGCCTAAACATCTTTTACCTAAGTAAAATTCACAGAGATCTAAGTTCCCCTCTAAGAAAATGCCTAAAAGGAAGGAGATTTATACAGTATCTAAAAGATCGTTTGATCTTTGGTTCAGATTTTCTTTTTATTTATTTTTATTGGATAATAATGCTAATTAAAGTTTCTGTGTCAAAATATCTCTTAAAATAATATTTGTCTGTGCTTCCCCATAAAATCTTAAGGAATAGCTCTCCCATTTATATTCTAAATAGGATTAAAGAAAATTTTGGACTTTTAATTTCTGCCCTGAAAGAAAGAAAATCGCTCAAAATATTTGTGCTTCATTTCTCCCCTTTCCCCACCACGCTCTTCTCTCCTATGAAGAGGTTTCTGCTCATGCATGTAGACTTGGCCACAGGTTGCAGTCTAAACACTGTCACCCATCCCATCACAGAGTGAGCAATCCCAGATTGGGGGCCCAATTATGCTGGATGGTTGAAGACTCTCACTTTCAGGCAGGTAAGAGGCTATACGATAACACCAAGTATTATAGATAATAAAGAATAAATAAACTAAAATCCTTTGATCAGTCTGTCTCCTTGGTGTTCTTCAATTTCTGACTTGTGTAAGGCAACAGAATCTAAAGTCTGCCCAGAGTAGGAAGACAGCACAAATTTACCAGACCCTAAAAACACTCAAATCTTTTGAATTAAGTCAGGTACATCTGCTCTTAATTACGTGTGTACACACACACTCACACACATAAACACATTCATAGTGGTAGATTAAAGATAGTTGCAAGTTCTTTGCTATTCTTCTCATTGAGAGTGGAGCTTAATTCTCCTTCCCTGTATCTGAGCTCATTTTAGTGCCTTGCTTGACCAAGAGAATGTAATGATTATGATATTCTGATGCAGCTAGGGCTGGCTCAGAAGGCACGTAGCTTCCAACCAAGTTTCTTGGGCTCCTTACTCCTGGGGAACTCCTTCCTAGGCTGTTTCTTCTTGGAATCCAACTGCCACTATGTGAGAAAGCCCAAGAAGTCCCAGAGAGAAACTCATGTTGAGAGGAACTAAGACTTCTTAGCTGACTTCCCTGAGTAGCTTCCAGCCAATAACCAGCATCAACCATCAGTTATATGAGTGAACCTTCTTGGACCATGCAGACAAGTTGAGCCTTTAGATGACTGAAGCCCATCCACTATCTGACTGCAATGCATGGATGACCCCAGTAAAACTACCCCAGCCTAGCCCTACCTGATAAAATTGTGAACAAAATAAATTGTATATTTTAAGCTGTTAACTTTCTAGGTGGTTTGTTAAGTAAAGACAGATTTCCAGGACACACACACTGCAACAGTCATCCTTCTGATGCCGTGCATCATAAAGAGGACTCCACTAACTCGAGTTTAAATTTCTTCCCTTTCCTACTTGCTAGTAATCCAGAATAAATGGTGTGATGGCTTGTATGACTTTTCTGTCTCATCCAAATGGGACAAGACCAGAATTTTGAAAACTACTCAAGCTACAGAGATAACACTAATATTTATAATATTTTGTCTCTAATTGATGTCGCAGACCTAAATTTCTGTATTGTGTGTATCTTACCCTAAATTAGTTATAATATCAGGTAAGGAAAAGGTAAATTAAGTTAATAATGCTATATTCACAATATTTTGTCAAAATTCCTTCCTCTAAAAATTACTTTCTGATTTATGATCATCTTACCTCACGTCACCAACTTTAATGCCTTGAGACTTAACAAGGAAATGTGTTAAATATTGCCGTCTTTGAACATCACATGACTTGGATGAACTTCTCTGCTATTTAAAGTACCCAAGTATTGAAAATCTGAACAAACAGAAGAACCATTATAAAAGAAAAACAGTTCTCTCTCATTCATCTTCAAATAAGGATAGTTCAAAGTAATACAGAAAATGGAACACAGTGAATTCTATCATACACACAAACACATACACACACACATACAAACATGCTGGAGGCTATATGATATCATATCTGTATCCTTCAAAACAGAATCCTATCATTTGGAATTATAATACATTTTCCTTTCTTTCATTAAGCCTGCCCTGCATGAAAAGGGTGTCATCTTGTCATAGCTGAAACTCCCTCAGAGAAAGCAATGGGAACATCTTACACAAATACTCTCAGATCAGTTCAAGATAAAACATAAAGTATAGTTTCATTTCAAGATCATTTTACCCATTGACCAGCTATGCTTGTGAAGTTTTGAAATTTTCGTAGTATGGTACATAGAACTTGTTCCTACCTTGTAAGATGTCTAGAACACAGTTAGACCAATTCTCCCAATATGTAGGAGGCAAAGACAATCAGACGTACTTGTTTGTGTGAAGAAAAGTTATCATAAACTAAACTACAAGAACAAATTCTTCATGATTACCTCAGCTTACTCCATATAATACCACTGAGAAGAATTTACAGCTCTTTCAAAATCCAATGTCTATAAAGACAGAACGCCTTGAAGGAAATGGTGCCATACTTAAGATATCTTTTATTAGTACAGTAAAGTCCTATTTTTATGGAATAGGTTGGGTCTGAGGTCATTCCATAAAATTGATTTCTCAGAAAATGGAAATAGGCAATTTACCCTAAGAATTTTATTGAAAAATTATGCTATTCTATTTGAATAATGATGGGAATGTTCTACACATTTCCTTTATTAATGAATTAAAATACACAAAACACCATAAAATTATATTAGAGGTTCAAAAGTATCACTTAAATCTTCTTTACCAGTCACTTTCATTTTATAAAATCAGCAGTTCCATTAAAATCGTATTATGTAAAAATGGGTTTTTACTGTAATAATAGTTATTACCTATTTAGCTCCCAAGGATGTTGTGAAAATTAAATAATAAGCCATTGGAAAGCAAATACAAAGTGTCGCTAATACCAGAGGCCAAGAAGGGCAGCCAGATGGAAAAATGAAGGAAAAGAGCACCTGATACATTAAAAATCACAGCTTTCACCTATAATTCCATTACTGCCAATACTCAATGCAGTAGTCATGTGTGCTGACGTGATCTCATTTAATCTTTTCAACATTATAATATCTTAATTATAGCCCTCATAATGATGAAGGTCAGAAAGGTTTAAAACTTGTCCAATGTCACACCAGTTGGTAAATGTCAGAATCCAAATGTGAACCCAGGTTGATCCTTGTCGACAGCTCCTGCTGTATCTCCTGAAGCATCACTATCTACCCAAGATGACTTTGTGTTTTATAACTGCTTCTCAGCCTCTTACTCTACCTTTCAAGGTCCATTTCAAATGCCTCTCCCTCCACAAAGCTATCTCTCTTCTACTTACCTAAGACACTTTGATTCTAAATACTTCTGTTTTGATTACAATTATTTGTTATATTAATATATATTGTGTGTTTTGTTAACCCAGCTTATATCACTAACTGAGGTCACAGCTGTATCTGACTTGCCTTTGTAGCCTCAGATTGGGAGCACCTGGCTCAGTGCCTTGAACACAGTATTCAGTAAATGTTGGTTAAACTGAATTAGAAAGGAGTGTTAACTTGAATTACAACTAGATTTGCCACCAGATGCAAAGCAAATGTTTTTACCAATGGCTCATTACATCAGACACCTCTTTGAGAAGTTTCTCCAGTTTTTCTGTGTGTGTGTGTACCTAATGGGGATGTGGTAAGCCTGAACTCCTCAAGTAAAGTATCCGACATATGCTAGGTACTCAGGAAATAGTTGTTTCCTTCATTTTAATTCCACGTGAAGGGAACAATGTGAACAGCAAGCAGAGAAGTATGAATTCAGTATAAAATGCGGACTTATTTGAACCAGAGCAGGCAGGGGTGGTGAGTTTTTAAAAATGTATGATAAAGAGTTAGGGCACTGAAACCAAACTGATTTTCTGCTCCAGCTTCTTCAGCATCTTTACTTACTAACTGAATAAAACTTGGGCAAATTACTTAACCTCTATGTGTCCCAGGTTTCTCAGCTATAAAAAGGAGAGTAATAACAGGATCCTCACAGAAAGTAGTTGTGAGAATTAATTGAGAAAATCCATGTAGAACACATAGTACAGTTCATGGCATACACAAAGCATTCAAATTATAGTTGCCGCTATCACCATTATCATCATCATAAAAATCTCTATTCTTAGGAATCTGTTCAAAAGAGAAGACATTACTTTCCACAGACCTGTAAAATCTTATAGTTGTAACTGTGTCACACTCAGAGGTTTATTTCTGTTATTAAATTATGGATGGTAGCACTGACATGTGCACTTCATTCAAGCAATACTTATTGTCTCTTTTGTGCCAGACTTTGGTAAACAAACATACTCAATTCAAAGTGAAAGAAACTAGGAGAGCCACGAAAAGGTTAAGAATGCAAGCCGCAAATAGAAAGAGGAGATAAATAAAGCCCAAAGGTCAATCAGAGGTCAAAATACCAAGGTTTACCAATAATCAGAAGAGAAAAATAAGCCAGAACGGCTCCTACATAAAATCCAAAACTGAACAGAACAATGAATTAAAATGCTGGCCACTATAAGATAATTTGCTGGAGTTCAAAGGCTTATTAAAGAAGAGGAGAAAGACAACAGGAGAAGAGTAAGGACTTCAGTTATTATATATTACATATCTGTTTTCATTTACTTATCTTTCCATTTGAAAACTAAAAGTAATGAACAGTAACTACATGTTTTAAAAATCTTAACTACTCTGGTTCTCACAATAATACTCAGGACCAATTGACTATACATCCAATGCCTATGACCACCCTCCTACACACCTTTCTTCAAAGCACAATTTGTTCTATTTAAAAGTAACTTCATGGAGAATTCAGGTCCATCTTATAAGATGACCATGAACAAAGGATGATAGAGAATGCCAGAGGCTCCAGGCAGCCAGGGCACACAGTGGATACGATCAACTGCAATGCCAAGCAAGATAGCTAAAATTGCTCCTCACTCAGCATAAAGGTCCCAAAGGATATTAAAAGCTTGGCATCCTTCAAAAGCTTCTCTTGCTTCCTGCATAGGGTGGGAGAAACGGCTTGCTTAGCAGGAAAAACCATAGCCCAGGGCCAATCCGCTGGCTAGGTTCATCAAAGAGATGGCTGGAACAGAACAGATTTTTTATTTTTGTATAGGAATGACTCATGAGCTTGTTTATTCAAAAAATTACATCTCCACTGAGAGAGGTGGATGATAGGGGAGTTGGATAATAATGATAGTTCAAGTTCGTATTGGTCAGCCCACTCACTCTTGTCCCTCGTCTCTCTATGCAGTTACACAGGCATTCCGCCATTGCCCAGAAGATAGTATGTTTTAATCATCATGCTGCCCTCATTTTTCATCATTAATAAAGCAAACAACACAAACTACTCTCTTTTGTTTACTCTTAGTCCTTTTAGAGAAAGAATGTACTTGATTAGTTAAGAATATGGGCTTGGAGTAAGAATTCCTGGGTTAAGATTCTGATTCTGCTCAATTGCAAACTGCGTGACCATGGGCAAGTTTTTAACTGTCCTGGGTCTCTGTTTCTGTCAGTAAAAATGGGGATAAAAATATTATTTATATCACAGAGTTATTGTGGGGATTAAATTGGTTAACATATAGAGACTAATTCCCACCATATTGTTAGTTTTCAACAAATGTTTGATATTATCATTATTATTACCTCACAGATGACCAAATGTTCATCTTCCAATACAGATCTTTTTATTCAGTATTACCTTAAGAAGTTCAAGTCAAACCATAAATGTAATTAGGTTTTTTACGGAAAATATATTTGTTCTATGAAAAATATTTTCTTGAGGATAGATTTTCTGGAAATTATAGTAAAATTTCTTGAGGATAGATTTTCTGGAAAATATAGTAAATTCTTAAGAAAAATTTTATAAGTAAGTATGAATACGTGCTTCTGTATATCTGAGGATATACATCTTTCTCCTATAAGTATGTATATAAGGAGAAAGTTCTAGATAGACTTATGCATAGACAGATAATTGATAGATGATAGATGGATAGATGATAGATAGATAGATGGATAGGTAGATAGATAGACAGACTTTTATTTTTCTATTTAATTTACCTGTTCCTTTTTTAACATCTTTGAAAAATCATGTCAACAGAAGAACTTACTTGTCATTTTTTTTCAGTCCTCTATGTAAAAGATATACAAAGGTAAAAAATAAGAAGGCGTTTGCAAATTGCTTCTTTTCATACACTTGGTGTCTTTCAAATACAAGCTGTAAGTCTGTTCTCTGACACATAAGAAAATTTATCCAGTTAGTCAATTATTTTAAGTCCTCTTCGCATTGTAACTACTTATTCCACCTTTAAAGAAGGTAGGCTGAGCTATCTTTTCTGGATTTCCCTGGATTATAAAATTCTTCTATATTAATCCAAAAAAAGAAAGTTTGTAGACATAAGTACCTACTTATTTCTACATTATTTACTGTGTTGTACAATGTATTTAAATGACAAATAATCCCCAATTGGATCAGCCTGGTTTAGTTTGTCTGTGATTATTTAGTTCATGGACTGTTGTACTCACTGGGTAAAATCAGGACGTCATCTCCAGGACCTGGAATGGTATGGTTGTGTCCTCCCCACCCCTCTTCAACACCTGTCCATGCTTCAGGGAGGGACCATTTTAAAGCCGATTCAGGTGCAGAGGTAGAAGCTAGAAAACAAAGGAAAATAGCAAGAGTAACTGAAAATCTGATTTGGTATGATAACTTGAAAATTGTATTATTATTTTAGAATGCTGGTGATATTTTTACCACCCAAAGA
>NW_006494614.1:34168512-34185592 GCF_000325575.1 Pteropus alecto | reverse complement strand
TGTCTGTGATTATTTAGTTCATGGACTGTTGTACTCACTGG
The DNA here is from genome assembly GCF_000325575.1 of Pteropus alecto. Lineage (NCBI taxonomy): Eukaryota > Metazoa > Chordata > Mammalia > Chiroptera > Pteropodidae > Pteropus > Pteropus alecto. The sequence continues at coordinate 34,185,551 of NW_006494614.1, read as the reverse complement.
GTAAAATCAGGACGTCATCTCCAGGACCTGGAATGGTATGGTTGTGTCCTCCCCACCCCTCTTCAACACCTGTCCATGCTTCAGGGAGGGACCATTTTAAAGCCGATTCAGGTGCAGAGGTAGAAGCTAGAAAACAAAGGAAAATAGCAAGAGTAACTGAAAATCTGATTTGGTATGATAACTTGAAAATTGTATTATTATTTTAGAATGCTGGTGATATTTTTACCACCCAAAGAAGGGGTTTTTTTAATATTTATAAACTTCCAAAAAATATATATATCAGATATGAAGCCAGTAATTATTCAATCTTTTGATTACCTCCACTTCTAGGAAAAATACATCCTATTTTTGGTATTAAACATCGTTTTGCCATATTATAAATATCACATATGCTTATCATCAAATATTTGGAAAATGCAAATATCGAAAGAAAAAGAAAAAAATAATTGTCTACAATCTCACCACCTAGAGATAGCAGCCATTAACCTTTTATTTAAATTTCCTTGCAGAATTTCTCAGCATTTTAATGTAACTGAGACTATATCATCTACGCAATTTTAAATCCAGTTCTTATTTTACTTAGCTTAGCAGTTTTTTGTATGCATTTTCTAATGTCATTAAAATGCCTTGTAAACATAATTTTAATGGCTACATAATATTCTATCTCATAAAAAGCCCATAATTTACTTAATCCCTAATGTTTGATATTTAGGCTCTTTCCACTTTCTTTTTAAATTATAAATAAAAGTGTTAAATATCTCTATGCAAATTTGCCAGTAAGCTTGATTTCTTCTTAAAATAGAATTTTAGCAAATGGAATCACTGAGTCGAATGGTATGATCTCACAGATCTTAATGCATATTAAAGACAGGATAACAACCTAGGTACTGTAGTAATTTCCATGCAGTTCATATGTTCTAAATGGTTTTTATTGATTCTGCCACCGATGATCAAATGGTATTTTCTTTTCAATCATCCCACTTGGCCTCTTCATCAGGGAATTGAAACATAAACCTACTAATTTCCAATTAGGAATGCCTAGTATCACATTATGCACAACACCTGGCCGAACTGGACCCACGTGTTCTTTTCTGGAATGGAATCCCTAGTACAGAGTCAGAAGAGGATGGAAAGGTTCACAGATGATCAAATGTTCATCTTTTAGTATAGACCTTCTTCTATTCAGTATTACCTTAAGAAGTTCAAATTAAATTATAAATGGAATTAAGTCTTATAGGGGAAATATATTTGTTCTGTGAAAAATATTTTTTTCTCAGGCTAGAAAAATTTCCCGGGAGTTTCAAGAACTCATATGATGGTAATCTCACGCTATTAGCAAGAGGGAAGAATCTCTTCCATTACTTGCTATTTCATAAGCATAAATAATCAGTGCCTTCTCTATCAGAATTGTCCTAAAAATGTAGGGATATGAAAAGGAATGTTATGCCACACTTGCCCCCAAGGAGCTAATAGCAATATGTAAGTTGTGTAAGCAAATATTGAAAGGATAGAACTCTAAAGGGAGTTATTTGTAATGGTACTTGACAAAGGGAGGACGTAAGATCTTGCCAGGGCAGGATTCCTGGAGAGGGAGCATCTGGGGTGCATTTTCAAAGCTTAGTAGCTATAAACGTAAAGGGAGAGTGGGAGGCAGTGAGGGTATGTAGTGAGAGTGTGCATTTCAGACAGAAAGACAAGCATGGGCAAAGGCAAGAAATAAGAGATCAAGTAGAAGAATTATAGGCAGTTTGGTATTGCTGAGCCACAGAGCTGGAAGGAGGCAAATGATGGGGTTGGAGAAATAATCAAAAGTCAAAGTGTGAAGGATAAAAAGATGGAGGAGCCAAGGATGACCTCTGGGTTTCCAGAGTGAGTGGTGATGGATAGAGATGTCCTTTAAGACAGGGTTTCCCAACCCCCAGGCTGCAGACCACTACAGGTCCATGGCTTGTTAGGAACCAGGCCACACAGCAGGAGATGAGTGGCAGGAGAAAGAGTGAAGCTTCATCTGAATTTGCAGCCACTCCCCAGCACTAGCATCATCGCCTCAGCTCCATCTCAGATCATCAGCATTAGATTCTCATTGGAACACTGGTCCCTGGTGCCAAAAAGGTTGGGGACACCTGCTTTAAGACATACATTAATAAATTCAGTTTGGGCCATGTAGAATTTCGAGTGTCTATGAGGCCTTCAGGTGAAGATACACAGCAACAGGGGATGACTATAAACCTGAAGGTTGGGAGGGAGCTCTGAGTCAGAGAAATGGATTGATAACAACCTAGGTACTGTAGTAATTTCCATGCAGTTCATATGTTCTAAATGGTTTTTATTGATTCTGCCACCGATGATCAAATGGTATTTTCTTTTCAATCATCCCACTGGCCTCTTCATCAGGGAATTGAAACATAAACCTACTAATTTCCAATTAGGAATGCCTAGTATCACATTATGCACAACACCTGGCCGAACTGGACCCACGTGTTCTTTTCTGGAATGGAATCCCTAGTACAGAGTCAGAAGAGGATGGAAAGGTTCACAGATGATCAAATGTTCATCTTTTAGTATAGACCTTCTTCTATTCAGTATTACCTTAAGAAGTTCAAATTAAATTATAAATGGAATTAAGTCTTATAGGGGAAATATATTTGTTCTGTGAAAAATATTTTTTTCTCAGGCTAGAAAAATTTCCCGGGAGTTTCAAGAACTCATATGATGGTAATCTCACGCTATTAGCAAGAGGGAAGAATCTCTTCCATTACTTGCTATTTCATAAGCATAAATAATCAGTGCCTTCTCTATCAGAATTGTCCTAAAAATGTAGGGATATGAAAAGGAATGTTATGCCACACTTGCCCCCAAGGAGCTAATAGCAATATGTAAGTTGTGTAAGCAAATATTGAAAGGATAGAACTCTAAAGGGAGTTATTTGTAATGGTACTTGACAAAGGGAGGACGTAAGATCTTGCCAGGGCAGGATTCCTGGAGAGGGAGCATCTGGGGTGCATTTTCAAAGCTTAGTAGCTATAAACGTAAAGGGAGAGTGGGAGGCAGTGAGGGTATGTAGTGAGAGTGTGCATTTCAGACAGAAAGACAAGCATGGGCAAAGGCAAGAAATAAGAGATCAAGTAGAAGAATTATAGGCAGTTTGGTATTGCTGAGCCACAGAGCTGGAAGGAGGCAAATGATGGGGTTGGAGAAATAATCAAAAGTCAAAGTGTGAAGGATAAAAAGATGGAGGAGCCAAGGATGACCTCTGGGTTTCCAGAGTGAGTGGTGATGGATAGAGATGTCCTTTAAGACAGGGTTTCCCAACCCCCAGGCTGCAGACCACTACAGGTCCATGGCTTGTTAGGAACCAGGCCACACAGCAGGAGATGAGTGGCAGGAGAAAGAGTGAAGCTTCATCTGAATTTGCAGCCACTCCCCAGCACTAGCATCATCGCCTCAGCTCCATCTCAGATCATCAGCATTAGATTCTCATTGGAACACTGGTCCCTGGTGCCAAAAAGGTTGGGGACACCTGCTTTAAGACATACATTAATAAATTCAGTTTGGGCCATGTAGAATTTCGAGTGTCTATGAGGCCTTCAGGTGAAGATACACAGCAACAGGGGATGACTATAAACCTGAAGGTTGGGAGGGAGCTCTGAGTCAGAGAAATGGATTTTTGCATCACCTGCTCAGAGGTTGTATTTGAAACTCTGAGGCTGATTGTGAGAGCTCCAGAGTATTATAGTATGAAAAGAGAAGATGCCTGCGGTCAGAACCATGGGGGAACACCCAGTTATTTTGTCTACCCAAACCCAACTCTACAGTAAGTCACGGTCTAATTAGGGCCCGGGGATAATTTAAAAGTATTTAGATTGTGGTCAAGTAGAAATCCTAGGTAATTTAATTATCACAAAATATACCCCACACCATGGAAATCAGGCAACATTTTCAAACAAGCCTTACTCAGAAAAATGTTTTATAAATATTTTATAAAAGCTAATACTATGGTACCTTTCTAAGTTTCCTTCCAATTTTGCCTCCTTTCCAATACTATACCCTAAATAGTCAGGTGGAGATAAGATAGGGGTGTTTGTTGAAGTGGCCACTAACTAGCACCACAAAGACTAGAAAAAGATGTCTTGATACCTTATTTCCAGTGATATTTTAAACAGGCAATGACAGGTTCTTTAAACCTTCATGCCAAGCCCCCAAACCCTTAATTGTCTCAATTTTATATCACGGATGTTGGAAACAAAACATTCTTCACTTTTGTCATCTTCACTCTTGTTTATAGGAGGGCAAAAGATGTCTTCAATTGAACAAAATAAATCTTAAGATAGTTATTTTACAGGATGTTATTGTGAATGAATTTGATCATTCTAGATCATCCTGTCTTTTAAGAACACTTAGTAGAGAAGGAAACACATTCCAGTCTACTGTAGGTATTCATATAGAAGCCAGTTAATATCTGGCTCCTATATAACTATTATTACTATAGAAAGGTGGGGAGAGAAAAAGAAGCCTACAACAATTAAAGAAGAATCCATCAGAGATAGACAGAGAGAACCAGGAGAGAGGACAATCTTGGAAGCCTAAGCAATAGAGCATATCAAGAGGGAAGAAGTGATCTTGTTAACACCAAAGTTCTGATAAAAGAGGGAATAAGAAATGGCTATTGAATTTGGTGACCAGGTCATGGGTGAACAGCATGAGAGCATTCCCAGTGGAGTGGTCAAAGTGGGAACCATTGTGGATTACAGTGGATTGAGGAATGTACTGGAGGGAGGGAAGTGAAGACATTGGATCAGATTATTTACAAAGCTCACTGAGGAAGGACCCGCTTTAAGATTAGAGATTCTGTCTCTGATCTGTCTTCCAAATCTTTACATAAGTTAGATTTATCTTGAAACTTGAGTCCTTGAATTTTGGTCAGGGCCAACATTTGTGGTGAAGCCTGACCCTGCTTTTCACAAACCTGTTATTCAACAACAACCAAAATTTGAAGCAGTCTTGAATTTCATATCTGAGCTCAATATTGTCCTCTCCATCTTAATTCTTCATCCACCCACGCTTTGTATGGCTCTGATTGAAAAGGAAGCTATTGTTTTGAGAAGTTTGCAGAAGAGATATCAACTGGAGAAGGATTAGATGAGTACTTGTAAATTTTGTTTTGTTTTAATTGGGAAGCAATGAAAAAAAGTAGCCAGTAAAGCAGGAGAAGTTAACTACACAAGACAAAATGTTATTTGCTGATGAAACAATATTCAGAAGATGCTGGAAGGGATGAGTTGACTTTAAACAGGAGAAAAGTTGATGAAATCTCAGAGACCAGAGGAAAAGAAATAAAGTTAGATCTGTGGGGATAAGGTTGGAAAATTTAGGGAGAGAATATATGATCATCTGAATGTTCTCACATGGCTGTGGACAACATTCGAAATTAGCCCCCACTGAAAAGACAATATGGCTGAGATAAAACCTTTTCAGAAATATTTTTATTTTCCATCAAAATGAGTTGCTTCACCCATTCCCCCACCCCATCGTTTATAAAACATCACGGACCTTAAGAAGAAACTAATAAAGCCAGTGTTGGAGGAGCATGAAAGACTTGCTTTGGCGTATCCAGAAACCTAGGTGCCATCTTGACCCAAATTTACATAAATCCTTACTCCAACCCACTATGCACCCATGTGACAACTTACATCACCACTACCTCCACTGTCTCTCCCCATCATTGGCTCATATGTACCCTAATTTCAGCTGCCACAACGACCAACACAATCTTGCACACAAAATAAGCCATCAAGTAACTGAGTGATCCTAGAGTCTCCCTACTGCAGGACATCTTAACCCATAATGTTTCATCTGCATTACATACATATGTTGAATCTCTGAATAGCTTAATATATAGATAGATTTCCATGAAATATTCCATTCTTGTTTTGTTAAAGAATTTTTGATACTATAATAATTTTACTATTTTTCATAGAGCTATTTTTTAAGAATAATACACACCTATGTTAAAAATTTGACATTAGTACATATATCCTATACTATGGTAATCAGGCAATGTCTTAGAAGCATATTAATATTTGAAATTTCTTCCTGATGAATGGTAATGTACTAATTCTGTAACTCCTTGTGCTTTAAGAAAGTTTTCTGTATCAAACTGTATGAGCTAGGAAAACTGGCTATACAGAATTAATTCTAATCTAACTCATAAATTCATATATGTTATAAAAAGGTAATTAAGCACCTTAGCACTTATATTACAGCAAGAAAAAAACACATTGAAATGAGCTGGGAAACTGAGTTCTTCTCTAGGCTCAACCACTGACTATTGATGTGACTAAGTAAACTTTAATCTCTAGGCTTCCATGCCCTCATTTGTAAAATGAGGCAATTGGATAAGATGGCCTGTGATGTTTCTTCCTTTATTAAAATTCTACAACTCCATGAAGCATTGGCTTTCTATTTACTCACATGTTGTAATTTACAGGCCAAATGAAGTACCTCCCAGTTAAACTGACCCCTCCTTAAAACTCCGTGGAGCTAGCCATCCACAGTGTCCTTCCAAAGAGTCCTTAACACAGAAATCTTTATACAAAGTGTTGAGTGGCATGCCGCCCTGACTACAGCTGATTGAACCAGGAATGGCTTCCATAAATGATCCAGCATCTTCTAAAGAGTCTTGGCATGAGATCATCCTCAAAAAGTAGGTTGTCTACAAAATGGTGACCGATCCAGCCAATCTAGTCTCTTCTCTGAGAATTTGAATTCAGGAGTTTCAGAAAGGAGAGAACTGTAAGATAATTTTCCTTGGTAACAGTTATTTTAAAGAAAATTTATTCATTGACTATTTAGTTAGTCATTTGATTGACATCTACAAGTGACCATAAGACCTCATAAAGTCAAAGACTATTGATCATCACTGTACCCCCCTGCACCTCCTATAAGAGGCACTCAATAAACAAGGCTTTTTGAACCACCTAAAACAAAACTGAAACAAGCTCATAGATACAAAGGACAAACTAATGGCCACCAGATGGAAGAGGTGTTGCAGGGACAGGCAAAAAAGGTGAAAGGGTTTAAGAAGTACAAATTGCCAGTTATAAAAATAGTCACAGTAACATAAATTATAGCATAGGGAATATAGTCAATAATATTGTAATAACTATGTATGATGCCGATGGATGCTAGGCTTATTGAGGTGATCATTTTGTTACATAAATGTCCAATCACTATGTTGTACATCTTAAACTAACATAAAATTGTATGTCAACTACAACTGAAAAAGAAATTTTTAAAAATTTTAAGTTAAAAAGAAGTTGCTTCATGTTGAGAGTGAATAAAGTTTATTCAGTTATCGAAAATAAAGAAAGTTCAGGAAACAGAGCAAAATGCTATGGCAGCTCAAAAACAAAGGATCATATTTTTCTTAGTCCAATAAGCGTAAAGTGGTAACCGTCAGTACTTCTAGTTTATAGTTTTAGTCCAATACCTTTGCTTCATTTATTTACTAATTTTGATGGAGGAATTAGATCATTTTCTAATTAGCATGGGCTCTGCTCTGACATAAGACAAAAATGCCACTGGAAATCAAAGGAAAACTCAGCCTTTGGAAAGATTTATCTCTGCTGCAAATGTATAGTTAAATTGACTCAGAATAAATAAAAACAAACAATGAAATATATTAGAAGGTGTTTATGAGTCATTTAGTCTTTGAGAATTTGGTTTTTATGAGTTAGAAAGATTTCACAGAACCATCTGACTTTAGGGGAGGGTTTGTTTATCCTGACTTTCTGAAATTACTGGGAACAATTAAAGTTTTGAGATACCCTGAATTTCTCTTTTCATTTGGTGAGGGCCTAATGGCCCATCTGCAGATCTGGACTCCTTTGTGCACATATGGTCCATAATTTATGAAATGTGCTTATTTACATGTTTTAATTCATGCCTTCCAATGTTTTGAAATACACCCTTCTTATATTTTTCTTTGACATGCAGACACATATTTTAGCTATAGAGCTGACACAATAGTGAGTTGTTAGGCATAAAAACATTAGGACTGATATCTGCATTTTATAAACAATATGATGGGAAGAATTTGTACAACTATTATATTCTGTTGTACCAGACACTTCTATGTGATGGGTTAATACTCACCTGAAACAGTTGGGGGCACACCTTCCTTCATCTGGAGAATTACTTGAATTTGGCCTTCACCTGAAACTGAATGCCAAAAGCCACAACCTGAATGTAATGCAAAGATCATCTTAATATGAAAGATATTTATATGAAAGAAAGGTGGCTAAATTCTCCTCAATCTAACTAAATTTTCAAAATAAAAAATGAAGTCCTTGTTAGTTAGTCTAACAATTGATTTCCAAGATTTGATTTTGCTCGCTTTTATTTGATTAAACTTAATTGCAGTGTGTCTCCAAGAGAAGTGGCACATAAATAATTAGGGAAAAAAAACTCTTGTAGCTATATGTTCTTTGGAGGCCAATGTTGGTCAGCCGGGCACACCACATACCCTATTTCCTCTCCATCACTTTGAAGGCTCAGTTTTTAGGATTCATGTATTTTTCACCAATAGAGTTCAGATCACCCATGAAATGTATTTGCTTTACCTTTATCTAAACAAATTGTCCTTTTAATGAAGGTTTCTCTCCACCCCCCTTTCACCTCCCATCTTCCAAACCAACTGAGCACATTTAAAAGGCCTGGGGTTCATTAATTTTAAGTGTTCAATAAATTAGTGGAAATAATCAAAAGGCCTGATTCTTTCTGATAATGACAATTTGATGTCAGTATAAACCAGTAGATTAAGCTGAGAACATATGCTCTTTTGCCAAGAGAGGCTGCTATAATTAAATAGTGAATGCATCTACAAGGTGCTCTCACGCCTGATTAATTAGTAATCAGGTGCACAAATTCTACTTTTCAGTAACACCTTGTCTTTTATTGGTTAATTACCTTTCTGCCTTATCAGATGTCATGGGAGCCAGCACCTCCCACCACTGGAGGGCCCAGCACTGCTGAAGGCCACAGCTTTGGGGCCCTGGTCAAAACCATGCTCTCCATTTGCTTTTCCCTGGAACTCTGAGCCCTTTCCTCCATCACAGAATGAAACAGACCAAGGATTATTCTAATTACAAAGCATAAGCTTCAGAACATTACAAAGAAAATCATCCCCAAAGGGATCCACTATGAGATCTCTCCTATTCTTCTATTCTCATTTTGATCATTGTTCTCATTTAAATTTTTTCCATTAAAAAGCATGAGTCTGTGGCTTTCTCCTTCTACTGTACACATTTTGAGAGTGGGTACAATGGCCAACATATTTCTTTACATGTTCTACTTTATCGCCACTTCCAAGACTTCACTTAGAATGTTTCTTTACCCTATTGTATATTTCACCCACTTTTTTGTATTAAAAATAATAACAATAATAATAGTAAAGCTGCTAGCTCGGTATCTTATCTCCTTATTCTAGAATGTCTAACTCATCCATTTCTGCTCACACTGGCTATAAATTTTCTAAAGTTTAAAAGCATTTTAAAATCATACTGTGATATTTATCCCAAGCTCATTCTCAAATTAGCAAATATTTATTAAATATCAATTGTGGTAAATTTAGGATTTCATCAATCATTAGTTCTATCTCTAAATCTTTGAGTAAGGTATTTTCTCATGTACCTTAAGATACCAGACATTGCTGAATATTTAGATATGTATTTTTTATGAACTAATCTAGAATCCTAAGTTTATAGTGCTCTACTAAAGATATTCAATATTAAACTGAAATTTTAACAAATTAAACAAATAAAGGCAGGAGATAACCCTTTTTAAGGAACCAAAAGACAAAATAGTAAAAATGTTAGATCAATCAGAAAAAAAAAGTGAAAGACAATATGGACAAGATCATATATAAAAACATGCAAAAGTTTGTAACAATAGAATATCTTCTACAAAATAAAAGAACTGAATATTTTAACAGAATTAAACTCTAAGAAAGATAAACTAGAAAATGTTTCAAAAATCATTTGCAAAGAGAAATTGGTCTATTAAAGATGTTATAGAGTTCCAGTAAAGATGGTGAAGTAAGGAAACACTATGCTTGCCTCTTCTCAGGACAACATCAAAATTACAACTGAACTATAGAACAACCGTCCTGGAGAATCAGCTGAAGCCTAGTTGAACAGAAGTCCTACAACTAAGGACATAGAGAAGAGGCCATTTCAAAACTGGCAGGAGGGGTGGAGATATGAAACAAGCTGGTCCCATATCTGTGTGTGGTGGTTGAGAATCAGGAGGGATATCTTGGCTGTGGAGATCCCCTCGGGGGAGTGAAGGGTCCTGGCCCAAGACCAGGCTCCCCAGCCCAGTATTCCAGTGCCAGAAAGAGAAGTCCCCACAACTACTGTTTGTGAAAAACAAAAGATTTTGTGACTGGGGAGGGGGCTGTGGGAGTTCCAGGCATCCATCTAAAAGGCCCATGCATGAACTTATTTACTGATAGACTCACTCACTCTGAGCATGGGCAGCAGCTTCAAAGGCATCAGAGAGGTATGGGGAGGAAATGAATTGTCTGGCTTCAAGGTGAGGGCTGGAGGGGCAGCTTTCTCCCAGACAGAAGTAGGGGCAGAACCCATTGTTCCTTCATTGAACCCTCCCTACTGTTGGTATGCAGATGCAGGCAGTCATCATATCTGAGTCTCCATCAACCTGGATTATACTGGTAACCCTTTCCTGGTGACTCCCTGAGGCCCTGCCCCACCCAAATTGCAGGCCTACCCAAGCCATTTCCAGTGGCTTTTCCATACAAATGGCCTCTCTTGGCTCATGCTGTGGACTTTCTTAAAATCTCTCAAAGGTCCACAAACCACAAATAAGTAGCATCTGGCCTTGGTGAACTTCATATCTCTTGTTGAGCAGCCCTGAGCCTGGCAGAGTGGCAGCCAGCTTTGGTTCATGGCTTGGCCTCTCAAGTGAGAGGAGGAGGAAGAGGAAAGATAAAAAAAATATGAATAATAAAATGGCAATAACTACATATCTACCAATAATTACTTTCAATGTACATGGATTAAATGCTCCAATCAAAATATAGAGTGGCTGAATGGATAAGAAAACAAGACCCTACGTATGCTGCCTACAAGAGTCTTCAGATCGAAAGACACAGACATGTGAATCCACACATTAATTGCAGCAGTGTTTACAACAGCCAAGATATGGGGGTGGCCTGAGTGTCCATCAATGGAGGAATGGATAAGGAAGATGTGGTGCATATATGCAATGGAATATTCCTCAGCCATAAAAAAGAATGAAACATTGCCATCTGCCACAACATGGATGGACCTAGAGGGTGTTGTGCTGAATGGAGTCTGTCAGAGAAAGACAAATGCCCTATGATTTCACTTACATATGGACTCTAAAGAACAAAATAAACAAACTAAACAGAAATCAAACAATACAAAAAGATGTTATAGAAATCATCCTTGTTAATAGTTTCCAAGTAGTTGTAGATTTCAGTACATCTGTGACCTCTTCCTTAAGACACAGCCACTGAGGCAAGGAAAGTAAAAGAATAAAGTTACATGAAATAGTCTTTTTCAAAACCACTCTGGTCATTTTATAATGATTTATTCAACCCCAAATAAGTATAATTTATACTTATAAGAGGGATGGTTGAGGGAAGGGAAGAATGGAAACATTATTCTTCCCACTAGGTAGATGAGGAAATTTGAAGTAAAGGGAAAATAATCAATGTATCCAAAATCTCCTGAGTGAAACAAATACCACAAATACCACACAGTGTAGTTATTAGTGGGATGATTAACCCTAAGACTGAAAAGGCTAACTCTCAACATTTCTGATTTCCATTATAGGTTATTCCACTTGTCCTGTCATTCACTAAGTCATCTACGCAGGCCCTGTTCTCAGTAAACCAAGGCTTCTTGACTGAGTGCTCATGTTTCTTGGCTCACGTTTCTACTTCTGCACCAATGGCTTCCGAACTGAGTAGCCACTGTTTTTATTTAGCCTCTACATGAACATAAACTATTCCCAACACTTGAGGAACCTCTTCCCCCAGAGATTGAAACTAAAACACACATCGAAGAGCTACTGCTTGCTTTAGTAAAGTGAGGGTGTGAATAAGTCTGGTTTCCTATACCACCACTTGCACACGTCCTTCCTCAGGCTGGTTCTGAGCATGTGAGCATGGTCCAGAGGACTGTTTCTTCCCTAGCACCATTGCTGTGTCATGAGAGTGGTGCCATAGGGTAGGGGGTGGCAGGGTCGGGGGAATGTGAGTGCTGGAATCTATCAACCTAAATTTGAATCCTGGGTCCAGTTTCTAGAACATGGGCAACTGACAAGTTATTCACTATTCTGAACCTCAGTCACTTCATCTGAAAATGAGAATAATTCTACTATCTTACCTCATAGGGGTTATTGGGAAGAAAAGATGAGATAATCTATGCAATATGCTTAGCACAGTGCCTGAAACATAATGAACAATAAATTTAACTATTATCAATATTGTTATCATGGCCTGCTCATTATTCTAAGAGTCAGTTAACACAATCCAAAAACTATGCTTTTATTCTTTTTACTCTTTACAGCTGTGCCTAATCATGATAAGCCATGGTATTCAGAATTGTAAGCAATTTAACCAGCTCTGCTAAAATTTGCTAAGTGCTTTGACTCTATAAAAGACAGTGTAAATGTTAAGTGACATTTCCAATTTGGATAAATACAAAGAGAAATAAAAATCATTTGAGAATAAAGGTATTGAATTGGGAAGAGTTTAAAAGCCTTACACAGGCTGTGAAAGTGTACATATGTTTTCTCAGTGCTTATGATTTCTGATTTTGTATTTGTAATACGAGAATGGTTAATCTACTCTGTTTATAAATAGAACTTATTGCAGTTGATCCTTCCCAGATTGTAAGAATATCTGATTGGTCCTCAAAAAGAAGAGAAGTCTTTGGGTCAATTATTGCCAAATTATTCCTATAAGTGCTATATGATCTGAGCTTGCTATAAAGAGACATCTAGAAAGAAGAGAAAATTGTGCTAAGAAAATAGCTCCTGGTAAGAAGAAAGAGAGTTACTTAGCTAGATATGATACTAGGGCCTACCAGAGTTATGTGCTATGTCTGGCAAATTTTGTTCTCACTAGGGCCCTAGGGAAGAGAAAAATTAATAATTCCCTTACTGCATAGGTCTCATTCTTTCTTGGAATTTTGGAGGGATAGATAAGTACCTATGTAGAAAGAAAAATCACATGGCATTTTAGCAGGTTGTAGACTCCTTTCCTAATTTATTCTTCATTCATATTCCCATTTGTACTTTGTCATTGAGGTTAATGCACATAATAGAACCCCTCATTCAGTCCACATCTATAAAGCATGAGTCAGCCATTGACAATGCATGGAGAGAACATGGCAGCAATTGCAATCTGTGTCTGCAGATTTCACCCTTTCTCACTCTGACTCATACCTTCTCTCTCTGTCTGTCTGTCCTGTACCCAAACTCAAGCTCTTTCTTCATGAGCCAGTTATTGGATTTGGTTCTCTCTCTGCATTTTTAGCTCAGCTTTTCCTATCCTCTATATCTACCTCTGCTCCTGGATCTGCCACACATACCTGCACACTGCGTCTCTGTTTCTCCCTACTTTTTCAGTGAACTTGACCTCACTCCTCAGAAATTAGCCTCTTTCACTTAGTCACAGAGAAAGCTTACTTGTCAATTGGTCCCTGGACAGCTGAAGCTTGATTCAGAGGACAGTACTCCTGGGTGATTACAGACACACAGAGAAAGCCACAGAGTCACCTTGGCCTTCATAACACAGGATCTTTCAAAGATCTTTACAGAAACATTATATGGAAATCCTGTGCTTCCCATATTGAGTCTTCTATTTTCCCCAATAACATTCATTCATGGAAGAGTATAATTTTTTTAAGTGTAAAAGAACTTGATCAAGACACCAACAGATAGATACATCTGCATTAACCACAGTCCTGAGAGTTAGCTAAATTAAATCGTCTTAATTAACTCAGAGAAAAATAACGATTGTTATTCTAACTCAGAGAGATGCTTGCCACAATTTCGTGGGGGCATTTGTGATTTTTCTGGGCTCTTTGCAGATCTACAGAACAAGAACTTCCAAGTAGGGACCTGGTAGCAAGCATTCCAGCTGTTTGCCCATGAGGCACATTTAGAAAGTACTGAATTGAGAAATTTTACAATTTCTCTCACACCTTACTCTCAAAAATGTAGTTTGTTCTCAGAAGCAGGTGTTCTCAGCAAGTGAGAAACCCAGATTTTAAAAAAAGGGATCCTTGTGTTCACACTTTTTATTTTTCATCGATTATACCAAAAACTTGCATTATATTCCCAAAACATAGAATATGAGATAGTAATTTTAGTGGCATAAAAGTTTTATTTTAATAGTTGTGAATGTTAATATATTTTAGAAAAACCGCTAGGTCATTAAACCTATGATTTTATGAATATTATTTCTTAAGCAGAGGTTAGGTTTTTAAAATGGGAATTGATTTTTAAAAATATCAAGCAAATAATAGTACAGGAGTTATAAGAATGTGACATATCATGAAGGTGGTACTCAAATATCTAAAGTTTAGGCACTATAGAGTTAGTAAGTATAGGTTTTCTTATGAATAGAAGGGAAAATTATTAGCTTACAAGGGTAGGGATATAAGCTTCGATGTAAAACAAATAAACAATAAAAAAAATCACTAATATACTAGAAAAAGTATAGAACCTGAGTCAGAAAAGCTGAGTTTGAATACTAGTTATACCACCTGTACTCTGCCCTGCACAAATTAAGGCTGGCCACAAGCATCACTAAGAATTAACTCCTTAATCTGAGTGGTTCCTAGAAAAAGTATGATTCTGACTTCCAAGTTTTTCTTCCTTCCTTCTTTCTTTCTGCTTCTTCCTTTCTTCCTTTTCCTTTTGGAGAAGTTGCTTGCAATCAAGAGGACAAATTCTTCTTCAATGCTCCAGCTCCTGTTCCATTCTCTGATTTTTGACGTAGAGGTTTGTGCATTTCCCTGAAGTCAGTCCTCTATATTACTGGTAAAAATCCTTGGGGATCTTTGGGGAATTAGTTTTCTATAAGAATGTAAATTAATTTATTAACTAGAATGCTGTAGATTGCCTTAGAGGGACTCAGCATAGGAATGGCTACAGAGTTTCGAAGGATTATGATTCTGCTCTGCTTATAAAATCCTCCGAAAAAGCTCTGGGGAGCCAGTTGAGTCCTCTCTCCATCTTGAATCCAAACAAGATTCCATCTCAAAGAGCTGCATAGGGTCATGGAGACCAGCTGAAGAACAGAAGGGTCTAGGCAGCAGCATACTCTATCCCAGTGCCCTCAGCGCTTTGAGAAAAGAGAAAGCTAAGCAGTATCCATGATCTCTTAGCCACAAACTTAAGAAAATATTCCTAATTTTCAGATCTCCCAAGTTAACAGCATCTTTTCTGAGCATTCTGTGACTTGAGTTCTTCAGGGCACCTAGTGCAGACAATGAAGTCCATCTGTCTCTCTACATACGGCCCTCTTGCCCTCATGGACAACAGCTCCAGCTTCTCACCAAATAGCCTGCCTTTATCTTGGTCGGGGGAACACTTGGAGACAAGCACTCGCCAGCCTGGCTGAACATGTCTCTTCAGTCAGATCAGAAAAAGGTGGTACGAAGGAGCCTCTGAGCCTAGCAGGCAGACTTTCTCAGCTGCCGTCTCACACAATATACCAGTTCAGTTTAGCTCTGTTGTGAGAGTTGGGGCTGTGTGAACTCGGGAGCGCAACGGTGAATGGTTCAGCATCTGATATGAATTTATCACCGGCTGCTGGTTGGGTGGGGAATAAAGCGAGTGTAAGGGCTGTGAGTGTTTAATGCACCCGGCCACAACCCAACAGTTTGTCCTAACGAGCCTTTTACCAACATAAAAGGACAGGGTCAAAAGTAAGTTGACCCCTGACAGAATGTACAATTATTAGAAGAGGGCTGTGCACGAGCAGCTGCTGGAACCCCACTGGTTCCGCATGGGGCTTCCAAGAGTCAGAATATGAATAATCAACTCAAGGTTGTTTTCTCCACCCCTCTCAACCCTCACCACCTCCCTCCAATCTTGTCTCCCTGTTTTAGGCAAGTCCTATTATATTTCTACAGGAAGAAGCATAGCCCTCCCTAGCAGCTGCAATAATTGTGTTCCTATTGTGATGAAGACCTCCTCCCGGCCACCCCCCTACAAGTGGCCATTGTCAGCGGAGAGTCAGTGATTATACGCTTCGCCTGATGCTTTGGGGGACCCAGCTGCCTAAGTGCTGACACACCAGCGTGTGGAAGACCAGGGAGGGGGCTGGTGGAGGTAGAGACAAGAGGTGGGGGGGTTCCACGTCTGTGAGATGAGACTCTGACATACCAGACCTTTTGCATAAGTCAAGCCCAGAACAAATGAGGCTTTATCAGGCCCCAGTGACGAGGGGTCTCATCTCCCTTTGAAGTGGAGCTGAGCATGGGGCCTAGCAGCTTTTCCTCCTTTGGATCCAGCAAACATCCTTCTTTTGATATGCTACATGCTCATTATCTCTGCCCCAGTTAATGGTTTTTGATTGAAGGGTGGCGGCTGGGATGCCGAGAAGATCGTTAGAGAGGCTCCAACCAGCCAAGTCTGCAAGAAAGGCTTTCCTTGTGCCTGGGCCTAAATTTGGAATTTCTTAACAGTGTGTGCTTGTTCTTAGAGGCAGATAAGGGCTGAGCGTGAAATTCTTAATTAAGCAATAAATAGAGAGTGGGGTGTCAGCAGATGTAGCCAGTAGCCATGGCAACGGGAATCACATGGGCAAGAGAGCTAAGACTAGATGTAGGCCTCAGGCCTGGGCCTGACTGACAGCTGAAGAATCCTACAAAGCTTGTAAACCAGATTAATTAGCTGACTAATTATTTCATAGCGTTAATGTAACTAAAAAATAAAAATAGTTCACCATGAACTGAAACATCCCTGGAAAAAAC
>NW_006494614.1:34167076-34168403 GCF_000325575.1 Pteropus alecto | reverse complement strand
GAAACAGTCTGTGTAAGGCAGAGACAAGAACTGTCAGTGAATCAAATCATATAAATGGAAAAATGGGCTTGCTAGATTTGACTCCAAATTTGAAAATATAAAAGAACACTTGTTCTTAGTCATACCCATTCTCAAGCATGGCATAGAAGTTATAGTTCAAAACTGCCATTCATAATAGCTTATCGCATCTAATATTGCCCCTCCTGGGTCCTAACACAACTGAAGCACACAAATACTTTACTTGTGGTCTGTTTTGTAAGTGGCTCCTTGGGCAGAATTCTCATGGGCTTTAGGAAGGCAACCTGAACCAATCTCCTTAAACGATATTTTTAAATGAGCAATGTTAACTTATTCTGTGGGTAACAATTACTTAAATGGTATTAAATTTCAATTATGGGAACAATACATCATATATGTCATATTATCATGACTCTCGGTTATCTAACAAAATCTAGTCAAGGAAAATAGAATAATACCCTTTCAGAAGGGTTATGATGAGTTCAAGGCACTTGACATTGTTAATCTTCCAAGAAAAAAGAAAAATTCTGGACAGCTAATCTGTTGAGAAAATTTGTAGTAAAGTAATATGGCATACTAATCACACTTGAAGATGTTTGGGTGTTTTGTACCACAATTCCAAGAGATAAGTAAGTATTCTTAACCTCATTGAACAGATGAAGCCATTGAGGCATGGAGCATTTATAATTCCATGCCCCAGGTAAAACAGCCAGTCAGCCACTGATTAAAACCTTAAGCCCTAAGCTCTGGCCATGAGCTTTCCAAAGAACCTGCATTCCATAAAGATGTTTGCTGAACAAAGACAAAACTTGCCTTGGTGGAGAAGAGAAATGTAAGGGTCAAAACATGTTATATGTGCAGGATTTTTTCTTTGTCATTGGGGATCAGTAAGTTTTCTCCCACAACCCTGCCTAGTACCCCCAACTCTCTTTGGTAAGTGATCAATGATTATTTAGCAGGCAGCACACTCTAGTGGAGAAATCCATAGCCAGGAGCTAGAATGCCTGGGTTCTGATTTTTCCCATTCTTAGCTGAGTGTAAGATTAGTCAAGTATCTCAAATCACACACAAAGTTGCCAATAAAGGAAATGAAGATAATTGTGATTTAAAAAATTTTTCCTCTCCTGGGGGATGTGGTGAGGTTGCAGACAAACAATACAAAAGATGATCCACTTAGAAATGGTCAACAAAAGAATGAAACACAGCCACTTGTCAGTGAAGCAGCACTCTGAATGAAACACCAGCCAGAAAGAGAAGCAGGACCCCCAAAAAACCCCCTGAAAGTCTAACAGAAAAAGTCTAACTCGAT
>NW_006494614.1:34126144-34167040 GCF_000325575.1 Pteropus alecto | reverse complement strand
TCTACACACAACTCTCCCCATGTTTTTTTCATTCCAGGAGTATGTTCACACAGACTGTGAAGTGTTGACTTAAGCTCTTCTTAGATTAATTGCATTTTATGTAAATTATGTCCCTAGTCACAGACCTATAAAGTCACATAATCTGAAAAAAAAAAAACAACAATTTAATGAAAGTAACAAACTAACCAATATGTAAAATGCATGGCACAGAACTGGAACTCTATTGCTGGGGTCTCTTGGGGTACCAGCTACTACTGTCTCACTGCAATTATGGCATTACAGCATCGTTAACCTTCCTAAAGGTGTTGTCAACTTCACACAGGGGATATACAAAATCATAACTAAATCCACACAATGCAATGTAGCTTCATGGAACATCACTGTGGAGGGGCAGCGCGAGCCTCAGTTCCTCCTAAATCCTCATATCTCCACTGCGCTAACCCAGAAATGGAAACGGAAGTGTCACCTAGTCACCTATCTATCCCATATGCTCAGAGGATATTGGAGGCACAAACGACCATGAAAATCACTACTTGGGGCACTGAGAATCCTCTTTAAGTAATGAAGGTCTCCAAGGTTATTAAACATTTAACCAGCCCTCTGTGACTCCCTGTTCCTTTTCCAACTCATATCATTCAAAGATGGAGATACTAGGGTATTGTGATACAAAGAATTTTGTAAAAATTAATAAAAACTATTTAACAAAAATATTTTATACTGAAATATTCATCTACATCACATATATGCAATATATCTATACAGATGTACATCTACATATAAACAGGTATGCATTTATACTATATATGTGTGTATGTGTGTATATACGATAATAGTATAACTTGCTATTAATTCAATAAATAATGCTATCAAAAGGAAAGAAAATCTGTAGCTGCATGATCTGATGTTTTTTTCTTTATGTCACAAATGTGTTTTATCATTTTGGCTTATGTGAATATTCAAATCAGTTTGTAGTTCATGAACAGAATCTGACTGATGGACAAGACACACTCTTCAGAAGCATGCTAAGTAATAGAACGAGAACAATTTGAAATTAAATTTTGTTCTAGAATATACATCAAGCGAATAGTCATAGTTAAAGTTAATGGCAACTATTTGCTCTTGCTTAACGGCTGTATATGACTCTGGTGGTAAAACAGTCTCATGGAGCTTTGTCCATCCTGAGTTTTTATAGTTTTAGGTTACATTTATGGATGGATCAAGTCAGAAATAAAATTTGAATGATACAATTCAGCACAAATAAAATATACAACAATCCATTTGGCAAAGATAAAAATATCAGGAAAGTACCATATTCTCCTCTCTGGTGCTATTAAAATTTAATAGTCCCAAGGCTCAAGTGTAGAACAGACTCAATTGACATATGGCTAGGCACAAGTGAGAGCTTTGAACTCCTCAGAACCACGGCACACCTAAAGTATCTTCTAATTTCCTAAGACCACTCTTATGACTTTTAGGGACAATTGACAAGCTCTCTAAATCCTTAGGACCAAATCTGGCTTGGGGCAGGGGCCACGACTTTCCATGTTGATGAGGTCCCCTGTATTTGACCAAGATTCATTAAGACCAATTTATGACAAAATTGTCATTCTAGAGACCCATTTGGTCAGATTCTCCTCACAGACCGCACTGAGCTGAGGTTGGTATAAGTGGACATCACAGTGCTCAGAGTGACCAATGTGGACATGGCATAGAAAGGAATATGAAAGGAACACTAGGAAGTCAAAAGAAATACATGGTCTTGACCCACATATTGGGCTCTTGTGAAACACACAATAAGATAATAAGAAAATCCTTTTGCCACCTGTTACTCTGTAATCACAGAAGGATTCCTGGTCCTATAAAATGAAACGAAGCTGTTAGGTCCTTTGTCTTGATGTTGCATCCTGACACAAGTCAGATACAGCCCACCCCCTGCCCAGGACTCAGATCAGCCCTCCATGCCTTCTCATCTTCCTGACCTGATTCCCTTCCAAGGCTGTCCTTCTCACTGTCCACATAAACTTCACTCTTCATTCCCCACCTCTCTATATCTGTCACCTTTCACTCTCTGCTGTTCCTAGTAACTGTGGCTGTAACTTGCCATCCTGTTTTTGTGCACTTGATCTTTCTACAAATACAACACTGCCTTCAAGTGAACTGAAAACATGAAGCACTTGCTGCAGGTTAGGCACTCTGCTAAAATGTTTTACATTCTAGTCTTTATTTAACTTCCTATCCTTTGAGGTAGGTCCTATTATTATCCCATTTTAGAGATGAGGAGGCTGAGCCTTAGAAAAAAGTAATACCTGTTCAGTGCCCTATAGAATGTAAGTGTTGCAGCTGGGATTAAAACCCAGGCAGTCTGATTTCAAAGTCCACCTCCTTAACCATAACACACAGCTGTCCCCTTCCTTTCCTCATCACTTCGTAACACAAATGTCTGGAATTCAAAAGTGAATGGTAGTTTCTGACTATGTGTCCTCAAAACACTCATCAAGTTGTACTTACCCAGATAGGTGAGTTCCCTCAACTGCCTATTGAAGAACCAGTCACATCCTTGGTCTTTACGAGGTGATGGAAGAGCCGAAAGGGACCGCCCCACTTGTCTCCCACACCTTATGAAGATATCGGGGTAAGGCCACACGACTGTATGTACCAGCAGGAGGTGATTCCCAGGAGCAAAGTTGCCAAATGTTGCTGAGTACTTGAAGTGAGAGAAAAGCAAAGTAGAGCTCATTTAGTAAGGAAGGCTCCCCTCCAAAAAGAGCTACAAAGAAAGAACCCACAGATGGAATAGTTTAGAAGTCAGATAGTTCACACCAGACTACTTTTCTTGTGAGGAATGGGCTCACTTAAATCCATTCCATAATAAGTTC
Source organism: Pteropus alecto (assembly GCF_000325575.1). NCBI lineage: Eukaryota > Metazoa > Chordata > Mammalia > Chiroptera > Pteropodidae > Pteropus > Pteropus alecto. The sequence continues at coordinate 34,164,164 of NW_006494614.1, read as the reverse complement.
ATAACTTAGGCTATAAAATCGTAGGATGTGAGGACTGAAAGATGCCATACATTTCTGCTTGTTTATCAATTTTGATTAACAGAGAAAATCAAGGCCCAGACAAGTAAATTGACTTATCCTAGGTCAAACAGCTAGACGAGACAGAGCTAGGTCTAGAATTCCTTTCCAGTTTTTCCCATAACTTAAAAAGGCAGCAACGACAGCAGTGCCATCCACACCTAACATTAATAGCTTGCACTGTTGGAGATTTGCTACGTGCTCAGGTACGATTCTAATCAAGGCATTCAATCCTTGAAATATCCCCTGTGGTTGTTACTACCATTGCCCCATTTTAAAGATGAGGAAGTTGAGGCAGGCGGAGGTTCAGTAACTTGCCCCACATCACAAAGTGGGAGAGTGCTGAGCCAGGGTGTATACCTCCAGAGTCACCATTCTGCTGCCTTCGCCTTATTAAATATTTTTTAAATTATCTCATGGGAACATCAAGGGAAGGAACAAGCTCTCCTTTCTGAGAGCAATGGTTAGAGGATCAAAACAGATTCTGCTATGAATTCCTCAAAATGATAGCACACCTAAAGCAGCTTTTAGTTCCCTAAGACTGCTCTCATGACTTTTAGGGAAAATATGTATCATGAGACAGGAAGAAAGAAATGTGTTAAAAGGAAGAAAAGAAGCTTGAGGGAATCCACTAGACTGCTTTTCTTTCTTCCAGAAAACGCACCCACTCTCTACCTGGCTATTCCTATCTTTGCTCCCCCTAACCATTTGTCTCCTTCAACCCAACCCTAAGGACTGTCTGGACCTTCATTTGCAAGTTAATCTTTGACCACAAGGTGGCAGTATGCAATGTAAAAATGCATTGTTAAGACATTTTCTCTGGCTACAAACACTTCTCCCCGGGTTAAGTTGGCTCTTAACCCATAACAGAAGAATACAATTCTATGGATTGCTCAGAAGCTGTTTTTCATTGTATTAATTAAGTTAAAATTTCAGGCAGAACAACTCTGCATTTAAGGTGAGATTTAAATAGATTCTAAAATTTTCAAGTTAAGAAAAGAAAACAACATATCTCGTATTCTGGTTATAGTCATCTGGCCAAAATGGTGCTGCAGTTTTTCTTATCATCACCAGCAGATAGATGTCAATACCTGCAAACTATTATTTCACAGAAGGAAAGATAAGAACCCCTGGGGAATGGAACACACCACTGAATGAGTTCCTGGCATTACCTGTAGAGATCTGTTGATCCAAGGGGTCTCAAATCGCAGTGAGTAGGTCTCTTGATCTAAGAGCAGTGCCATCCAGCCATAAGGGTTAGACAGTGTGTCACACACATAACTGACAGTGATTGTCTTGTTTCTGCTGTCAGTCATGGTTAAATCATAAGAAACATCTGGAGCATTAATCCTAGGGTGATTTAAAAAGAATAAAATGAATTTTGATGTATTTGTTCATTCTGGATCTAACATACTCCTCTCCTATCAGTTATAGTTCATCGTCTGTCTATCCTAGGTCTGTCCTAGGACCCTTTTGTCTGTGTCTATGGAGGATTTAGTAGTCACTGTATGGGTCAAAATAGCCCAGTGGGAAGGTGTTATTGGATCGTTTGTGCATTTCACTATTCTGGTGGGTTGGAGTTAGTAACGCTCAGAACTGATGCCACTAAAACGCCGTCTTAATGAAGTAACATATGCCAGCACTAGATACCATTACTTTAACAAAGAAATGTCCATGGCCAGAATTTTGCCATAGACCAGGTTTATCAAAAGCAGAAAACATAGTATATAGTCATTAGATATTCCTATTGGGAGCAATGACTGAGACCCAGAACCCGATGTACCTGGACTATCAGAAGCTCCCTCCCCACAACTGCCTAGTAAGAATGGCTTCGGTAGCCCACCCTAGAACAAAGAGGTAACCTGGCTCATCTCCTTTTGGCTTGTACAATGCCCAGTGCTCACTCCTACCATAGCACCTCAGTGTTGGGTTTGCTTTTTTGCTTGTTAACATAGGTTGTGAGATCCTTAAGTTAGATATATTTTCTCCTTTTTAGTACCCTGCACCCTGGCACAGGACTCGGCACACAATGGGCACTCAAATTATGTTTGTTATGTGAACAAAGAATGCATGAATGAGCTCTCCCAAAAGTTGACATCAATTTCTTAATTTATATAAAGGGTTTATAGAAGAACTGCATTTTACCGAATACAGAAACTGAGGCAGAATATGACAAAAGCGTCAAGTGAATGTCACGGGTAGAACTAGAAATTTTTTTAATTTCTGAAAATTATCCTACACAGCCCAACCCAGAAAGTAATTTTTAAGACTTTACTAGAACATAAATAAATTTAGTCACTAAAAGACAGAAAAAATAAAGTAAAAAAAAAAAAATCAATACACATTATGACTGTCCTTTCCCCTTTGGTTTAGTTTTCATGAGAATCTTTAACTGTGGCATTTTGCTGCAGGCAGATAATTAAATTCTCAAAGTAGAGGGAAATGAGATGAAGGAGGATGTTGGGTTTTCAAAGTGAGGTGTGGCATGAGCATATCCAAAGCCAATTTACAATCCAGTGGCATATTATAAAAGGAAACTGTTTTTAGTGTTAAATGATTGGGCACTGTGTTCAAATGGGTATAAATTGAAAATCTATATCTGCATGAACTAAGTGTATAAACTTGGGTATATACTTGACCCTCTTCAAGTTTTAATTTCCTTTTTCTTTTTTTAAATGGAGGCAATAATACTGTGTATCTCATATAGCTACTGTGAAACTTAAAGTGATAATATATGTAAAGTATACAGTAACCATCTACCTACAGTTCATTTAAAAAAGAATCTCAGATGTGCCAGATTTGTCATTCTGTACTACTCATTTTAATATCTGGAGGTTGATCCAGAATATTTGGTCATTTAAAAACACACTTAAAAACTTTCATGCTATAGAACATTGATACAAATTTATTATAAGATTAAATGTGTTTCATCCATTAACATAAAGAAATGAAAGGAATGAAAACTGCTCAGGGCACTGGGAATAAAAAACTACTCTTTTCCTATCCCTATGCAGCATTAACTGAACTTTTAGAAATCTTGGAGTAGATGGACTTCTTTCTTCCTGTCTTAAGGCTTGAGATACTTAGGGTGTTGTTATTGTTGTTGTTGTTGTTGTTGTTTTCACATATATATCAGAATTTAAGTTGGAACTAAAGAGCAATCCACAACTCATGTTCTTAGAATCAAAATGGACACGAAGGTCATCTGCTCTAACTTCTAATCCATTGCAGGAATTTCTTCCATAATTTATTCTGTTCTTTCTTCCAGTTATAGTGTATTCACATTCTAAAATTCTTGATCTGTTTATGGAATTTATTTTTAAATTTAAATCTTTAGAAAAGCGTTAGAAAACTTAACTCTCTTCCTTGTATTTTCTAGCCATTTGTCCTTGGCCATAATGGCTCTCTCTTCCTCTGACTGAAACCATAAGTCCCAGAGTCTCAGGAGATCATCCAGCACAATTTGGCCCAATTAATATATTTAATGAGTAAAGATAGGCAATTGAGAAGTAAGTGTTTTAAAAATGTGATAAAAAGAGATAAATTGGAACCAAGAAATACCAAAGAGGTAGATGAGTTGGCTGCAGTAGGTGCCATGGTCAGTGTATAAAGTGGGATTCCCATGGTGCAGGGATGCTATTCAGTATGTTTCAGGTTCTGAGAATGAATTCTTTCAGATTTCAGAGACATATGGGCTCTGGAAAATGAATCACAAGACCCAAATCCAGGAGAAACTATTTGATAAATCAGAATTTCCATCTAATAATTCACAGTAAGAAACTACCTTTCACATAATGGGTATTTGATAAATATTTGTTGAATGGAAAAGTGAGTGTTGAATGAACCGAACACTCCAGTTGGCCATTTAGTGATGTTTCTCCTCAACTTTTAGGGAAGTTTACCAGAAAACCACATGAGATTTTTCGTAAACTTATTAATCAAAGGAGATAAGCAGTTTGATCATAAATTATCAGAGCTTGATATAGTCAACCCCATATTAATAGAATATTTGCCAAGAGGACTTAATCACTTACGTTTGGTGATCAGAAAACCTCTCCTGGGCATGTACAAGCAATCTGTACTAATAGTAAGCTCTGCTTTAGGAAAATGCTAAGATTTTCTTATGAACTAAAATTTCTTTTATTCCTAGTTAGTGCTCTCAACTAAACCACTTTTATAAATAGTTTTTTAAACTATAGACCAAAAGAAAAATTCTACTTGTATAAATCCATCCATCTGTTCACATTTAATTCTTTCAACCTATATTTTGTCACTTATTTTGCCTTACTAACCTGTATTTGCCTCTCTTTTCTTAAGATGTTATACATACCATCTTGAAAATTATGAAAGTATTACATTAATATGTTACAATACAATTAATTGGGCAGATAGTTCTAAAAATGCTTCTTAATTCCAGCAATGTTGCCCCAAGAATCCTGGTTATTTTGATTAGACTTAATTACTTCTCCAATTTCTGTTAGCATGACATTTATAAATCAATTTTTAGGATGTGATTTCTACTGGTTCATTTTCTATAGATTGTAACTTTATTCAAGGAGCCATTTGTCAGACCATACTCCCCAGTTTCTGAGGGCCCTTATAAACCTGACCCTCTCTTCAAAGATTGTGAAACAACTAAATTCTAACATTAATTCCATTCTATTTGTCTTTAGGACTTTTGTATCTTCTTCTTGAACTTTTGTACCTTTTCCTTCCAACCAGCATCTAGCAATCTGATGCTAACTCCTTGAGACCCACCAGAGACCCACCAGAGCACAGTGTGATCTGAAATTATCCTTTCCTCTTCCTTCTTCATGCATCACCCTGATCCTATCAAGCCACCCCATCCGTCTCAACCGAGGTTTATTTAAGATGCAATTTCACAGGCACTCACATGCAGCATCAGCTTTCTATAATGAAATACAGGTAGAGGAGGAGGTTATCAAAAGTACCTTTATCAAAGCTAGTAGTGGGATGAATCATATGGTAGATTCTGAAAAGCAAATCGTAATGTAAAAACCCATCATCTCCCAGTAGGCAAAATGCCTTGTGTTGACCATAACCAGGAGAGAAAAATTCAAAATCAAATCAGCTTCCATCCTTCTAGGACAAATGCGAGCAGTGACAGTGGTGGGCCCTTCTGAAAAGCACCAAAAGAACATCAAGAGTTGAAGAACACCATGAAAAGAATTTACCAACCATAATTACTACAATTTTCACTTGCCCTAAATAGCCACCCATTTCCCTGTGCCCTAAATAGCCACCAATCTCTCTCTCTTTACTGTTAATGAAGCAAAGGAGCACGAAAGTATTTCTAATTTGGAGGAGCCAAGGGAGTCTGCATGGGCCATTAGCAGCAGAGAGCTTCATTACTAGGAGAAGAAGTCTCTCCCTGAACTTCTCATGGCTTTATGTGCAAGAAACCAGGAGGCAAGCAGTCCATTTTAAACATTAACCCTTAACTCTGCATCAGCAACAGCTCCCCTATATAATCAAAAAGACAAAAGAACAAGCCTTTCCTTTTCTTTTCCTGTTCAATGGGGTGCCTTAATTTTTGTTCTTTTTTAACAACCAAGCCTGTCTTTAATTAAGAGATATTTTTCTTTAGAAATATAGCACTGTCACTTGATAAAACTTCCCAGCCTAAGTACCAATTTACAATATTAGTTCCATAAACAGTTATGTAATTTAGTGCCCATATATTGTATGGAACTGTTGAATGTACACTGCCCACAAAGGATTTGTTAGGCAATCAACTATACCAATGAGAAAAAATATTAACACCCTGCTTTGTGTTTACCATTAGCTTACTTTTCCTGAGGGTCCATATCTATGTGTATTAAGATAAACACTGTATTGAGCTCTAAATGCTCTCAATTCAGAACGATGGTGAAATAAACTCTTTATAATTACACATCTCCTAAGCCAGACACTTCATAATAACTAGCCTCAAATGGTGCTTCTAGTATCTCCTGAATATTAGTGCTTGCTGCTGTTGCTTTCATCTTTTACTTCACAAAAAGGACAAAATTGAAATTTTGAGGACAGTCAACAAAGTTTCATGGCACAGTTTGGCTTGAGCATCCTTTAAAAATACAATAGGCTCATAACAAGTCCTTGTCAGAAAACCACTATCCTACCTGCAGACCTGCCACCATCCAGTAATATTGTATGTAAAGGTATATGCTTTTTATATACCCTTATTGATTGAGATACACTTAAATATTTTTCCTTTGGAGTAAGAAACCTAAAAAGAGAAAAGAAGCCACAATATTCAGTCTTCTCCCTAAACTTTTAACAGTCCTTAAATTCACATAAAATACAGGACTGGTAGGCAGAAAGGCAAGCCATATAATTTAATAATCCTTGTGTTTCTGGCAGGCACACCCAAACATCACTCCTCTGTGACTTTGCAAGTGTATATTTCTGTCTATCATTTCTCAGAGTTCACTCAAGAAATAAGTTTATTGTAGAGAAGCCCAACAATCAACCTAGCAGCTCCTCAAAAACAGTGTCTACAACTTTTGCCACACACTTAGGACAACACTCCTTCGTTATTTTGTGTTAATCCATAAAAAGAAACAACAAATGTCTATTATCCTATTTAGGCTGATCCTTCATACATTATGCATCTCTTCTCTTGATCTGTTGAATCCAACTCGAATGGCTACCTCAGAAAATGAGAAGGCCATTATTGAAACTATGCAACCAGAAGGTAGAAAGTTACTCATCAGGGATACTGAAAAATAATTTTATGCATTAGGTAAAGAATTAGACTAAAAAGTTCATCTTTACTTTTATATATATACACACACACACACACCTGGTACTGTGGTGGAGCTGACTGACACCAGCTCACAAGCTCATTGTCAGCCCCTCTTCCCGATGCTATTTTTAGTGATATCATGATTTGATGATATTCCTCAGTTTGGGGGTCCATTATGATTCTTAGATCTTTTTCTATTTTACTTCTATAGCTTCTGCTGCCAAGAGAGAATACTTCTTGAAATTTTTCTGTCCCACAGGATTTCTGTTTGTTTGGGGGTTTTTTTGTTTTTGTTTTTGAGGACTGAAAAGATACCATTAGTGATGCTATGCCTATTTATCCCTAGGAAGGCGAGTTAGGCGATTATTAAAGGAAAAGGTAGGCCAAAATTTCCATTTGAACTCTTCTTTACTTTTGCATTTACAGAGGCAGGGGGTGCCTCATACTTTGAATACTGACACATTAAAAGCAGTTACATAGGTAAAAACTGCATGCAAGCACTACAGGAGAGGATATCAAACAAGATCTAAGAATCAAGGTGATCAACAAGAACATTAACCTTTTCTTTCCTTTTCCAAGAGAATTAGGAAGAAAGAAACAGAAGGTATTGGGAAACAATGAATCAACGACTGTGTCCTGAATGATTCCAGATTCTGTGACTGGCTGGGGGGTTTTGCTAGATCAGTATAATGTTATGTGACTATTGGAAAGTATTTCCTATTTTTCAAGAATGAGATTAGATCACATTTAAGCAAGCTTAATTCCTTTGCTAGGCATTTGTTTCTTAGAAACATAATAATCTACAGCATTTTATTCAATTAGTAGTATGTTTATATGGTGTTTTGTAAATCACAAATGTAAAATAGAGACTTTTTAAAGACAACATGTATTGAGCACTTACAATGTGCCAGGCAATTACCCTGTGAGATAAATACCATTATGCCCATTTTACTGATGTGAGAAGTGAAGCAAAAAGAGATGAAATAACCTGCCCAAAGTAATACATATAAGAAGTTAGCAGAGGGGAAGCTAAGTCTTATACCAATAAATGATTCATAATTACTTCTCTATTCTTCAAATTTTGAAAAATAATTTCAAATATATGCTAGCTTTATTTTAAATGTACATCCTATAAAAACTCAGAAGGACTGGTTGGTCAACCTACAACATCTTATAAACTCTTTTAATTCCCCCCACACTCAATGTAGTTGATAATTGAAAAACAGATCAAAGTTCGATTCATTGTCATCTAAATAAGTCTATGACAACTAAAAGAACTATAGAGTGCTCTAGATCAAAACAACAACAACAACAACAACAATAATTCCCAGACAGTAATTGTGAAAGTTGACTTCTCATTCTTTCCATCACAATTCTATGCATCTATACTACCAGGGCAAGAAAACATTTGCAAATGCAAGCAAACTTCTGACTCAATAAGGGTGGGGTTGGGGCAGAGTAGAGAAGGAATCAGTTGTTAAAATAAATAATCTGGTCAACCAATAGCCCCAGGAAAGCAAAAGCCTAGAAGATATTATGAAAGGACATTCTTAAGCATTAGATGTTCCTAGGAATTTTAGAAATAAAGATTAGGGATAGCATTTTAATCCTGGATCTTCTGAAGAAATGTTGAGTGCCATGGGCTTCTCATAAACATGTCCTAAGAGAAAAATGAACAATAATGGTCCTAGAGGAAGATTGTGGGGCATCCACATTTTTTCATTTATATTCGAGAATTCAATACTAATTTTATTGAGTCACTATGTGTTCAACATGGTACTGGGCACAATAATACATACAAAAATACTCTTATCCTTACCCTACTTACCATCTACGAGAAGAGATGGACAATTTATAGTTATGTGGAGCTATCTATGAGTACTGGTTAGACCAAGTATAGAGAGCCAGCACACAATGGTACAGAAAGCTCAGAAAAGTTTACCAGAAAAAAAGGACCTTCACGCTCAGTTCATGGAAGCTGAACCTTATGAATTGAAATTGAGTATGGCTGAGGCATAAAATGCAAGGAAGAGAGGGCAGAGTGCTGAGAGACAGTGCTAACTATAAACAGGGAGCAGGTCAGGAAGGGCCCATGAGATATTAAAAATGTTGAAATTTCTTCAAGAGGCACTGGGAAATGTTTTAAATTTCAAGCAAGGGAATGAATCAATACCAAGACCAGATTTACATTTCAAGGATGTGAGCACAGCAAGGTTGCAAGCTAAGAGGCTATTGTGGTGAGAGATAATGGTGGCCTGGACTAGAGAGGGCAAGTTGGCAAGTTGGCAAGTAGATAAGTAGAATGACGCAAGAGGAATTTTGGAGAGAGATAAAATGGACTAGACTTGGTAGATGATTTATAAAGAAATAAAGTCAGAAGATGAGTCAAGTATGACTCCATGTTTCTGGTTTAAACAACAGAAGCATTTGCCTGAACAGGGGAAACAGGTCTTTTGAGAAAGACCACAGATTCAGTTTTGGCAAGTCGAGTTTGAAATGGCTATTAAATAGTGAAAATATTGACAGCATCACTGCTCAACAGAAATATAATACAAGCCATAAATGTAAGCCACAGATATAATCTTAAATTTTATGTTAGCTACATTAAAAAAGCAAAAAGAAAAAGGTGAAATTAATTTTAATAACATATTTAACCCAATATATCCAAAATATTATTTCAACATAACAATATAAAAAATTACTGAGCTATTTTACATTATTTTTTTCATACCAAGTCTTAGAAATATGGTGTATAATTTATACTTACATCACATCTAAACTTTGGACAGGCCACATTTTGTGTGTTCAGCAACCACATGTGGCAAGTGGCTACAGTATTTGACAGTGCAGATCCTAAAGGTTGTCGGATAAATGGGTCTGGAGTTCAGTATAGCTGTGTAGACTAAAGGGAAAAAATCTGGAAGCATCAGTGAATGTTAATTGAGGTGGTGAAATAACCTAGATCACACGGGAAGAGTATGACTTGAGAGAAAGGAAAGCTTTTTACAGAGCCTCAAGAAACACTAGCACTTAAGGGACAGGAAAGGTGATTTAAGGAGCACACAAATATCTATCAGTAGCATTACCCTTGTCCTATATAATTATCCCTATACAGAAGAAAACATTGATCTAAATTTTAGGGCGAATGAAGCCAAAGAACTATGTTAGGCATGTCATCATTATGAGACCTCTAGAGAAAAATGGTCACTGACATATTTTTCTGAAATGAGTTCCTGACTTACATTGGTAGGGCTAATACACCCCTGTCTTATCAGCAACGATGGAGTTGACAGAATATGATTGGTAGAAACAGAAGCTGGGAAAAAAAACACTATCCGGAATACTCATAGATCCTACAGAAAGCCTGTTTTTAGAACTGGTAAGCGAGACAGAAAACAATATAAAAAGCTCTCATGCAGATCTAGCATGTTGCCATTTTAACAAAATATAAACTAGACCTTTTTTGCCTTGTACAGGTTGGAAACTTTTTTGATATTAAATATTATTACCAATTTCAAATATTTACATGTCTCTGTCAAACCAGCTGCTAGGGTCAAGTCAGAGGAAGCTCTAAAACAAGTGCCACAAATGTGGGTACCCATTAGACTTAGGGTAGTAAGGGAAGGGACAGAAAGCTGCCACTGTCAAACAATGAACTTACAATAAAAATGGAAGAAAGAGGGGGCCTTCCAAGAAAGAAATTATACTTCAACCACTCGGTTGTTAGCAAAAGGGGAATGGGGTGACTTCTTTACACAGCTATGTAAGGCCACATGCCTGGCCTTCTGGGGACATTGTGCTGAGGGAGGAGGGTAAGAATGGAAAGTAATGATAGCAGGGTGCTTGTGCCATATCAGATCTCCATCAACATGCAACCCCAAAAGATCAGGACTATGAGAGCTTTGTAAATCAACTCTTAGGGTGCTTGCTCCAGGGCAAATAGCACAACAAATTAATCCTTTCTCCATGAAATGCAGCAAAGTTTGTATCTACACTGAATTCAAATTGCTCATTAGTTCTGACATGTTCCTAATGAGGTTATAATGCTCTGGGACAAAGATCAAGTCACTGAGCACAAATAGCTAGGGATAGAATCATAGAAAGATAAAGTTAAAAGGACCTTTGAGTAGTGCTTCCCAAACTTGAATATAAATCACCTGGAGATTCTAATTCAGGATGTCTGGGCTGGAGTCTGCAATTCTCCAGGTCCAATAAGCTCCCAGGTAATGCTCGGGCACTTTGACTAGCAAGTCTCGAGAGTCTATCTAATCCAATCACTTATCCTAAAGGTGAGGACTCTAGGGCCAAGAGACTTATAATTGAGAATATGCTGAAACTTCCCTGGGGCTAATTTGGGGTAGTGGGACATTTGTCCATAGACCTGCGGGTAAATCTGAAATTTTTTAAATAGAACCATAGGGAGTGCAGTCACCAACCATTTGGTTTTCCCAAGACCGAAGGAGTTTCTGGGACATGAGATTTTTTAATTTATAACCAGGAAAGTTCCACAAAAACAAAAATGTGTTTTTCACACTAGTGGGAGCCTTTTGAACCTACTTAAAATATCATTTCAAGATTATTATCTTTCTGACCTCCTCAGTCCCTAAGTGCTGGGATCATGACCTGCTGCTAAGTTAAGCACCTAAGTATCCTGTGCTAAAGATCTCCAAGAACATGTTCAGATAAGATTACATCTGCAGTGCCTTGTAACACCACCACTAAGCGCTTCTCTGAGACAGTCTTTCAGTAGGTCTCAAAGTAAGGCATAAAAAAAAGAGAATAATGCAGAGAAATAAATATCACACAAGGGTATAATGTTCTTTTTAACTACACAAATCTATTTTAATTTTCTCTATTTGAAAAAAATGCATATAAGAAATAAATCACTAAATTTTATAAATCACAAAACACTCATTAAAAACACCTTTGCTAAAAAAAAAATCACAAAAATAAAAATAAAATTCAGGATATATCTGTGAGAATTAAAAGAAAAAAAGTCATGCTCTGTGCAATCAAAATGATTAAAAATGAAAAATACCCCTTCACATTGCTATTTTACTCACTGGAATTGTGCCCATTAACATTAGATAGAATAATAAACAATCTGGAAAGCAAAAGTGAAAAAACGCTCAGACTATTCAATGTTAGCAGTGTATTTCTAAGGCTTTTAAAACAATATCAAGATATTGATTCCATATGCATTCAAAATACAGACAGCGCAATCCTGACCACACCGACTCACTCTCTGGAGTTTAGTGGTTTAAGACAGAAGCCAACGTGGTCTAGTTAAATCACTTGACTTAGTATTCATGTAGCTAGGACACTTAAAACAAAAGAAGGAAAGAAGTCTGGCTACATATATACAATGCATTTGAAATAGGTACAAGATAGAACCCTAGACACTCAGCCATCATTACCTAGAAATTAAAGAGGGCAGAAGCAATCCTATTATGCATTATAAACAGCCCAGTTGCTGACTTAATGGTAGTTTGACTAGCAAAACCAAGGAGTCCTTGCTCCAATATTAATAGGAAATGTATTGTACGAATCCAATAGTTCATGAAATTAACAAGGAAAATGAACTGGAGTGAAGCAACGTTGCAAGTAATAGGAAGGCATCAGCAATTGTTTCCCTGGAGCATATTGAACATTTAAAAAGAGCTTGGGGAGAGAAAATGTATATAAATGAGAATGGACATTATTGGAATTTTTTAATAATACTTTTAATTTAAATACATTTCAAATTCTCTGTTGATTGCAAGTCTTTTCAAGATGAAGCTATTAGCTCAAAATGTCAATAAGAGATCATGGACTACAAGTTCTGGTCTAGTGATATTAAAAGTTAGCTGCCATTTGAATCAGCCTAAAACTAACACAAACTTATAATTTGACAGCTGTCAAAATGATTCCCACATCACTTATGTAGAACTAAATACTTCAAATAGAGTCTAGAAAAACAATTTCCCTTTTATAATTCTCAACAGCCTGAATGATATGTGTATGCTCATTGGCAAACTGAAAAGTATAGTTAATTCAACTTACAATCCAATAGACATCCGATGAAAGAGAACATTTTCCCCACAGACACTGCCAGGGACAATCTGACTGAAGCTGGAATTGACCAAACAAGAATCTGGGAGGGTTTCCATTGAAGCAAGAATATGACTTCCATTTTTCCCAGACAGAGACCCATCCAAGTCTTCCAGAATTGCTGCATGAGGAAATGGAAATGCTACTATGTTTGGAGAGTTTGTAAACTTCAACTGGTTGGTCTTCACAGTAAATCCACCTATAAAGTGGAAGACAGAAAGACTGTTACACATGGCACAAAAGACTATTATAACAAATGGCAGCTGAATTTACTGGGATGTTTTCAGTATTTTAAATTGCATATTTATACAGTTTTACAATACACTCACTTATTTATTCAGAAAGAAATCATGAATGCTTACTGTATGCCAGGTTCTTGGTATGTGCTGAAGATGCAATGGGAAACAAGAGTAGTATTAGTGCTGCCTTCATGCAGCCTGTATTCTAGGGCAGTGATTCTTAACGGGGGGTTGTTTTGCCCTCCAGGGGACATCTGGCACTATTTGACATCACTTTTGGCTATCACGACTGGGTTGATGGCAGAGCTATTGGCATCAGATGGGTAGAAATTGGGATGCTGATAAACATCCATAATACACAAGACAGTCCTCACAACAAAAAAAACTCTCCAGCCCAAAATACTAATAGTGCCAAGGGTGAGAAATAATGGTCTAGTGGGAAATAGAGAAATAGAACACTAATTTACTAATTACTATACACTAAAGGTGTTATGGTTTAGTCTTTCGATCTGTCTGCTCCAGTTCTTCTATGGTGAGTCTAACCCCACCTTTATAAGGTTTATACTTTAAACATTTACCCTCATGAGCAACATTAAATCATGTGGGCAAATAGTCATAGTAACACACTTTTTTAAGTATTAGCTCTAGAGCTGCACTTCTTAGCAGCCTGTCTCTCACAGCACCTCCATGTTATTTATGGGTACTGCTGCTAATCCAGTTGCCCAAGAAGAAAATATGGCAGTAGTCTTTTAATCCACACACCTCGTCATTAAAATTTTTAAAGTGAGTACACATCTCTTAGTACACATACTACCATACTTCTGCATTACATCCATTATAAAATATACAAACAGAAAAATAAAAAAGAATAAATTACAAATAAATAGAGATTCTGAGGTTTTCATTCTGCATCCCAGTAGTCCATGCAGTGAATTAAGTCATGCATCCAAGACCCCATGGTTAACCTCTTGCAACTTCTGTAGTTCATCTAAAACCACAACCACCAGAAGCTGTACAATTTAGTCCTATTGGAATTTCAATTTCTTACATATGCTGTTCAAATATTTAGAAATTTTTTTTACACATTTCCCTCTTGCAAATTTCTATTCATCTTTCAAAACCCTGCTCAAGAGTCACCTCTAAGAAATCTAACCTGACCTTCTTCCTTGCTCCTTTCGCTGACCTCGTTCAGGTTTCTAGAATTGTACTCGTCACAATCAGCAGGTCATGATCCCAGTACAGTGACTGAATTAAACAGTTACTTTTGTGTCTATATTAAAAGCTCCTGGAAGACAAGAACTATGTGTTTTTTATCTTTGTACACCCCAGTTCCATAAATAGAACCTGGAATAGACACTTTTTAAACAAATGAACTATGTGACAGCCAAGATTGCCCAATGAGAAGGGATTAGAGCTAATTAGGTGTAGTGTGCTTTTTTTTTGTTAGTGTCTTATGAATGATATAAAATGGTGAAGCTATTAAAGAACTGAGGAACTGTGATTTGAAGTGAATGTCATAAAGTATTTTTTAGTCTTATTATTATTTCTAAAATGTTAAAAACAGTCTTTGACTCTGCCTATACAGGAAAAAAAAGAGAGACTTGCTGATTATTCATTTAATTAAAAAACAAACCATTATCTAAATTAGTGACTCAAACCACAAGAGCATATTTACTTGAATTAGTTGTTTAGCTGTTTACAATGATCAAATCAACTAGATTGCTCTCTACCTCTTTTCACCTTGACCCTCCAAGGTATTACTCACCACCTCTGAGATGTGATTAACAAGTAAACAAAAATTCCTATGATTCTCTTTGTACACACAACAAGCCTTGGGCTGTTGAATACAAAGTACTAAAATCTGGCTCTTTCGGGAAAGATCACATCTGTGTTAGTTTATATTCATATGTCTATCCAACTTCATTCATTAATTTAATCAATTAACCTATTAGGAGCCAGGCTACTAGGTACTAATGATAAAACTGAGCAAGAGAGACATGATCCCTGCCTTTGTGAAGCTCAGAGTCTAGCAGAGACATGATACCATAGTGATGTTAATTATAAATTCTATTACATGAAAAAAATGAGGAGCTGTAGGAGCCACACTAAAAGCATCTTGCCTCCTCAAGGATCTCTTTTAGGTGATCTGAGCAGGAGTTTCTACTGATATCATCTTGTAACTGAAATAAATAATGAATCACAAAGACTTTGTTACTATATGTCATATTTACTTGAGTGTTGGCCTTATTTACTGTCTGTCTTGTCTATTTAATCAACTTACCCTGTCCTCGGGAACAGCTCGAACAGGTTTTGATAGACACGCAGTCAGTGAGATCAAAATTAACAAAGGTTGTGTTAGATATCATCAGTTCCCATCTTTTGGGAGTTTTGATCCCAGCTGACATACACGAGCTTCCCTGTGATTTAGAAGGGGAAAAAACGGGAAGAAAAATAAGAGAACTGGCCACAAGAAATACAATTTGTAATGCACAAATAAAAATAATTAAGAGAATAAAAAGACAAGCTACAGACTGGGAGAAAATATTCGCAAATCGCAGATATGATAAAAGATCATGAAAATATGTACTACACATATATTAGAATGATTAAATAAAAAAATTGTGATACCAAATGCTGATAAGGATAAGAAACAGCTGAAACTCTTATACAGTGCTGGTGGGATTGCAAAATGGTACAGCCACTGTGGAAAATAGTTTGGCAGTTTCCTATGACATTAAATGTACTCTTATCATATGATCTAGCAATTTAACTCCTAGGTGTTTACCTTAGAGAAATGAAAATTTATGTTCATACAAAAACCTTACACAAATGGTTCTAATAATTCCATTTGTAATCGCCAAATCTGGAAACAACTCAAATGTCCTTCACAAATGAGCGGATAAAGAAACTGTGGTATATCCTTATATCAGAATACTACCCAACAATAATAAGGAATAAAATATTGCTTCTTGCAACAAATTAGATGAATCTCTAACGCATTTGGGAGTGAAAGACGCCAGTCTCAAATGGTTACACACTATCTTATTCCATTTATATGATTGTTAAAAAGACAAAATTATAGTGACAGGGGATAGATGAGTGATTCCTAGGGGTTAGCTGTGAGGGGAGGATGTGGCTACAAAGATGGAGCTTGAGGGAGGTTTTGGGGATTGATGCAACTGCTCTGTATCTTGATTGTGATGATAATATTTACACAAGTCTATACATAAGTTAAAAATCAGAGAACTATAAATCAAAGATTCCATTTTACTATATGCTAATATAAAAATAAAAATTAAAAAGTCTAAAAAAAAACAAAAGCAAAAACTGCTTCCAGGATTTACCACAAAACCTCTTCGACAAACTCAATCTAATCGAGTCAGGCCCACTGTTAAAAATAATTGTACATCTAAGGATCACCTTGTCAGGGGCCTCGAACATGAAAGACAATGACTAAAAGAAACAAACAGAAGAAAAGAAACCCAGTAAAAACAAAGACAGTATAGAAATCAGAAGAAAATTTTAACATTATCATTAATAACCTCAGAGAAAAAAATATATTATATCCATAAAACAAGAAGCTAAAAAAGGCGTTTTTCAAAAAATAAAGGAATAAAACAAGAGGGCAGAAATGATAAATTCAGTAGAAAAAGTTGAGGAAATATTTTACAAAGTAGAATAAAAAGACAATTAGAAAATCAGAGAGAAAATTACGAAGATTAGAAAAGCAATTCAGGAGGTCTAATATTCATATAATAATAATTTCAAAACAAAAAAGGAAACTAAAGAGGACAGAATTATAGAATTATCAAAGAAATAAGACTGAAAGGTCCCACCCAGTGCCTAAAACAAAAGTTAGAACAAAAAGCCACACAAGGTACATCATAATGAAAAATACCAGGGATGAGGACAAGATCAAAAAAAACTTCCCAAAAGGAAAAGCTAAAATGTTACATAAATACACCTAGAATCAGAGTACCTTAAAACTGTTCAAACTCAAGACCAGAAGCTAAAAGGCAATGGAGTATTGCCTTTAAAATGTCAAGACAAAATTAATCCCAACCTGGTATTCTATAACCAACAATCCACTAATCCATTCGTAGCTCAAGACCTTTACCTTCCAAAGACCTTCACTCTGTAAGGAAGTTACTATAGACTATACTCTAATAAACAAGAAGTTCAATCATAAAGGAGGAAGATGTGGGAATCAGAAGCAAGAGTTCCAATACTTGTGTGACATGAAGGAAATCTCCAGAATGTTGGTGAAGAGAAATTCAAGGACGTAGCTGTGAAACCCTTCACCTACACTGCTGGCAAAGTATAAACACTTGGGATTGCTGGTTGGTATTATCTACTAAAGCTGAAACTACGGCTTCTGACCCAGAAATTTTATGATTTGGCATATATTCAACAGAAACATGCACATGAACACCGAGACAAATAGAAGAATATTAGGAACGTTATTATTCATAATAACCCCAAACTGCAAATAACCAAATGTCTATCAATGGCAACGTAGCTTTTAAAAATTGTGGTATAGTCATAAAGTAGAATACTACATAACAATTGGAAGAATAAATTATCGTAACATAAAAAAAAAAATGGATGAATGTCACAGATATAATGTGCCAAAAGAGCCAGGAACAAAAATTTACATGCTCTATGATTTCATTTATATAAAATTCAAAAATAGATTTGAACTCAATCTATGTCTATAGAAGTCTAAATAATGGTTCCCCTTTGGCTGGGGGAGTTGAGGAGTCTGGGGAATGGTTTAATGGAAGGAGGCATGAAGGAGCTTCAAAGGAGCTGGTAATGTTCTATGTCTTGATCTGGGTGCTATGTCCATGGTTTTAGCTTTTTAAAAGCCTTATTGAGCTCTTCACTTATAATTGTGCAATTTTCTCCATAGATATCATATTTCCATAAAACATTTATTTAAAAAGTGGAAGAAATACCAGAGAAAAGTAATATACAAGATGGGAGGGTGAAGAAAGAAGAGTTTAAGGTCCTCGAATTGCACAGATAAAGTTTAACAGTGCTGATGCAATTTAGACTTGACACACAAGCATGTTAAAAATTTAAGTCCAACAATTAAATTTATCATACAAAATGAATAACTTTCAAATGAATAATTATATTTTTAAAAGATATTATTTAATGCAAGACAAATCAAGTTTGAAAAGCAGAAAAAACAAACAGAAAACTGATCACAAACTGAAAGCACAAAATGAGATGGCAGAAATAAATGCAAATATATGGAAGACATCAGCATGCGAATGGTAATTGAAACCACTAGAGAAAATGAGATTTCTCCCAGGGGCAGCAAGTATATTGAGAAGTGAAGGGGCCCTACAACAGAATTTAGAGAAACAAAAAAATGAAAGGTTTAAATTGAGGAAGACATATCCACCAGTGAAAATGGAAAGGGACCCCTAGAGAAATAGGAAAAATGAAACAACCTCATCAACATCTGTCTGAATAAGATATTTTTAAAAGTAGTATTATCTGCTGAAATTAATTACAATAACAACAAAGAAGCAATCATTCTACAGATATTTCCAAAAGTAGGATGACCATACTTTACAACCAACGTGGGACATTTTTGAGTGGGAAAGGGGATGCTAATTAGATAGAAAGGTAAGGGGGAAAGTGTATAAACAAACTGTACAACCAAACTAGGATGTACAGCATAATGATGGTAGAGCACATCTTTTTCTTATATATCAAGGCCGTCCTCACTGGAAATTATTCTACCCATGACAGTATAAAAGTAATGTTGGGTTCTCAAATATGCCTAGGAGAAAAACATCCTTTCTAATAATAACAAGTTCTTCCAGAAATTAATGTTTGTTTTAGGATATGACTCGCTGAAAATTGTGTGCCACCCAGGTCTAAGAATGGATAGGCCACATTCTCTAAAAATCCTAATTCCTCCAGGAATGTCAGAAACAAAGACAGAGGCTAAACTCACAGTTCCACAACCATGGAGGTCATATATCGTTTTCTCTTTTTTTTAACAATTGACACGGTTTCATATGTTAATAAAGTGGTTCTCAAATTAATCTAAGCAATATTGTATTAAATAAAGATTTAGAGATATTTTGCTTGTTTATTTTTAAACCTAAGACTCTGCAGAGCCCTTAACATGTTAATATGCAATCTAAATTTTAGAGAATGGGAGATATATTAAGCCGCATATCCTAAATGTAATCAACCTAAGAGTCCTTCTTTTCCCAGACCCTCTCTTGATGGCTAGCCTTCCATGGAAAACACTTCAGGAAATACTGGAGTAAGCATTAATAAATGCTCATTGCCAAAGCTATTTTCTATAGATAATTGAAAGAATATTTGACCAGAAGTGGGAGGATATCCAGGTAATTGGTCCCAGCTGCACACTACTAGGCATGGATCTTGGGCCATCATTTGATTTCCTAAAGCCTCCATTTCTTTCCCTGTAAATTCTGGAGTTCTAACTATATAATTCTTAGGTAATAATTAGCTCTCAAATGGCTTGGCTTTAAAATTTGGATGCCTAACCAGGATCCAGATCTCTCCTAAAAGAAAATGTTTGACATTTTTTTATCTAGGGACTTTTGTCCTGCATCTACTTGTTAAGAGACTGAGAGACCCTCAGCTGCATTGCATTCCTGGTGAATCACACCCCAGGGATGTGATTATTTTTTATCTCATAATAAGCATCTCTTTGTCAAAATTTATATCTTAATTTATGTCACTCTCCCATTAATTATGATGTCTATTTAGCATCAATTAAGATGTTGCGACAGTAATTCACCAGGACAGTTATACAGCTTGATGGGCATTTCGTTTTTAGCTTCTCCTCTAAGGTTATTTGGGAGAAATTTAAGGGCCTTTGATCTACCAGTATCACAGAATCTCAATCTGGGCCCCATCCTCTCTTGAAAACTTTGCAGTCTGAAAAGAAGAGTCATCTCTCAAGGTGGTAATCCTTTCAGAGAAAAGGAAAAACTGGCAGGTATTTCTCTCCTAAAAAGGACGGTTCAAGAGATTTAATTAAGTAAATTTGAGAATGAGACATAGGAAAATGTAGCTTAGTAAGAAAATGATTTTTTTAAATCTTAATGTTAAAATCTATAACTATGAAATACTCTCCAAAGGGAGTATAAAAGACACCAATTATTATTTAAATTTCTATTGGCCAGAACATTCTGGAACAAATTAAGGATAATGCTCTTTCATTGGTTCTCAAAAGTAGGGTAGATCTCTTCCACCTATGATTTTTATGACAATACTAATTCTCATGAACCTCTTTCAAAAACAAGATCTGAGGGGAGCCATTATAGGTCTGAAGCCTACTGAAACCAGTGGCAGCCACAGACTTCCATTAAGGAGAATTAGTACTTTTCTTCTGTGAAGTCTTCTTTGCCTCATCTACATTAAGGTACCCTGGCCTTGCAGTGGCGGAGAAGTTATCTACAGTTGATGCTGATCATGTGGAAAACCACCGTTAAAAAAAGTAACAACAGGCCAAAATGTAGTCACTTTTGCTAAGTCAAATCACTGTTTCAGCCTCTCCCAAGAGTGGAATTTTAAATCAACCAGTCTGAAATTTTCCGATCAAGACTAGTGAGATAATCTGTAAGATAAAATCCCTGCCATTCCCTTCTCTCCAAAAAAAGATGACCTGGCTTACAAGTAATCCTTTCTTCTCTTTTGCTAATAACTTCCCCGCCATACCCTTTTACCTATAAAAACTTTCCATTTTGTACAACCCCTCAGAGTGCCCTTCTAGTTGCTAGATGGGGCATCAACCAATTCATGAATCCCTTAATAAAGCCAATTAGATCTTCAAATTTACTTGGTTGAATTTTGTTCTTTAACACCACATTTAGAGAAACATTAGGGAATCACATAAGAAACTATAATATACTACAGCAAATAATGAAAATTTATATCACCTTTTTTGAGGGGGAGGGAAGGCACTCTAAATAGAGTAAGGACCCTATAAACAGAATGTTAATGTGGAAACTTGGCAAGACACAATGCAGAGAGAAAATATGGAATCATGCTACTCTATAATCTTTGCGAGGTTAGAGTAAATTAATCTAAAATTATTAAGTGTATTGAATTAGTATGAATAATAATGCTAAATTGCAATCAAATAAGAATTCTGCAAAGTACTAATGATTTTTATGATTTATGTTAACTCATAACATTGAAACCTTGAGTATATTTGAATTTTATTATAAATATCACCACTGTTATGAATAAAGAGTTCCTCCAACACATATGATTTTGTTTTGAGGGACAGCCTAAAACAACCACAATAAGGTACTTACATTGTGGGCAAAATGACCAAGTAATAAGCTGTCAGTAACTGAAGTATTTGCATCACTTTCCAAGATGTCAATTCCAAAATCTCTACATGAATAAATTTGGAAGTTTTTCAGGTGAAGATTGCTACTTCTAAAAATCTGTAAAACAACAACAACAACAACAAGAAAAAAAAAAAAAAACAGCATATGTTATGGCAAAGGTCTGAGGCTTAATTTTATTGCAGGCTTCCTGTAGCTTCTTTAATTATTAATTAAATATAAATAAGCATGCTATACCATCTTAAGCAGCTTTTGTCCATCTATACATGTACAGAGATTCCAAAGTTGCCATGAGGTCAGCACTAACTAGTCCCCTTTGGAAATATCCCCTCTGTACTTTTGATTTCTCCTCACTGTAACTGACAGGTTAAAAAGGTCAATGTGAATTCTTCACATACTTAAACTTGCAATTGCTAAATCACACAAAACTAATGGAGAAAAACAGAGCATCCAAGAACTCCAGTACTTCACTTTGGTATGTATTAACTAATATTGTCAGAAAATTGTAAATATGAAATTAGTAATTCAACATGACTGCCAACTCAAACTATATTATGCGAATATATACGTACGACAAGTTGGGTTAGTGGGCCCAACCGGGATCAAGCATTAACTAAATTAGCTTGATAGAATTGAAAGAATCCCACTGGTTTGGAGAACAGAA
Source organism: Pteropus alecto (assembly GCF_000325575.1). Taxonomy (NCBI): domain Eukaryota; kingdom Metazoa; phylum Chordata; class Mammalia; order Chiroptera; family Pteropodidae; genus Pteropus; species Pteropus alecto. Next base: position 34,141,991 of record NW_006494614.1, on the reverse strand, counting down.
CCCTTCATTTTTACCTAGCAATGATATTAGTAATGTGATCTTGAACAAGATGTTTAACTTTCCCGAGGTCTCAGTTTCAACCATCTTTAAAATCAGGGTAGAAATTAGGATGAGCAATTAACCCAACTCAGTCATTTCTTTATTCATTAAGTTCATGATAATAGTCATATCTTAATGTGTAAGTTTCCTATTAATTAAAGCCAAGGTAGCCTTGATTTATCATAGTATCATACTTCTACCCATCAATCAGTCTTTGTGCTTGAATTTCCGAGAACTAAACAGCTTGCGTTTCCCACTTTGTATGCAGCAAAAGCTTTTATAAAATGATAGATCTTTGAAGTCACAGAGGTTTATTTAAACAAAATAGGTATGACCTGAACTGATAACAATAACAGTTGTTACGCAATTACAGGCATCTCAAATTCTGGAAAATATACCCATGTTCGAAAACAGCTAACAGCTAATATTAACTAGAAAACCTGTAAATGTTAAAGAAAACCAACACACAATTGCAAAAAGCCCCAGTTTATGGTATAAATACAGCTTTTATAATGTGCTCTCATCTCCCTCTTCTAAAAGAATTGCTCTGCATTTATGAGACATAGTGAGGAGAGGGTATTTTTCTCAATTTTTATTAACATATATACAGAAGAGTTCGATTGCTTGAGTTGGACTCCAACAATTATTAGCTGTGTGACTTTAGCAAGTATTTTATCCTCTTCTTATTATATAAGAAGAATAATAATGGTATCCCTCCCCCCAAAGGTTATTAAGATGACTGAGAAAATATCCAAAAATATCTATTAATATTAACAAATAGATGTAAATTTATGTTTACTCACAATAGAAATTTTACCTAATAGAATATTCTATTCAAGTATCAATATACTAATGATCAGAATACAGTCAGATATATATAATAATGAAAGTTTATAAAATTTAGACACCATGTACCTTTTGATGATACAGAAGATACTTCTCAATGTTATAATTTCCAGACATTATTATCAGCACTGATCTATCAGCACCCAATCTCGTTACTAACAACAAAAATGACAGCTGTTACTGTACACCAATGAAGATTCAGGCAATCTTCTAGGCACTTTACATGCAGGCACTTATTTAACTCTCAAAACAAATTTATCCTTTAGGTACTATCACTGTTTCCATTTATGAATGACAGCAAAAACTAGGGGATATGCCTAAGGTCACACAGATAGGAATTAGGACTATTTGAGAGTTTACATGGCAATATATGTAGGAAGTTAGATATTTTTTAAATAGTTTTATTAAGATATAATTCACATACTACACAATTCACCTATTTAAAGTTTACAATTGAAGGATTTGGGTATATTTCGGCATGTGTAATACCACAACAGTCATTTTTAGAACATTTTCACTTCAAGAAGAAACCCCATATCCTTGAGCGCTAAGCAACCACTAATCTTTCTGTCTCTATGAGATTTCCTTATTCTGGACTTTCATTCAAGTGGAATCATATAGTACATAGATTTTTGTGACTGACTCTTTTTACTTAGCATGATGTTTTTAAGGTTTATTTATGTTGTAGCATATATCATTACTTAATTCCTTTTAATGACTGAATAATATTCCCTGGTATTGATATATCACCTTCTATTTATCCATTCATCCATTGGTGGATATTTGGGTTACTTTCAACTTTTGACTACTATGAATAATGCTGCTATAAATATTTGTGTATAAGTTTCTATGTAGACATATGTTTTTATTTCTCTTGAATATATGCCTAGGAAGATAATTGATGGATCATATGCTATTTTCATATTTAATCATTTGAGGAATAGCCAGACTGTTTTCTGAAGCATCTAGACCAATTTTAAATTCCCACCAGTAGTGTATGAGAGTTCCAATTTCTCCAAATCTTTAGCAACACATGATATCATTTTGACTCTAATCATCCTAGTGGGTGTGAAGTACTATTTCACTATGGTTTGCATTTCTCTAATAACAAATCATGTTAAACATCTTTTCATATGCTTATTGGTCATTTGTATATCTTTTTAAAAAACATATCTATTCAGAACTTTTGCTTATATTTTTATTAGGGTATTTGTCTTTTTATTGTTGAGTTATAAAAGTTCTTTATATATTCTAGATATAAGCCCATTATCAGATATATGATTTGTAAATATTGTCTCCCATTCTATAGTTCACGTTTTCATTTTTTAGATGGAATCCTTTGAAATGTTAAAATTTTTAATTATGATAAAGTTCAGCTTACTTATTTTTCTTCTGTTGCTTATTCTTTTGGTATCTTGTCCAAGGATTCTTTGCTAAATCCAAGGTCATGAAGATTTACCCCTATGTTTTCTTCTAAGAAATTTAGTGTTTGTTTTCATATTTAGATTTTTTATCCATTTGAAGTTAATTTTTATAAATAGTATGAGGTAAGGATCCACCTTCATTCCTTTGCATGTAGCACTGCATTTGTTTCAGCACCATTTGTTGAAAAGAATATAATGCTCTTTGCATCCTTGTCAAAAATTAGTAGATTCGTGAGTTTATTTCCACATTCAATTCTATTCCATTAATCTATATTTCTATCTTTGCATCCATACCACACTATATTGATTACTATTACTTCGTAGTAAATTTTGAAATAAGAAAGTTTAAGTCTTCTTATTTTCTCCTTTTTCAGGATTGTTTTTGGAGAAGTTACATTTTAAATTCCCTACTATCATGTTAATTACTCTCCTCATAAAATAAAGTTTCAAGAGCATTCCCATTATTTGCACCTTTTGATTGATTAAATTTGAGTGCACAAGAGTTCAGTCTTTAAGGATATATTTTTTCTTTCATAGATTTAGCACTTCCAGTTGCAGAACTTGAGAAAACTGACTTTAATGATCGTCTTTTAATATTTTTGTTTTATTAGGTTATTTTCTCCAAAACAAGGTTATTCAACAGCCTGGTGAGAGTTTAAGCCTCTGCAAGGCATGAACTGCTTCTCTGCATAGAAGGCATTCAACAAATATTCCTACAGGATTTGTCACCCTTACAGTCACAGTACTTATAGGAAACAAAGTACTTCATAAAATTAAATGAGAACTAAATATTACTACAATTAAAATTCTTCCTGTCAGCTACCCTAATAATATGTTTTGGGGTTTTCCCCATCCACAACTTCCTCTTATTGGATATATGAAATAAATGTCTGACTTTCTTATTGTGACTTAATTTTATGTTTTTACTCTGTTTCTTGAATGCCCTATAAACACATTTCTTCATCTATGTATCTTAGACTCCAGATTTATAAGTGGCAGAGACCAAGTATATGTATTTTTTCTCTATGTAGCACCAAATACTGACCCTGGATAATTTTTATATGTTGCTGCTAACAGCGTACAAATCTTCCCTGGAAGAAATCGTTATGATAATGAAAAATAAATTATTAAATGTGAATTTTTTTGCCCTTTTGAGCAAAACAAAAGAAATTTTTGGCTCATTAATAAAGGTAAGACTGCGACTTTGAGCTGGAATTTTTGTTTTCCAATGATTAACAGCACTTTTTCTTAAGACTGAAGCATGTATTAGCCAAGATATTAGGGTATCAAATGCACAACATTTGGAGTCTAGATTCTGCTCCTGGTTGTGCCACTAACTATGTGACCTTTAACAAATGCCTTTACTTTCTGAGCTTTAATTTTTTAATCTCTAAATAGATATGGGACAGGATGAATGGTTGACTTCTATGATCCCTCCTGGCTGTAAATCTGTATAACTCTGTTGTTCTCTATGAGATCTACTGAAAAGTCACCATAAAAAGAAATGAACTAACCCTGGATTACTAACTACAAATTTGTTCATTTAACAGTATTATTCCACCAACACCTATGATGCTGTTTGCGCCTTAAAACTCTGATAATATTGCAATGCTCCCCCCAGCAGCAAATCATGCCCCTTTAAAAAATGATCCATAATAAATCATCATTAAAAAAAAAAATGATGGTTTTAATAAAAAACTAAAGAAACATACCTGGGCACCACCTGCACTTCCCCAAACCATAAAGTTTTGGAACAAGGTGGGGCCAGTGCCATTATCCCAAGGTGGCTGAAATTTAGGGTATACAAAGAGACCACACCTAGAAAGCAAAACGAAGAGTGAAATTCAGCCAATTTCTATGTTTTGAACACTCACTTTTTCTCATTGGAAAATATAAAGGTAAAGGTAATGAATAAGGGAGATTAGAGATGAACCCGTGACCCTTCTCTGTAACTATCATTGCCCATTCCTCAGCCTTTCCTATTTCCCTTAGAGACCTGCCACTGGATCTCAACAAGGTGCAGACTGCCATGATCCCATTCTATTCTCTCAGCCCGTCTTTAGGTTCACACCTTTCCCAGGATTCCGAACATCTTTCTCTAGCCCTTTAGAATGTGATCCCTGATATTCTATCAGTTGCCTTCTAGTTTTACCTCTTTGTAAGAATACCTGTAATTCCCCTGACTTTTGTTCCTCTTTCTAAAATGCCCTATCATTCTGGTATCCTAGATACCTTCTTCCCTCACATTCCAGGGTTGCTGAGACATGCTAGATAAAAACTTCATAATTTTAATGATAATTTCATGACACATGTATTAATCCTAGCCTCAGCTGACACTTCAACATGGCATACCAATTGTTCTTAATCCTTATTTCACTCTCCTTATCATTTTCTATTATAGCAGTATTCCTATACTATGATCATAATTATTTGTAATGATCAATTATTGAGTTTCTACTACATTCCAGGTATTCTTTTAGATGAATTATATGTCATTTCTAATTTTTGCATCAAACTTTTAATCTAGATCTTTCCCCATTTTACAAATAAAGGATCTGACTTAAAAAAAGAAAAAAAAAAGTGATTTACTAAGAGTAAAGTCAGGATTTGAATCAGAGCCTGATTTTGACTCTAAAGTCCACATTTTTCCATGTTCTCACCATGTTTCCCAGTCCTCGCTCTTAGCAGATGATCTTAATCCCTACATAACAAGAACTTTAAACAAGTCCCTTCTCATCTTACAGTATACAAGTCACAGGCAAAGAACCTCTTCTCCAAAGCTAATTTCCCCAGTCAGTTCCTAAGCCCAGGCACTCTAGATTTTCAATTGCTCACAATCATTGGAAGTTTAATTGCTCTTTCTACTAAATTCTCCTCTGGCCGCGAAAGGTGTACTCTGTCTTGCTGCCCTCTCAAGTGACTTCTCTCTCCCTTTCCCTTCCTTTCGCCATCATACTTTTATGATCCAAAATGCTTATAAAGGTGTATCATCAAATACCATATGGATATCAAAAGTTACACTCTCTCTGAATGTCATACGAAAAACGTTAAACCATAGGACTTATACCCAAAATGTAGATTCATTTCCCCAAAGTTACCTTGTACAAAAATGTGCAATATTGTGAGTGAAGGAGAGAAGTGGAGCTTGTGATGTCTGGTTGGTCACAAGATGAAAAAAGTAGCCATAACCAGCAGCACATACCCTATTTCCCTATAAAAATAAGGATAATTAAATAAGAGTTATTCCATATACAATAATTATTCCGTATACAAAAATTTTTGGAAAGACTCTCATATGTGTTCATTCTGCTTTTTCATTCACTTCTTGTTGAGGTATATTGATACTTTTAAGTACTCATGTACTTACCACCCACCCATCCCCCACATTGCCCTAGGAATCAAAAATATTCTCATTCCTCTTCTTTCGGGCAGCTCAACTAGACTGTAATTTGCCCACCTCAGTAACTGGTATCTCATATTAAAGTATCTTCAACAGTGAGAGGCTTACGTATGTCATCTAATCCAAGCTCTCCTCTTTGGTGTATGCAAGAATTTACAGTGGCAAAGCCACACCTCAAAGCAAAGTCTCCACAAAGTCTTCTCTCTGATCCTTTGAACAAATCAATACTTTGGCTATGGGCTGAAAGCCAGTGATTACACTAGCCATACCTTAGTTCTGAGTTTAAATACAACTCAAATCTCCTCAATGAACTTTTGTAGTGATTAGATCATTTAATCACTTTACTATTTATGCTTATAGAATTTAATATCTAAATAACTTAAAGTCTTTTATGCTTATATAAACATAAATTCTCCATTAGACAATATGAGTTTGAGGCTTTAATTCCAAGTGAACTAAACACAATGAGATATTCTTTATAAATTTAATGAAGTACCTATAATATGTTCATCAGTATGTAATATATTTTAAGACAAAATTAAAAAATGACTTCCTAAAGAGTCTAATATTGTACACAGAGGTATTTTCCTTGGCCTACCTAATGTTTATTTTGTTTCTAACATTTTCAAATCAAGACTTGATATAAACATTCAGTTTTTAAAAAATTCTGAGCCCAAATTTCTGTAAGATAACCATGGATTAGCTGGAGCTAAAAAAAGGGGGCGAAGGAGAGGCTGCTTCTTAGATTATGGATTATTTTGTCATAGTCTCCACCCTTCCTGCTTCACTTATCTATGATACTGGCCTAGTCCCTTCAGACATTTAATTTGGAACCTCTTAACTCCAGGTAGTAAAGTCAAGGACATGATGGCTGTTCTCTGTTTTAGTGGGAGGAACGACAGGCCAATAGATCAAGCTGCAGGATTGCTATTTGTGTGCATTTGTCCTCTCTCAACCTGAGAAGCCTGTCCAATGCCAAGAGGCCCATGTCTATTTAGAGGAAAAAAAAAATGTTAAAGAATAGTTTGCTCAGCCTGCCTCAGGCTTAAGTCTGTGCTACAGGGACAAAGGGATCCCCAGTGGCTTCCACATGGTTCATCTCTGATCACCTGGGGGTTTTCCAGGGCCTGGCTGGTGAGAAAAAGAATGTCAGAGTGTCCTCTCTGTGAGTAACTCAGTCTCCTAAGAGTATGCACTGTGGGACTAAGACAGCTCATCTTGAACATTGGCATAAGGACACAGAAAAGAGAATAGGGAGCAGGGAGGATCATGATGCTTTGCAACAGAAAAAAGGCATTAAATACCTTTCTAAAAAAACAACACTCCAAAGCCATAGCTGCCTCTATACAGGGCTCAGGGGGACTATGCTGTGAGTATCCTGCTAGAACAGTTTCTTAAACTTTAATGTGCACCCAGGGCAGGGTTGCCAGATGAAAGAAAGAAAGAAAGAGAGAGAGAGAGAGAGAGAGAGAAAGGAAGAAGGAAGGAAGGAAGGAAGGAAGGAAAGAAGGAAAGAAAGAAAGAAAGAAAGAAAGAAAGAAAGAAAGAAAGAAAGAAAGAAAGAAAGAAAGAAAGAAAGAAAGAAAGAAAGAAAGAAAGAAAGAAAGAAAGAAAGAAAGAAAGAAAGAAAGAAAGAAAGAAAGAAAGAAAGAAAGAAAGAAAGAAAGAAAGAAAGAAAGAAAGAAAGAAAGAAAGAAAGAAAGAAAGAAAGAAAGAAAGAAAGAAAGAAAGAAAGAAAGAAAGAAAGAAAGAAAGAAAGAAAGAAAGAAAGAAAGAAAGAAAGAAAGAAAGAAAGAAAGAAAGAAAGAAAGAAAGAAAGAAAGAAAGAAAGAAAGAAAGAAAGAAAGAAAGAAAGAAAGAAAGAAAGAAAGAAAGAAAGAAAGAAAGAAAGAAAGAACTAATCTCTTTTTAAGTATAAGTATGTTCCAAATACATTGCATGAGATATATTTACACTAAATACTTAGTAATTGTATATCTGAAATTTAAATTCAGCCTGGTATGCTGCAAATTGTCTGGCAACCCTAACCTGTGGTATATAAAATACATATTTCTAGGACCCTCAACCAGATATTCTGACTTAGTTGGTGTTGAGGTGTGGTGAAAGGATAAGGGACAGAATTCTGTACTCTTGAGCGCCACTGGTGGTTCTAATGCAGGTGATCTTTTGACCCCTTTTTGAAAACTACTTCTCTAGAGGTGACTGAGATATTAACACTGTACTGTCTAGTGATCAAGAGTTCTAGGAGAGGATCAAAGAGGAGGGAGACACTGGGAAGAATTCATTTTCTGGCAATCTTGCCATGAGCTATTTGAGAACTCAGTGTAAATGGAAGCCACTGTTGAAATCTGAAAAAGAATAGAGACCTAGAAAATCAGGGTGGAAATCTGTTACCAGATCTCAGCAAAAAGGTTGCTTAACTCAGTGCAATTTATATTTTGTGTTGAGTTTTTTCTTTCCCTTAGAATTATTTACTTTTTGGTTTCTTTTAAGTTATGACCAGATATAATGATAATACTCATAGTAAAGATTTATAGAGAAGCTACTACAGTCTGGGTACCAGATTTTAGATTCTCATTTAATATCACAACAATTCTGAATTATGTATTATTAATTTCACAGACAAAGAAATTAAAGCTTAGAGATATTAAGTAACTTTTCCAAAGTCACAGAGTCAGAGCTAGCTCCATTTATGTCCAAGCCTGAAAGTGTCAGGGATCATAGTCTAGGATAGAGAAATGAAGACAAGACCCAGAACCAAGAGGTGCAATGCAGTCACATCACCAGATCAAGGGCAGAATGGGAGAGTTTGCTATGGCCTTCCTGATAATGAACAAACCATTGAACATTTTTTGCAGAAGTCAATGTATCTCGGACATTTAAGCAAGATAAATTCCAGAGAGAAATTAATTGTCCCAGTAAGCCAGTTCTTAGAGGTATGCATTTATATAATCCTAGAAAAAAGTTAGTTAACCCTTCAGGTAACAGGTAACCAACCAGGTAACCTGTTAGACAAGACTGAGACAGTGATAGTGTTTGGAATTACATAAATACAGGTTTCCTCAAAATAGAAGAGCATCTTTTCAGGTCGGATTTAACTAAGAAGTTGTTTTCTTCACACCAAAAATCCAAACAATATAAAAATTCCTTTCAGCCTCCAGAAAACATAGGATAAAAAAAAAAACATGCTCAGCTCAGAGTGCACAGGGAGATATCTGGGTAAGGATTTGGGCCAATTCTCAATACTAAGAAGGAAAAGACATAACATTTTGAAGAGTGCATTTAAAGAGGACAGCAGTTCTAAAACTCTAGCATTATAGAAATGAACCTTATCCAGGTTTAGACATAAAGTTAATGAGGTCTGGCTACTGACATTGGAATGTTGAGCAACTGACAGAAGAAAAATCTGAGACTATCTGCAACTTTTATTTTATTAATATCATTATTTAATAAATCTTATTAGATTATTATTTAATATATGGACATAGTGGTATGGGACAAAAAAAGAGAATTACAGGAGGAAGTTCTGACCTACTCAGGAACAGAGCTCTTTCTCATGACCTTTTACACAGCTCAAGTTTTACTATACTCTGAGGAAGTAAGAATAGAGAGTAATGACTCCAGTCATAACCTTCTAGTTGTAGATGTTCTATATTTATCCTTAGGCTGAGTAAACTCATTTCATCTCATAGCTTCAATCACTCTGGATTAATATTTCATCAAATTTAATTCCTAAATGAAAGGACTTTAGGTATTATTAAGGTAGTTTCCCTGAACCTGGATGACCAACTGGCAGTCATAACACAGTCATAACACATGTGCACACACACACACACACACACACAGAACCAAGCAAAGTTAATATGGTATTAAAACTGAAATAGGTTGTTTTAAAACCACCAATACTCAACTTCTGCTTCCTGTGAGAATAAGAACCAATGTCCAGTAGTTCAATCCTTCATCCTTTGGGGACATGTGAGTGAGGACCAGCAGGCAACAGCCAGGACCTGGTGGGGCAGCCAGCACTTCCTGACACAATCTTCAATGCTGTTTCCTTAACTTTAGCATGTTATTCAGTGTGGGCCCCATGGCTCTCTCATCCTGGGTGTTTGTAATTAGGCAGCCACTCTATTTCTCACTCAGTTACAGAACTGTTTTCTTCCTTTGTGGACTAGAGGCTCATTCTCTCCTGTACTTTGATATTTTGGATTCTGAGTGTTTCTTAAATTTCCTGATTTAAAATTCTAATCACATGTTTCACCTACCACATGGTACTCAGCAAAAGTGACTTTTGTGTATTATTTAATGAAATGTTGAATTACTATTGAAGATGCTAACATGACTTCAAGGAACCAGAGCCATCTCTCAGACTCTAATGATTTTGAGAAAGCCTAGTCTAAAGTGGTGGTTGTCAGTCAAGGATAATTTTGTTCACCAGGGAGCATTTGGAAATCTCTAAAGACATTTTTGATTGTCACAACTCAGGAGGTACAGCAATGCTACTGGAAATCAATGGGTTGAGACCAGGGATGCTGGCATACAGAGGATAGCCTCTCACAACAAAGAATTATTTGACTCAAAATGTTAATATTACCACAGTTGAGAAACTCTACAGTTTAGACTGGAGGCATGTGTTGTCAAAATAATCCACGCCCACTTTCTAGCAGCCTATTTCCAAATTTTGATGGGAAGACCAACCTAAATATAAAAACATGGGTAATTACAACAAGAATGCTTTGTCATTCTTTACAAGGAGGGCATTTATGTCTTTTTAAACAATCAATCTGGCATTAAGCATTCTTCAAAAGAACATTTATTAGCATTGAATCAGCTATCTCAATTCTTCCCTCATGCTAGAAACATATGACATGCACTCATGATTCTTGGCTTCAGGAAGAATTTCTGTCACTGAGTTGGCAAATATAAATGCCCAATATACGTATCTCTTCAGCCCTCATAGGTACACAAGGAGGTAACATAGCTGTTGATTCTCAATTATGATTACACAACTGGAAATGTCCTCATGAAATTATATATGAAGCCCACCTTCCACACAGATTGTGCTGAGTGGTTGTGTCTCTACCTACCTGTGAGTCATGAGATAGGCCATGAGTATAAAAGAACTGAGGGGTAGGAAATGGGGGCTTCTTAAACAGCCACCTTTTCTGCAAGTATACTAACAATGAGAAAGGTGCACTAGATGCTAGAAGTGATATCTCATTTGGACATACACCTCCATTTTATTACCAATTAAATGCTAGTTCATTACCAAGACTCTACCAGGAGGTAAAAAATTCAAATGTTTGAAGAATATATTGCAAGAGCTACATCCTTATTCATCACCTTTGTCAGACAGGCACTCAAAGAGCACATATTTTGAGCAAATGACTAAATTTGTTGAATCATCTGCATTAGTGTCATTAGTATTTACAGAGCATCTGAATAATCATATATAAATGTTTTTCAAGTGCATTTATGTTTGGGCAGGATATTGCAACTTTGGTCATCTGTTAGCCGAGGAAGCACATTTTTCTTTTAAAAGAATCACTTGAACAGTTGGGTCACATTACTTCCCAGTTCTTTTACTCTCCATTCTGATTGGGTATGCTACAAATGATTCATGAGGAAAAACCACATTTTTATGCAGGCAGCCAGCAGCTTGTGGGGAACGGTTTAAGGCAAGCAGGGAATTTTGTGTGGAAATCAATTTTTTGCGGAAGTCAATGTATTATGGACATTCAAGCAAGAGAAATTCCAGAGAGAAATTAACTGCTCAAGTAAGCCAGCTCCTTGAGGTATGCATCTACAGTCACTAGGGAAAAAAAGTGAGTTAACCCTTCAGGCAGCTCTTAAATATACATTAGCTATTGAGTGGAGAGAGTGAGAGAACTGAAATTGAGCCTTTAAACACAGAATTCCTTACAAAATTGATTCACAAACCAGAACAAATTCTCCTCAGATTAAATGGGTGTTTCTGAAGGGTTCATCTTCAGGGATTTTCTGTGGACTATCTCAAACAAGAGTCTGGCCATTGGAAATTTCCCACACCACCACGAACATTAGACGCTCTGGAGCTCTGGAAGTGAACAGGCCCTCACTGTTTGAGAGTAGATATTTTCCAGCCTGAAGTTGACATAGTTTATGTCAACTGCAGAAGGGGAGCTTCTGGACAAATAACAAGGAATCTCCATAAAGGGAGAAGCCAGATTTGCTGAGGAAAGACAGCATGGAAATGGAGTGCTCTAAGAACTATGAGTAATGCATGAAGAACCAGCAAAAAGGCACAAAATCAGGTTTTGCTTCTTTGAAAAACTGCCCTGGACTTGGTTCAGCTGTAGCCTGGCTAGGGAAGCAGGTAGACCACTTGTGGCTATGAAAACTAAAAAGGAATACCATACTTGAAATCCCCTTGGACCATGCAAGGTTAAAGGTGAGTGAACTGTAAAGATGGCTGACTGGAAATCAAGGTAAATTCCGTGTGCTGTAGCTATATGTTTGGTCCTCAGCTTTGGGTCAGGGCAATTTGGGAATAATATACAACCACAGATCATTGCAAAACTTAAGCATCAACTCTGTTTCTTCACTGCCTGTCTACCAGGTCAGAGGTTTCAAGGCCAGACTCATTTGGGCGGAAGAGAGAGTTTAGGCTTTCAGGGTTGGTTACCGGGCACTAGGATTACATCATCTTTTTGAGTTTAAATAAGGGCTTTAGTTTAGTTAATACTATTGCCCTGATGTCAATTCAATTTCTTGATTTTGCTATTACTCTGTGGTGATGGTTATGATTACATTATCATTGGGTGAAGCTGAGTGAAAGTCACACAGAAATGCTGTGTTATATATTTGCAACTTTTCTGAGTCTAAAATTCTTTCATAATTGAAAGTTTAAAAAAAGAAAAAAGAAAAATCTTAATTAATTATAGTAATATAGTGGTTTTCCAATATATTTTGCCAGACTGCAAGAAAACTGAAAAGCAAGGCAGATGATGTCAAAAAGACTGAGCACACACAGGGCTTGACAGCATTCCCTTAAGGGGCAGTTTGACTCTAAACCGTTCACATAGAAGGACATAAAAGCCACCACCCATGAAACGGTTCCTCAGAATAAGGAATGTCTCTCCCTTGAATATCAGAACAACCCTAGAAGGGGGAAAGTTTTTTTTACCACATCTTTTTCTGTTCCACACATTACATACACACACACGCACACACGCACACACACACCCCACATATTGTTATTGTAGCCTCCTTATTATCTTTTTGGAATAAAGGTATATTTCTAAAATATATATTTTTAAGTACCCTGTGTATTGTCCACATAGGGCACACTTAATAAATACTAGCTTCCTGTTTACTCAGTAACTGAAATGACCTTCTTTGGCCCTCAGGGTCAAAAGCAGTTCACAAATTTTAGGTTTTTCCATATATGCCCAGTTATCATCTAGTTCCTTGGTAATAGCACATTCCAGACAATAGAATACAAGAGACAGCACAGCAGAACACCAGTAGCATGGCTGAAAAATTGGAGTGGACTAGGCAAGGTTCAACACTGAGAGATGAGTTCCACAGAATTTTAAGGCTGCCGCAGATTAAACATGTTATTTTCCAGTCGTTAAAATGATTGTGGGATCTTGGAATCTATTCTTTACTTTCCTCTTTCTTCCCCTCCTTCTTTAATTATGGAATTATACCTACATTCATTTATTCATTCATTATGTTCAATTAATTTGTGTTGAGAAACTACTGCGTTTCTGACATCCTGTTAGGATAGAAACCTAATAAGCTAATGAAAAGAAAACTACAGAATTTTAAGATCATTGAAGAAAATATCAGGAATACACCTAATGAATATATTTAATGAACATATACTACTGGCTTAAACAGAAACTTCATTCTTAAAACATGTGCATTGTACTTGTTTAAATTTTGTGAAAAAGATATAAAAGAAAAGTAAATGAATGAAAGTAGAAGGCATCTTCAGGGAAACAAACAGCTTGTTTTGAACTCAGTTTATTCTACTGCTGACTGAGCTTTATTTCATATATCAGTCTGCAAATGTCAGGTGACTTATGAGCTTTTAAGGTGGCCCTCTGGTTCTCCACACCTAAGGACCTATAGTCAGCTCGATTCTACTTCTGGTTGACTAGTGTCTAAGACACCTGCCCAGGAGACCATGTAGGACCTAAAGAAGCAAAATCAAATGGATAGCACCCCTGGGATTCAATACAGGATTTGGATATAGTCCAGCCTTGTGAAGGAAGATGAATTGGGAAACCCTGAGGGTCTAATTTCCTCTAGGTATTTCAAGGTAGGCAAGATTTTGCTACCCGAGAAAGTATGCAGTAACATAGTTCTTCAGGCCTCAAAGCTTGCTGGCATAGCTGCACAATAAGCCTTGTAGTCACCAGCAAGTTGTATGCTGCTCTCATTGTTTTGACTCTAGAATTCGGTTTCCTTCAATCGTGTAGTTCTGCCTCCTTTCTTGCTGGCATATTAGCTATTCCCATTAGACACCTAAAATGGTATGTTAAGTACTATGCTTGGAGAAACATAATTAACAGTCTGGAGGCGGTCTGAGGAAAAAACCATGACTTTTATTAGGGGTTATTCAGATAAAAATAATTAAAAACAAATGACCAGAGAAAGACAGAGACGTTCATTCTCTCAGTACCTCAGAAACTTGGCATAATTGACTTGATACGATAGATGCTCAGAGGAGTGCCCTGGAAGAGTAGGATATTAATGGGATAAAATCATTGGAAAAAGGGAAACTACGTGCCCTTCCCATTGCTCTGATGCAATTCCTCATTCACAGATCTATGGTTAAATTATACCAGAAAAACTAATTTCTTAAAGTGTTTAAAGATAAATTTACTGAGAAAAAGCAACGTTAAGTTGTGTTAAATAATGGGGTAAAAATTCAAGGCCATCAGGGTGTACTTCATTCATCCTGGAAATTGACATGACTCATACACGTCTCATGACTTTACAAACCCTCAGTTTTGACACTTTTAAAGGGCAACACGATGACCACATTAACACAATAAGACAGTGAAGACTTAATAGGTAATTAATACTGGAATCGAAACAAATATCAGCACCACAGTGGATAGCTTAAGGAAACATTTTAGTTGGTATTAATTTAAGTGACCAGAAAAGAATCAACATCTACTTCGTTTTGCTCCATAGAGATATTGCATCAGAGCATTCATGGGAATTCTGAAAGGAACATATTTAACCTGAAGGACTTGTTTAACACAAAATCATAAAGTAGCTTCTCAATACCAGTGTGTAGCAAGTAAACATTTTATACCATACTACTGATGCTGTCACTCCAAATAACTTTTAGAGTGACCTATATGCCCTCTCGGCTCTGACCTTCCTGGTGAAAATCTTACCTCTACAACATTGCTGGGGCTGCGAATATAGACACCAGCTGGTGTCACCATTTCAGGATTGGAGAGTCCTTCGGTGCCAGAAACACTGATGATCACATTGTTTCTTATTATATTTCCCTGTTCTGACCAGTCTAATTTAAGAAAAGATAAATCAAACCCAAAGGATTTATAAACATAATTAAAATTTATACAACTCAACACTCTTATTTCTACTAATACACATTATAGTTCACATAATGCATATATATGTGTATGAACATAGATAACATTTAGTATGTTCAATGAACTTAAGATATCTAACATTCATCCATCAGGCCTGCCTATAAATTATATGACAATTTAAAAGGATTCTAATAGGTTTAAAACCAGTTTACATATTTACCATTTTTTCTTCCAGGAATAGCCTCCCAAGGAATATATCTTGTCTCCAAGTATGTACCTGAGAACAAAAGATCATGTTACTTCAGCACATTTTGTGACACCTAGGAAAAGGAGGGACACTGCAATACTATTTCCTCTTTGGTGTGTGGCTTGTTTTGATTTTGTTTTTGTGTTTTCACCTGTGAACCAGACAGAGATATAGATTATATGGACCTTTTTAGTTCTAAGTTATCATGGATCAGCTCATTTTAAATAAGAAAAAGAAAGAGAAAAAGAAAGAGAGAGAGAGAGAGAGAGAGAGAGAGAGAGAGAGAGAGAGAGAGAGAGAGAAAGAAAGAAAGAAAGAAAGAAGAAAGAAA
>NW_006494614.1:34121969-34125919 GCF_000325575.1 Pteropus alecto | reverse complement strand
GAAGGAAGAGATCTACTATTTTACTTCTTAGGAAGAACTAAGTGACTGTCTTCATAGTTAAATGCTGCATACACTGTGTCAGCTCCAGATCTATCTCTAGCTGTTCAAATTGGCCACCAGCTATCTACATGCGTCTCTTTTTCCCTGGAAGATCTGGAATGTCCTAGAGGAACAGGCTGGACAGTATCTGGAATCCTCACACCCAAGCCACTAAGGTTTAAAATGAGAGAGAATAAAAGAGCATGGGCCATGCTATAGAGAGATATTAGCCACTTATATGGCATCAATAGAAAGCAGCCCCACAGAGCCCCAGTCCCACAGAGGCTCTCTTTTTTTAGGTCTTTAGGTATCTAGAATTCTCATGTAATTTCATGAGTCTGGACTTACAAATTGTTTTGTATGAATCGAGTACTTTATCTATAATAGACAAATAAACAAATATTATAATTCCCTCATCTACACTACAATAGACGTCTAGAGCTGCCAATTCATAAATCCAAGCCCTAAAGGCTAAATTTCTCCTGCAGGTTTTCTTACTTGTTTAGTTAATGTCTATTTCATAAAATTGTTTTCCCCTAAAATAATATTGTTAGGGTACCTTCCTGAATTTCTGCTCCAAGTTTTAGCATACTTTCCCCTTACAGAGATAAAAATAAAAATAAAGCTAATCCTCCATCTGTTAGTTTGATCGCCCTGTAGCTGTCCTTTTCCGATCAGATTTTCCTGCCCCTGATCACTTTTATTGTCCATTGCTCATTGCCTTTTAGAGGTGGAATTCGTTTTAAAGCAAGTTTATATGATCCATACTATTTCACTAAACAGTTTCTCTCTCAGAATTAGAACCTTTGTAGCTTTTATCTTAACAGATTATTCTTAAATAAAACATGTACATTTTCCCACTAATGATATCACAGAATTCATTTAAATATAAAACACTATTTAATAAATACAGTTATCATCTTATTTTCAGTGAAAACCTCTGATTTGCTTTTTTATTCTGATATAACCAATGACCCTTTGTTCATTAATTGATTTATTTCTTTCAACACATACAGCTACAATGCGCTATTTAATGTGCTAAATGCTAAGGAAACAATATTCATATGAAATCTGATGGTAAAAACAGATATTATCAAATTATCAGAAATATGATATATAATTTTTAATCATTAAATGATTGGTGCTGAAAGAGCTTAAACAAAGAATCTTGCAGGAGGCAAGTAATGGTATAAACAGAGGAAAAGGGCTTGTGCAAAGACCCTGAGGTAGGAGAAAGTATGGTCTTTTGAAAGAATTAAAGTAAAACGGGTCAGTGCAGCTATAGTAGAGAGGGAGGGAAAACGAGCAAGACAGTTTTGCAGAGATTAATGAGGAAAAAATCACTGAGGGAATCCTGGATTGTACTCTAAGAGCAATAAGAAACTCTTAAAAGATTTTAAGGAGAGAAGTGATAAGACGTAATTAAAATTTTAAAGGATAATTCTGGGTTCTTCAAGGGGAATTAACTTTAGTAGGAAAAAAAAGTAGATACAGGTGACCAATTACAAGATTCTGAAACATGGGATTCTTCAGCAAGCCAAAGGATCAGCTAAAAACAGAATTCAAGATTTTTAACAACTTGTCCAGCATCCAGATTTGACATTCCATGAGATGGTACAAAGACATATTTATGTGACTTTGAAATATTATGAAAATTGCTGTCAGTAAATTTTAAAACCTTCCATTATGTATTTATTAACATGAACTGAAATGTCATCTTTAGAAGATCAGTTTTCCATTAATAAAGCTTGGTTAGCCAAACACTGATAACTAAATTTAAATTTAGAATTTTTAACTATGGCTTATTGCTAATGAGCAAAGGCTAAAGTGTTTAGAAATTGGAAATTCAAATTTTGGGACAATATTTTTTGAAAAACTATGTGTCTTATGCAAGAATACCCAAATTCAACATGCTCATTTCACTTACCCACCAGCAGTGCGTGGCCTAAAATATTGTAGAACACATTACTATCCACCGTGAGGCCCACGGTCCCGAACATGCTGAGTCCTCTACTGAAGGCACCCCACACCGTGCAGCCCTGAATATAGGAATCTGAACAGGAAAGGGCCGGGGAAAAATGAGAAGAGAATCTTAAAGGGCACTCAGATTCTGCTAATCATCTCCAAAGCAAGCTGTATGATAACTAAGAACATTCTCCCACACAATGATGAAATTCAGGAAATGAGGAGTTAGAAGCAGAAACCAAATTTTAAAAATGGGCAACTCAGGCTAAAGTGCTTCAAAGATACCACAGAAAAGCAGGGTAGAATCCAAGATGTTGAAAAAGAAACACATCTGATAAAAAGACAGGATGGCCACACTACGAAAGACTACGTGGCTGTCACAGTTTCCAATTGGCCACCATCTTTGGTATGAACTCTCATCACAACGTGGCGGATAGACAGCAGGTAGAACGGCGTGAAGAGTGAGACTTACAGACCAGTCCTGATTTTTGAAAACTGCATCTGGCATGAGGAGATATAGTCATTATTTCTCGAGCTGTGAAGTAATATTTTTAATTTGCTGGGCAACGATATTTAACTTTTTGGGCCAAGAGGGCCAAAGGTTCTCTCTTTTTTAAATTAAATTTATTTGGGTCACATTGGCAAATAACATTATATAATTTTTAGGTGTACAAGATTGTAATTTGACATAAGCAAAGCCAGAGGTTGACCTGAGGATCTCAACTCTCATATCTGTATATGGTGGGTTTATGAAGCTGAAGGGGAAGTACCCTATATACGGTAAAAGGAACTGACATTTAGCAAAACCATCACACTGGCTCCATGAGCATGTCTTATGACCTCCAAATGAATTTATGTGGACTGGCTCAACAATGAATATATATTTACTGAATATCAACTATATATTTTAGGAATTGGGCATTGTTCTGAAGATATAAAGATGCATAAAACTAAGTAAATTCTGCACTTGTGTATCTTTAGTCTGATGGAGGAAATTTACACTAAAATAATAAAAAATGTATTATTTGGCTAATTAAATTATAAATCCTGAAAAAGAAGTTTTGTATTATTTCTAGTTAATGAGAAATATATCAATGTCAAATGTTTAGAGTATTGGAAAAATTACTTTTGTTTATGGAATAATTTGATTTTTAAATTGGAACTACAGAAAATTCTTGACTATAAATTCTCCGTAGATGCAGGGCCTCCACATTCCCTTTGATATCAGCTCCCCTAGTACCAGATGCTCTCACCTTACTCAACAATAAGGTAAACCATCTGTATCTACTTCTATAGCAAACACTGCCTGTGGCAGACTTTTCCCAACTTCAGATCTCCCCCATAGTATCACTCCATTAGGATATACCTGCCCGTCTGAACAACCGACAAGTACTAATGTGTTTATCGAGATATTATGAGTTAAGTTCGGGAATTGACAAACCTTTAAAAGTGGTGTGCATGCAAAGATTCCAAGACTCTCTAACTCTAATTGCTGGGGTCAATTGGCTACATGGGTCGTGAGGGCCTTCAGGGCATGAAATAATGAAAGATCTCTGCAAAGAATGACAGAAGTTTCTAACCTCTGGGTTAATATGTCCTCCCCTCCTAGGAAAAAAAATTGCATTTTAAAATGGGGGACAATGGGGGACAATGTATTAACTTCACGGTTTTCAAACTTTTTTTTAAAACACTGAATCTATTTTCAAGTAAAACCTAATTTATGAAAATGAATTAAAGTATGGCTACTCTGAAGCAGAGGTTAGAGAAGGCAGATGAAGTAAATGTTTGAGCAAGAGAGGGTTTTGATTATGTTCAATTGATAATTCATATGTGACTGCTATTCTCATTTTTATTGGAAACTGGCCCCCATATCAAATATTCTGCAACATTACAAGCACCAGGAAATGAAAAACCAGAGAGAAGGGCACAAAGATACTGATAGCCTG
>NW_006494614.1:34064246-34121660 GCF_000325575.1 Pteropus alecto | reverse complement strand
AAAGAAAGAAAGAAAGAAAGAAAGAAAGAAAGAAAGAAAGAAAGAAAGAAAATACGAAAAAGAAAATAAAAAAAGAGAAACAGGTCTGGTACATTAGAATAAACAGACTTTCTGGGTGGGCAAGTGATTTGAAATGAGAAAGAAATACTGCAGTTGGCTAGCCTTTAATGACTTCAAAGACTGCTCTGTCATAACCTGTTGAAATTCTACCATTCTTGAAGACCACCTGAACCACCAAATATGCCCTGATATTTTTTGTCAGGCACCACCACCCCCAGCACCTCGCTTTCCAAAGAAGGAAAAGCTTGAATGTGCGGGTATTAGAGGAGCTGAAGGATGGAGAGGACAAGCTCCAGAAATAGAGCTTCCATCCTAATTACTTAGCATCCATACCTGACTCTTCTGACTCTGCACATCAGCTTCTGTCTGGCATTGGGTTTTTTCCCTGGATGCTCCTATGACTCTCCAACTATGGTTTCAGAACCTTTATCTATACATGTGGGCATATTCTTTTCTGATTCTAATCTTGTTATTACCAAGCTGTACCCACCTGCATTTGATGGTTCCTGTTCTCTTTCTATCACTTCAGTTCTGGCTAAGATCTGCCATTCTGCCTGCTCTGTGTTCCCATGAAAAGCCTGGTTTTCAGACCATTCTCCCCCATTTTTCCAGGCAGAACATTCCTGTGAGTTAGAGCAATTGCACATAGAATTGCTCTCTGCTGTGCTGGACTCTCATAGCATTGATTACTTATATTATTCAGTATCAATTTGCCTGTAGTCACAAGCTAGTAAATGGTAGAGGTAGGATTCACAACATGGATTGTGTGGTTTATTCCACATCTGTTTTACCTACAGTAATGTTTCTTGGACCACTTGCTCTAGAATCATAAAAATTCAGATCCCTAGGCCCACCTTAGACCACAATTTGCTTGGCAGGGTTCATAACTAACTCTGAATTTTAATAAGCTCCCCAAGTGATTTTTAGGCTTACTAAAGTTTGAGAACCACATATCTAGATTATAATTCTCTATCTCTACAACTCTCCACATCCCACATATTACCTATCATGACATCCCAGTATATAGTGCCTTGAACATGAGAGGAAGAAAAATGAGAAGTCATAGGCCTGGACCCCCTTACCTCTCATAGTGCCCACCACAGTCAGTGAGCTCAGATGCTTACGGAAGGCTTGCCCCAAGTCTCGGAACTGTATTCCCTTCAACTGGACTCGGCTAGGCTCCTCTGGGAAGGACTGTATAATGACACTGGCCCCCAGATCCCTAGATCCTAGCATCTTCTCACTCTTGGAATACAAACAATATTGTAAGTTACCTGAAACACAGAAAGAAGTCAGGGGACATGAAGCATGTAGACACGCTTCTAGATAAGTCTCTCGGTTTGAAAGGCACTGACAGTACAAAAGACAAAGCTTTATTGTTTATTTCATTTAATAATTTTATTTCTCTTTTATTTTGATTCTGCTTTTGGGGTTATTAATTAAAATATCTGATAACTAGGACGTGATGTTGCCTTCATTCTATTATTTTCAGAAAGCTCCCAAATCAATCACCTTAATTATTGTCACAAAGAGGCTGACTATAACCTACAAACTCAACATAAATAGATGCTTATTTCAATCCAAAAGATCCCCTGAAGGGAGTGTGCAATAAAATGACCTTCTTGTGGTTGATAATTGTACAGAAGATATGTGAGTCCTGAAAGTAATCGCAGCTCTTTTTAGTTTTAAGTTTTCTAATGGGCTTTCCCCTTACTTTACTGCTTTATAGTTTGGAGACTTAACAATAATGCTACCACAGAAATGGCAAAGGGGTCCAGAGAAGTAACTGAGCACCCCCACACCAACACCTCCTTCTAAGCTGTGCCCCTAGAGAGGACAGCAAAGTCTATGAATACGGTACACCAGCTACTATTGCTGCAAAGTGTTACCGCCTCAGGATCCAGGATACTTTTCTGTTGACACATGGCATGTGGTGGTGTGAACTAAGTGAGAAATCACCCTCTGAATTGATTCTTTATTATCTATGTTAATAGACAAAAGTAGAAGTGCCAGTAATACAAAATGATGTACCATTCGAAAATAAATAATCCACAGTAAATTATAGAGTCTAGTCATTTGCTAACACCCAAAGAATAAATATAAAAGAGGTGAATGAAGAGGTGTTTTATATGTTTATGCTTTATCATAATTTTGGTTATTTATGGCAGTGATCTATAATATTTTCAAGTGGCCAGGCCTTGTGTTATTGTATTTAGCTACCACATTCCCACACTTCCACTCCACACAAAGAAGAGGTGAGTAACATACATTTTTAGTGAAGGTATGAATTCTGTTTTATTTTGAGAATTTTGTAGTAACATTTAAGAGTTGTGCTGAAATCGAGGATTTTTTTTTCCTCACTGGGAGCTAACAGATTTATAATGGCCCAAACCCAGATGCATGATTTCACTGCTAGCATGATCGAAAGCAATGTTTTACACAGTATGATCTGAGAATGCCTGTATGAGAAATCCCCAAAGTGTTTGAACAAAATTCAGATCTCTATTCAGTAGAATTATAAAAGCTGCAGTCACCAGATTCTAACCCACAATATCCGAACATTTTTCAGAATGACACCTTTGTGAGATAGATGACTGTGATGATAAGGGGGTGGGGTCAAGGACCCTCTCTCCCAACCACATTTTGACATTGTACCTATATGAGTCTAAATCTAAACATGACTCACGTTATTAACTATACTCTTGACATTTCTTCCAGGATCCAGACACTACAAGATATCCCTACTCTGATGCTGGCCTGGCCTCTCAGTCTTGACATGTACAAAATTAAACTCATGATCTTCACCCTCCTACCCAAAAATCTGTTCCTCTTCCCATCTCAATAAATAGCTTCATCATCCATCCAGAGCCCATGCCTGGGAGTCATCCTTGACACCCACACCATCCTGGACCAAAGTTGACAAATGATGTCTTCACAACATGTGAAAGCCTCATAATCTACAGCCTGAGAAACCAAAACATAACCTACTAAACTAACCATCCCTGAAATAGATGTTTAATAGGCACATCAGTGTGATTCAGTGCCTGTTATTCTTCTAGAAGATAAATTGACTTTTTCGACCACTTACTTAAAGTATGTGGTAGTTCACTCAGAAAACAAACTCCAAAATGGAAGTAGGGGGGAGATAACAGGCCCACAAGACTAATCAGTAAGGATGTGTTGCCTGCGTTTATGACTCTGGCATTGAACAGTTTTCCTGAGAATTTTAGAAGGGGCCTAAAATCAGAGCTAAAACTTCATTATAACTTCTAACCTGGAAATTTAATTCAATTCTACAAATTTAATTATTTAACATGATTTTTTCCCAAAGAAATAATTCCTCAAGTCAATATTGTTATCTGTCTCTTTCACAAGGTTGTTGAGGGCAGAAGGTGAAATGACAACTTATCAAGAGCATTCTGAAAATTACCTAATATTATGGACATGCAAAGGTTAAGAGTTTATTCTGTTTTGAAAGAAGTCAACAATGCCATATGTCATTTGACAGTAAAAACATTCTTTTTCACTCGTTGGACTTCCCAATAAAATACTTCTCTACCTTCTGAAGCATTAGCCTCCTGGCATGAAGTGAGGAACTTTATCCTCTCATTAGTGAGATTTCCTCGTATAGTAATACTCCTGCTGAGCAGAGCCACTGTAGCCTTTAAAATATGGTGCTCTCCAGCCACCCAGTTCTCTGTGAAGTTGTAAGAATATCTGAAAAAAAAAAAAACACATTTGTAGATATCACTCCGAATCTTACAGAATAGCAAGCCACTAGATTTGCCTAATTCCCGACTTAGGGATCTATTTCTATAGAAACCCAGATACAGAAGAGTGAACTACGGGCACAAGTATGTGAAAATTAGAAATTATACTGACTGTTGTATTGACCACCTACTATTAGATGGTAGTTCTAGAGTCTTACAAGAGAAACTTATTTATTTAAGAAATATAAACTTCTTATTTAAGTATAAATCTTCAAACATTTTATGCTTTGTAAAATTCTTGTCAAAACATCTAGCGTTATTTAATTAAAAATACATCATTGAAAGACAAACCAATGTCCAGACAACAACACAGTTAAGACATCTTCTTTTATATAAATGGAGCCAAGCTATCTCTCAGTACCTCAAGGGTGATCTCAGATGAAGGTCTGCATTGTGCACTGTTTCCACAATAACAATCTCTTCCACAGGTTTGGCATCTTTGACACCTATTCCACTGATAATGACAACTTCATCCCCAGAGCGCCAGTTCACAGCATCTTCCAGAGCCAACACTGTGTCATGGGCATAGGCAGCTGCTCGAAGATGTGTGACAATTACTTCTGGTAGTGAACCTAGAGCAGTTGAAGGAAAATTTGTCTTTAGACATTTTAATAGTTAATACAAATGCGATATCATTCAGCCAAAGAATCCTGCGAAAAAAAGAAACTGGGAAAGCAAACTTTAGGTTCGATAACCACCAGTGCCTTTACTTTTTTGGGTGTTGGGTGTCTGTCACATTGTAGCATTTAAAGTAATCCAGGATTGAGAGTGGCATGGTGCAAAAAACACAGGAATTGGCATCAGATTAAATTTATAATTGAATCACAGTATTGTCATATTCTAACCATGTTCTTTTGGATAATATACTCAAAAGTGGGCTTCAGTTTCCTCAGTTACAAAGCAGAAGTAGCAAAGCCTTCTCCCATAGTGTTTTAGGAGGATTAAATTAAATACTATCTACAAAAAAAATGTAGTTTGCACCTTGACCACATAATAGACCCTCAATATTTTAGTCTTTTCTCTTTCTTCCCTATATCATTTTGTGTTTTAAGTATGTAATTTTACCACTTCTTTCTTATTCCAAATAAAAACAAATAGCTATTAGAATCTCTGATATAGAAGTCCATAATCTGAAGACTTCAATTCACTTTACAAATAGTGTTAGTAGAGTACAAAATCAAAATTATCTCAGATTGGTTGTCCTGAATTGTGGTGTGTTAAATGATCCTTTCAAACTCTAAAACTGGGTCTGTCTAACATAGGATTGCTATGCAAAGTTGAAGGGTAACTTGTGTTTCAAGATATCTTGGTTTGCACTGGTTCCAGAGCCTCGCATATCAGTATACTACTTTTTCACCACCGGAGTTTCAAGGGGGAAGTCTGTCTCGCAGTTTGTCTCTCAGTCTGGCCTTTTCCAGCAAGGGTCAAGGCAAAGATTTTTCAAGGCATTATCTGAGGCAATACTTTAGAAAACACAGGGCTTACTCCCAACTCCTTCTTCTTTCCTCAGTACATTTCCTTCCTCCTTTGAAATAGATCATAATTTACCTTTAGCCCACAGCAACTTACTGTCCTCCCTTGTTGCATTAAAGTAAAATAATAATGCTTGAATCTCTAACTACAGAGGTGGCCGACAATAAATCATTTTCAATTTTAAATGTTCTTCTTTATTTATTTGTCTGTGAGTGCAGGCTCTTGTACCAATAATGCTGTTCTAGGCTTAGAAAGGTCTGGGGTTAATAATGTAATTTCTGAAGTTTACTTGGGCAATAATTTTATCTTAAAAAACACTTACAGAGTTCAAAATTTCTAATTATAGGGCAGGTAAAAATTAAGACATAAATCATTCCAAAAGTAAATAATTTTAATTTTATTCATTGTTTGTATATTTTAACCTTTGGGAACAATAAAATGAAAAAAAGTTTCTTTATATGTATATGCATATATATGTAAATTTCTATGATTCATTCTTGAATGTCTGCACAGAAAAATCTCCACTGAGCATAGAAAATGTTTAACAAAGGCAAAATTCTATTAAGCTCTGTGATCAATTATTCGAAATAATCAATATGCAACGAACACCTACTATGTATCTACCAGCAAACAAGCTACTCGTGGTAGAGTAGGGACAACAAAAATATTTCTCAGCTAATCATTCTTATAAATAATAGTCAAGTCAGAATGAATGAAAAAAAAATCACAGAGAATCTTTGAAACTTCTTTTTAATTATTAACATAAACTTATGTCCTTTCAAATGTTGACGGAGCCTTCATAAAACAGTAAAATTACCTTATAATTTATTCACTCTCATTGCAAAAATATCACCTCTATGTGTATGACTAAAACATCAAGCTGGATATTTCATAAGTACCAGCCTTATATTTCTAGCTATGCAGTAGATATTGACATTTAGATAAGTTACCATCATCTCAAATTCAAGACTGCCAAAATAATTATAATCATCACCCGAACTACATTCTCTGAAAACAGCTTGGTTCCTCAAAAAAGCCTCTGAGATCTTTTAACTAGGTCAAATTTTGTATTATGATCTGTCACATCACTATGTTCCTCTCCTTTCTAGCACTTAACACTCTGCAATTTGACCTTTATTACTGTAGTTCTCTATTTATCTCCCCTATTAAACATGACAGGAGGAGTTATATCTATATTTGTTCATCATGATAGCACCAATGCCTATCCCAGTGTCTAACATATATTCAAAAAAAAAAAAAAAAAACAGGTATTGAATGAGGAAATCATGACTGAGTCATGGAGAAATAAGCATCCCAAAGTTTTGATGTCCCAGTGATCAAGGATGGCCCTGAGTAGCAGAGAAAGGAGGCCACCATACTTCACCATTGAACATAGCACACTCCCACACCTCAGGGTTTGACCACCTAGGTAGCAATGAAAGCCTGCTCCCTTGGTACCCATGTGTTCACTACTACCATGGCATGTGTCAGCAGCAAAGACTGGGATGAGGCAGCCTCCAGAGCCTTCCTAAATGGAAGACAGTGACCAAGAAAGCCAAAATAGGAGGAAAAGTACATGAAAATAACCTCATGGCAACTGCAGAAGACAAATTAGTCAGTGAACTCACATGAAATTTTTTGCGAGAACAGCTACAACAAGCAGGCAATAATGTTGAAAAGGGCTTGAAATTCTGTGAGAGTTGGGAGAGGCAGGCAATAAAATTTGTCTCATTACTGAAATATCCACCGACTGAGCAGGCTCAGAGAGGCCTGGAGAAATTCGAGTTATATAATCTATGTCTTATCTTCCTACCTCAACAGTTAGCATCTTGAATACAGGACCACTGCCTTATGCTTCCTTTATATATGTCAAAATTCCTAGCATAGTCCTGGGTTCATGATTAGCATTCAACTCATGGAGATTTAAATTAACTATTTTGCATATTGCCTCTGGACATTCACTTGCAAACCCCCATCAGATGTATACCTAAATTTGTACATAATATCACACACACACAAAAACCCACAAACATTAAGAATTTAGAATAAACCCAACCTATGGTAAGCAGTTTTATTCTGAAGAACTGTTTGTTGTTGTTGTTGTTTTTCTTTTAACAGATTATACATATTAAGAAGTTAAGATGCTTCAAGGATATGATTACACAGCATGAGATGTTAGCACCAATTTCTGAAACTGAGTCTTATGAATCCAGAACCAAAGAACCATAACCATGGACACATGATGGAATTCCTGGCATCTGGAAATAACTGTATATTAACCATACCAAATTATCTTTGGCACTCAAAAAATTATATTCCTTACTTCACAAATGTTATTTAAATGCCACACAAGGTGGAGTGACCGACTTCAACGAAGAAAGCTTTGTGTATATTTCAAATATGAGTCATTTTACTTCACCGAACTCTTAAGAACCCAAGTTGAGTGGCTGCCTTCCTTTCCTTACCACAAATCAAAAAACATAAAAATACACTTTAAAAGGCTAAATAATTTACAAATACACTTAAATTAAAAAGGGTTATGCTCTTAACTTGTAATTTAATACAACATTTAACCACTTTGGCTTTCAACATTAAGCTGTTAACCAACAAACTATTTATTTACTCCCACTAATAACTCATAATTCTACTCATAATTGTTTTTCCTACAAATTATTGTTCAAGCATTTCAAAGTCATTCATTCATAATTACACAATCCTAGAGAACTATCTTACCAAATAGGCATGGAGAGAAAGAAAATAATCTTTGTGGGTTAACACACTTTAAAATAACTAATTGCCCTATGTTTATTTTGTAGGACCTCAATCTTTACTCCAAATGAATAACTGCCGATTCACTTAGGAGGGAGGGAAGAATAATATTTCATTGAAATAATATTTACATCAGAATAGAAATATAAAGGCACTCATAAAAAACTAGAAATATTTTTCTCAAATATATGCAAATTTTTCTCCCTTATTTCTGCATACAGTTTCACCATCCTCCATAGCAAAACAATGAAAGCTATTTTTTCTTTTGTGTAGAGAAACATCTGTCAAGCACTGGGAAGACAGACATAAAGAAAACACAGTCCCTGTCCTCCAGTAGAGGAAGTAAACAGACAAAAGTCACAAATATACCATGCAAAGACAGAGAGACACTCAGGATCTGCTGGTGCACAGACATGGAGCACCTCATTTGCACAGAAGGGGTTGTTGTTTCCTGAAATGATGCTCAGAAGAGGTGATAACTGAGTTGGGTGTTGTCAGATAATCCATAGTGGGCCAGGTGACAAAATCAGCAGAGCACTCTAGGCAAAGGCAATGGTGTGTACAATGATGCAGGACAATATGAGACATTCGAATAACTATTATGTATGTGGCATGGCCCGACTGAAAGTATGTGGAAGGGATGGTGACCAGACAAGAGTCAGTGAGGGTGCACCTAGAAAGATGAGCAGAAGCTCTTCGGAAAGGGCTTTGCAGGCTCTCCCAAAGAACTAAGAGTTTATCCCAAATGTGATTTGGAAACCACCAAAGGAATATGTGAGATGATAACTAAGAAATTATACTGTTGTGAGACTAGCGATATTTCAAGCCCATGAGTACATATATAAAACTAAGGGAAAGAATCCTTAGTGAGAAAATGTATTGACTGCAGATTGGAGAGAATCTGAGTCAAGTCTTAAGATGGGAAAGAGCCAGCTTTGGGGGGAAGAGGGAGCTTATTGTGTTCTAGCAAATAAATAGAGATCAAAGTGTCTGTAGCAAGATGAATGAGATAGCATGGTGTGACAAAACTGGAGGATTTTATTGGCCTGTTTTAACAGACTTAATCTTATTTAAAATAGTTACATGATCAAATTTATGTTTTAAAGGTCACCCTGGATGTTGTGTGAAAAATAGATTGCAAGAAAGTGAATGAAAGTAAAAAGTCTATGTAGAAGGCTAATGCAGTAGTTCAGACAAGAAGTTTTGGAAGTTTGAAAAAGAGTTAAGCAGTGGATCCAGAGAGATGTGTAAAAAGATTAGATTTCTTTTGGCAGATCTAAGGTAAGGGAGATGCCAATGATGCCTCACAGATCCATAGCTAAAGCAAGCTGATACATAAACAGAAATAGATGGGGAAGAATTTAATGAATCCATTCAATAAATATTTATTGAGCACCAATTATGTGTCATGTGCCATGTGCTATTCTAGGTATTGGCAATACAGTAGTGAGCAAAACAGTAAAAAATCACTGCTTTCATGTAGTTTATAATCCAGGAGCATTCAGCTTCAGACATAGTAAACTTTAGATGAAAATTTAAAACAGATTACATTTTAGATATTAGAGAGAATATCCAAGTGAAAAGATAAATGTGGAGCTCAGATGAGAGGTCTGAGGCTAGATATATAAATATATAAGGAGAGGTTACTCCATGGGAATGGGTGGGATTACTGGGGGAAAAGCACACAGTTATAAATGAACAGTACTGGAAACCAAGCTCATGAGAACATGGTCATTTGAAGATTGTATAGATGAGGAGAAACCTCAGAGGAGCAGAAGGAAGAAAACCAAAAGATGAAAATACACACTTATCCATATTTAAACAAAAGAATGCAGTAGAAAGAAAATCTTATCCCACCATCCAACTGTTTGGAGACTCACTCCTCCTCACCTTCTTATTCCTTTTCGTTATTGTTACAGTCTGCGCACTCCATTCAGCATTTCTTGCACTTGAGCCCTGCTCCTAATTGTTTATTCCATCCTTCTGCCAATAGAAGGTAAGGTGCACAGTAGCAGAATATAAGCTTTGAGGAGAAAGAGATGGAGAGAAAATCCTGTCCTTCTACTATTTTTCATTTCTCTTTTTCTTCTGCCAGCACCTGGCCCAGATCCTGTGGTCATATACTATCTCTAACAACAGTAGGAGATGATAAGCAACCAGAGGAATTATAGGTTGCCTACTGCTGATTACCCCGCCTTGCATCTAAGCCGAGTCTCTCTGTTCCCAGAGCCCGCACTGTGCCAGAGCCTACTTCCAGGCCACAAAAGCCACCTGCAGTGTAGAGGTACTGGGGACTTTTCTGTTACTAGTACTCAATAAAAAATGAACTGAGATAGTAGAAATCAAATGAAAAGAAACGTGTCCCTGCCATCTTATGTTGGAAATGAACCTGCTCCACCATACAATTAGTCTAATACTCAGTGGTCAGCTGCTTTACTCCCATTAGCATTATACAGCTAGGAGACTTAGGTGAAATAGACTTTTGAGGGCTCACTTAGGTCCTTAACCCACAAGGTTTATCAGCATTTCTTTGAGAAAAAAAATGTATTTCAAGTTCCAAACAACCGACTTACAAAGGAATTCTTTGAACCCAAACCATTTGTGAATTGGAGGCGATCTAATTTACTGTACTTCAGAAGAGAGACTGTGACATTAGCATTAATATAAGACTATCTGGCAGACCAAAGAGATGGAACAGAATGGGGGCATTTTTCACATACCATTTCCCTCTACCCTTGAGAACCACTTGCTGTGAAAGCTCCCTTGGATGAAATGAAAACCTGGCGGGGGAATCCTGCATGAGCTTGACTCTGTGTGTGTACCGTGAGCCTTCTGCATCATTACTGGTTAATCTCTGGTGGTACTGACTGAGCAGGGAACATGCGCCTGCAGGAAGGAAAAGGCACACCAGGGCAATCCTCTAAAAGTGCAGATCAGCTGGTTGCAGTCACAGTTGATCAGCAAAGATTTTTACAAAGGAATTGGGCACAAAGTCTGTTTCCAATGCTGAGGAGTTTACCATTCTTTTGGCATAAAGATTTAGACAGAGGCTGACCAAGGTTATTTGGGTGGTGCAATGAGCCACACTTTGATTGAAGGCTTTTTCTAGAAGTAAGGCTAACTTTTGTTTCTACCCAATCTGAGCTTTACTGTTGCTACTGTGATTAAAGGTAAATGACTGAGAAGAATCAAAAGATAAAGCTCGAAATACCCAGGAAATAGTACATTGTAAGATAAATGAAACATTTGGAACACAGTTTCTAGCTCCTGTGGGGATTTTAGGCCAATTCAACAAATGTCATTCTTAGGCCCTAGAGAACTGTAGTGGGAAGTGCTTTCCTTAGAGTACAAAACCCACTTGGTCAGAGCTGAAGGCTTCTACAGAATGCCTTTAACACTCACTTCTATTCATCATCCAAAAAGTTTGTAAAAATTAGTTATATTCCTGATCAGATGATCATTTTGATAATCATTGGTGTGATTTATGTTTTAGAGTGGAGGTGACTTGTGAGGAGAGAAAGGGCTAAGGTTTAATAACATAATTTCTTTTTCGAAAAGCAATAAACATATAATGTTTAAAATAAAAATATAGAGAAGTAAAAAGGCAACAATAAAAGCATCCACAATCTTAATAATAAAATACATGAAAATGTCTTTCCTGTTCTTTTTCCTATGTTCATATGTTGAAAAATTTCATATATAAACAAAAATGCTACAATTCTATATATACTATTTTTGGAAATCCTCTTTACTTAATATAGTAGGAACATCTTTCGACTATATTATATATTATTTAACATCATGATAGTATTGCAATATCCCATTTTAAATGTATATTTTATATACTAATCGCTTACTTATTAATATTCAGTTTTTCCTCAATATTTTGCTCTCATAAAGAATGCAGATGTAAAAATATTTGAGCATAATTAGTATGCATACTCATGATCATCTCCTTAGAATAAATTCCTAAAAGTGTCATTGCTATATCAAGGCATATACCTACTTTTAAGTCTTTTGATATAGTTACCAAATTTTCTAACAGAATGACTGCATATACTTCTGCACACACTAGCAACATATTTTAGTGCCATTTCCTCAGACTTTCTGCTATTTTATTTTTAGTCTTGGCCAATTTGATTGTTAAGAAAAAAATCACTTTTGTTTTAATTTGCACTTCATTGATTCCTAATGAGGAAAAGGTAGGAGAAAACTCATAAAAATAAAAAGAATTCCTCTCTGTGAACACAGAATAAACCTAAGCCCTCTCCACATGCATTCATATTGACTAGCAATTTGCATTAATTATGCTGATATGTCTACACACACTCTTTGCAAGATTTTTGTTTTAAAAAGTTCTTTATTTATAAAAGACATTAATCTGTATCTGTATCAAATAAGAATGCAGCGTATGATAACAATAACATTTAAAATTCCCAAGGAAATTCTGTATTAGTTTCCTATTGCCACTGTAATAAATTATCACACAATTAGTGTCTTAAAACAACACAAACATATTATGTTATCGTTCTGAAGGTTAGAATTCCAAAATTGGTTTCACTAGGCTAAAATCACAATGTTGGCAGAGCTGCATCCTTCTGAAGGCTCTCAGAGGAAAATCCATTTCCTTGCCTTTTTTATCTTTTAGCAGCCTACGTATTCCTTGGCCTGTGGCTCGTGGGCCTCCTCCATCTCCAAAATGCATCACTCCTATATCTGCTTCCTTCAAAACTCCTCTTACTGACTCCTCATGCATCTCTCTGATAAGGACTGATGTGAGATTGAGTCTACCTAGATAATCCAGGATAATCTCCCCATTTCAATATCTTTAATTTAATCACAAATGCAAAGTCCCTTTTGCCAAATAAGGTAACTTTCATGGGCTCTAGGAATTGAGATATGAACATATTTGGGGGCCATTTTCCGGCTTACCACAATTACATTGTTGAATAAGTAGTGTTGAGAAAACTGACTAGCCGTTTGAAAAAAAGTAGATAACTGACTTATACACTATATCAAAATAAATTCTAGAAGGATTAAAGTAGAGGTTGGCAAAGTTTTTCTGTAAAGAGCTGGATAGGAAATAGTTTGGGGTTTGCATGCCAGGTGGTCTCTGTGGCAGCTACTCATCTCTCCATGGTAGCTGGAAGCAGCCATTGACAACAGCATAGATACTATCTAAACAAATGATCAGGGCTGTGCTTCAATAAAATTTTGTTTACAGAAATGGGCAATGGGCCAGATTTGGCCCAGGGGTCATAGTTTACTGACCCTGGATTAAAGACATTAATATGAAATTTGATAAAAGAGAGAAATAATAAAAATACCAGGAAACAAGTATGTAAATTTATATATAGTTTTTGTATGGGAAAGTGTTTTCTAAATGTGAAATCAAAGGAAGAAACAACAAAGGAAAGTATTTGTATATTTGCCTTCACAGAGATCAGAAAATGCCATCAAAATACAAAAGGCAAATAGCAAACTGGGAAAGAAACAGGCCCTTGGTGCCCCATCAAGAATGTTACAAAAGGAGCCATAAAGAATAAAGCTCCACTTGGGATCCAAAAATAACCGTTCCAGAAACCTGAAAGGAATATCTTCTCTTTATCTTTCTGCCACAAGTGAACACTAGTTATGCGTATACAAAATGGAAGCAAGCCCGTGAGTGTATTAAATCTATGAAAAGGATGGAATGAATCTTAGTTACCTCCCCTTTTGGGCCCCATTCTCATCATCTATAAGATGAAAGTAATAATCCCAGTCTTTCCTACTTCACAGAGTTATTGTGAGTTACGTGACAGGAAAGAATGGGAAGCAGCTTTGAAAATTATAAAGTGCCAGGATCTAGGTAAAATTCAATTTTAACAAATACTGACTATAATACCTAATTCAATGATACTCTTTCTCCATGACCAAGCTGAAAGCAATGCTACTTCTTTGATGATACATATGGAAGAATTCTCTTTGAAGGAAAAAGCACAAGTTCCTACCTATGTAGCATTCCATTTATTTAACAAAGTTGAATTTCTTTCAGTACTCAAAAGTGTAAAATCTAGACTATATTAACCATTTAATAAACTAAAAGAAGGTTACCAAGACCCGGAGCATCACAGGGTGGTGGGAGCGGGGAGTAGAATACAAGGCCTGAGGTATAGGCAGGGACCTACTTCGGAGCGGGCATTATAATCATGTTAGCAATCTTGGACTTTATTCTAGGAACAGTGGGAAGCCACTGAAGAATTTTGAGCAACAGCATGATATGAACAGATCTGTGTTTTTAAAAGATCATCTTAGCTCCAAGGTAAAGAATGAGTCAGAGAAGAACAAAAATGACAACTAAAAGACAAATAGAAAACTTAAACAATAGTCCAGGCACAAGCTGACAATATCATAAACTAAGATGATAATAATGGAGATAAAGAGTAGTAAATGGGCTCATGAGTTATCTAAGAATTAAAATCAAGACTTGGCGATGCACACAACACAGGGAACAATAGAGAAGAGGATATTAAAAATGACAATCAGGTTTCCAGCTAACAGATTTACTGGAAAATAATACACACCATCCTATACTTAGAATAATAATGAGGCAGATTAATCAAATCAAAATTATAGGCATATTATAATAACATGACAATAACTAACATTCATTGAGCGGTTGCTCTGTGCCCATCATTGTGCTAAGTTCTTTACATGTTTTATTTTATTTAAACAGCATAATAACTTCATAAGAAATATTTTAGAATCAGCTCCATTTTGTAAATATGAAAACTAAAATACTGATTAGTTGGCTTTTTCAAGGTCCACCAGCTAGTTAGCAGTAGAAATGGTATTCAGCCCTAAGCAGCCTACTTCCTTGCACATTCAAGCAGAAGAAGAGAGATTGAGTGCTCCATGACTGATCATGGTTGAGTTCAACTAGAGAAGATGCAGAATATGAACCAAGATCCTCATGTCCCAGCAGGAGAAAGTAAACCACAGAAATCTTGAGAGGAAGAGGTGGATCTTGGAGCTTGTTATTCCCCCTTGGGAAGCTTTGTGTCAAGACAAGAAACTTGATATCTTAATGGCTTATGTGTCCAATATGATACAGAGTCAGTTATAGAAAATAGGATCTACTTTAATTACTGTGATAGTTAATTTTATGTGTCACATTTCCTGGGCTACGTGATACATACACATTGGCCAAACATTATTCTAGGTGTGTCTGTGAAGGCGATTCTGAAGGAGATTAATTTTAGAATCTATAGGTCGAGTAAAGCAGATTGCCCTTCCTGGGTTGGCTGGAACTCCTACAATCTATTGAAGATCTGAAAAGAACAAAAAGCTGAGTATGAGGGAACTCCTGCCTGAACTACTTCCCTGGTCATAACAGCAGGTTCAGTAATGAGCTTTATTACTCAAACAGGGCTAAAGTTAATCCTGAGGATTTTGCTCAAACTTTTAATTTAGTTATTCACACAACAAATATTTCTTAAAAGCTTACTATGAGTCCAGGCTCTGTTATAGGAAATAGGGATGTTGTAAATGAAAAACAAAAACAAAAAAAAAAACAGGAAAGTCTGCCCTCATAACGTGCACATTCTACTGGAAGAGACACTGGAATATGTTCAGCAAATACAATAAATAAGCTGTATTTAATACGTTAGTGTTAAAGATTAAAGGGGATAAAACAAAGAAGGGATATGAAATGTTAATGGAAGGAATCCTGAAATTTGCTCAAACATGAAATAGCCATTGGAAAAGAGTCACTCTTTCATTGGAGCTGTAGGGACCCATTTCTGCCTTCATAAGGAGAGAGCTTGATTGCAAATGAAGCCATTTCTTTGTCTTCTTATTGAAAGCAACAAAAGAACAAACAAGACAAACAAACACATGAAAACTCATAGACACAGATAACAGTATGGTGGTTACCAGAGGGAAAGGAGGTAGGAGAGAGGCAGAAGTGGGTAAAGAAGGTCAAACATGTGGTGACAGAAGGAGATTTGACTTAGGGTGATGAACACACAATGCAATATACAAATGATATATTATTACATTGTATACTTGAAACCTATATAATTTTATTAACCAATGTCACCCTAATAAACGTAATAAAATTAAAAAATAAAGGAAAACAAAGCCAAGTCAGGGGAAAGTAGAACCAAGAGTTGCATAGAAACGAAGTCCTAATGACTTCATTGGAGCACTTGCACTCAGTTGTGCTGAAAGTTTTCAGTTATGTGAGGCAACAAATGCCCTTATTTTTGTTTGAATTGAGTTTTCTGTCACTCGCAACTAAAAAAGATCTAATGAATGCTAACACTTTCAGGTATATATAGAAACTTAAAGTATCTCACAATGTGTTTCTAAGTAGGGTTCCTGCTATACTTGGATTATTGAATAGTTAGAACTCATTTCTAATTAGCAGTATACATTTACACATAAACACCTCAAAATCCTAAAGACCTTAAAAACAGTATGTTCACCTTTAACGTGTGTAAACAATTTCATGAAGTATGTTTTATACTCTTCATCTAAGAAACTCTTTCTTATAGGTTGTTCCAAGGTCACTCTTGTCCAGATTAAGTAATTACAAATTCTAATTTATCTCAGTTAAAAATCAGTGAGATTTTACCAGATATGTTTCTGCCATTGTTCATAGAAGAGTTGTATTTTAGACTTTTTTAAAGCATTATTAGAAGAGAGAAAATGTCTACTTTACTTTTTGTTGGTAGTATTGGATATATTTGGAGGGACATGTAGTTAAAGACTGATTCTCTTCTGCTCTGATTCGAGAACCATTCACCCAGTCACTTGTCATCCTACCATGCTGAAGCTTCCGAATACACTAGAACCACATTCACGAGTGTTAACTTGACTGCTCGATTATAATCTGCCACAATATGCCAGCTGACCGGAAACCCAATGCTGTACTGAAATTCGTTTAAGATTATAGAAAGCAATGAATAGGTTTTGAATTTTCCCAACCTTTCTTTCTCCATTTCTCTCCACAATTTGATCTTACTTCCTTCCCACTCGTAAATCAAAATAAAACAAAACACAGCAAAACAGACACAAACAAAAGAAAAGAAAAAAATCAACAGTTGCTCTCCCTTTCATTTGCTTCACATGTGAAAGTATCCCTTTAGCATACACTGTCACATGTGTAGCAAATTGGTAAGCAGGACTTCTCCTTCCCCCAAACCAACAAAGAGGAAGGACCCAAGCAGGGGTCAAGGGAATGATTAGCACCCCACATTGTAAGTGAGTCATGAATAGTTAGGAGGAGACATTTCCTTGAGCTTATTAAAAAAGAGCTAATCTAACTCTGCCATCTGTGCCATCCCTGGATAGACTCTACCACAGGCTATATGAACAACAGAGAGGAAATTCAAAGGAATTCTCAGAAATGTGGGTGAATCATTAGCCTAGGTGACCCAGCCATGGTCTTTTTTTCTCCTTCCTATAGAGGGAAATCTGAGGGTACTTCTCTCTACCTGAACAAAGAAAAAGGGCTTCAAAAGTACCACTCACAGAGTTGCCTACAAGAAGGGGAGACTGGCTTCTTTCTCCTAGGTCGGATGTCTGCATACGTAAGATATTTGCTAGGCTGCCCATGCCTACCTGAGAAGGAGCAAGGAGAATTAGAGAGAGAGCAGGGCAGAAAAAGGGTTTATGAGTACAACATTTTGGGCATGAAAAGATTTGTACATTTCCTCTGGATCAAGTAGATTCTAGGGAAGGCAGCTTGGCCTGAGCTAATCTCCTAGTACTCTGCTCAAAATGGGACCTAAGGTAGAAGCTAAGGGGACTGCAAACCCAGATGGATCTTCCACACTGGGAAATGGGGAAGGTATCCTACAGGGCTCCAATGATGTCACGCAGGAATCTTCGAAGAGAGAATCGACAGTCAGCCAGTATTATCCAGAGAGGCAGCAACCCCCAGCAGAGGATACAACTGCACAGTTCAATAAAAAGCTGTTGACCTTCTTGCCTCAACTCTTCTACCTGCCCCAACACCGAGAGAATATAAAATAAAAGGATGGGAGGAAGAGTGAAGGAATGGCATTGCCTCTGCCATTGCCAGTGCTTCTGGATGGAGTCTTGATGATGAGTTTTAAACTGGATGAATTAGGACTGGCCTTTTTTATATCTAACATAGACTGCAAAGCTATGATGCCTAAAGTGTTGCTAAAGGACAGGGGGAAAATGCTCCATCAGAATATGGATTAAGATTGTCATTAGAAAGAGCAAGAGAAGGAAAGAACTGAGATGAACTACAAAAACAGCCAAAAAAGAATTAACAAAATAGCAATAACTACATACCTATCGATAGTTATTCTAAATATAAATGAACTAAATTCTCTAATCAAAAGACAGAGAGGGGCTGAAAGGATTTTTTTTTTTAAATGATGCGTCTATTTGCAGCCTAAAGAGACTGACTTTAAATGTAAAGACATGATGACTGAACAGAATGGGAAGGAAAAAGATATTCCAGGCACATGGAAACCAAAAGAAAGCTGGAGTAGTTATACTTAGACAAAATGACTTTTTACAAAAATATACTGCAATAAGAGACAAATATGGATATTACATAATGATAAAAGGCTCAATCCAATAAGAAGATATTACATTAGTAAATATTTTGCAACCAACATAGGAGAACCTAAATCTATGAAGCAAATATTAATGAATGTAATGGGAAAAATAGACAGCAATTACAATAATAGTAGAGACTGTAATATGAAAAAAAAGTGATTAGAGAAAATTAAGTCTGTTCTGAGTCGGATTTCTGTCTAGAAGGTTTGAGTCTCTCAAACATCCCTAAAAATGTACTTCTTCCATTTGCATAGCCCTATAACCAATTCACAAACCACATCAGCTCAAGTTTTCCATAAAATTCCAAGGAATATTTTATTGTGAAAAATACTAGGCAAAGGCAAAGAACCTCTTCAATAATGAGGAAATGCAAGATTCCTGAAAACGAAGAAGAAAAATTATAGCATATATTAGAAACTTAGATGCTATAAGATCCTGGGACAATAAAATATTAAACTTTGGTTAACATTGAGAGGGAATGTCCAATCAAAGCAAAAGTTTTCGACCATTCTTTCTTTTGATAAACAGCTCTCAAAACAAACACTCATCACACATATACACAAGCACACCACAGCTCCATCCTGGCCTCCCTGGTCAAGGTGAAGTTGCATCTTTTCACAGGGACTTGTCTCCCTAGCCTGAAAGTTTGGTAAAGTGACTGGAGCTGGAACAATCACAGTCCCCTATCTCCCTAAAAACCATGTATAGTCCTAAGCCTGATAGGTAAATCAACCTGGACTTTGTGAGGCTTTTCCTGGTTATTTTTGGAACTAATGATAGAATACAGAGTTCTGTTTTTTGATAGTGGAAAATCAAAGTCCACGTGAAACCAGAAAATTCAGTGGCCATGTGGAAGAAGCCACTAAGTAGGAGCACGTGAAGCCAATGCATACAGAAGAGACCCAGAGGTAAGCGATTGAGAGTAAGTCCTGATGGTATTTGGAACCCTGGAGGAGTTATGCCCAAAGCCAGTTGCCTTCCTGCCCATCCTACAGTTTGAGCAAGATCTACAAGTATTTTGTTTTGCCTAAGTTTGTTTGTATTGGGTTCTGATCCCTTTAAAACTAAATGATTTAAGAAAAGTAAAGCCACATCTAAAAATGTCATGCCACAGCTATGGTTTATATTTCAGCCTGAAGGAGCGAGAGGCAGAAGGAAAGGAAGACTCATAGTCTAGAAAAAAATAGAGAAAGGGCAGAGGCAAGAAGAGATGTTACGGATATAGAGGAGACAGGACTGGAAATGATTGATCAGGTGACAAAAGAGCAGAGATCTGGAAATATATCGTCGGATACAGAGGCACTGTTATAAGATGAAAATGGGCTCTGGAAATTTTCATCCCACATCAAAGAAGAGATGATAGGAAATGTCTCCAAGCTCCATCACTCTTGGGGAAATAAGGAATCACACAAAGAGAGACATTGAACTCTTCACTGCATCTTACACGCTGCAGTTGAAAAAATGAACTAGGAGAGCTGTTTTTAATCACTATTTTAACAATGGAACTCTTTCTTCTAATAAAATATTATATTGAATGCAAATACAGAGTAGAGATAAAATAAATTGATTACTTGAGCAATTTAAACCTTTACTGCTTGATCTTCAAATACTTCATTGTTTGTAGAATCCCTGAAACTCCCCTGGAAACATCTGAATTTTGTGGAGCACAGCATGGAAACCACTGACCAGGAACACTCTCGTGCACATGGGAATATCCTACTCCACGCACATGACACTGTGCTTCAAGACAGCCTGGTACTCTTTGGCAACTACGATAATGGTGCCTGTGTACAGTACTTATAAAAAGCATGAAATCCAAATATGGGTAGTTATTACTTTTAGAAGGAAAACAAACCAATTTAAACTTACTTCTTTAGACTACTTTTTTCTTATATATTCCTACCAAATTCTTATGTTCATAACAATTCCTCCAACATGCTGCCACAAACTAGCTTTTCTCAGAAACTTCCATTTATATTTATTGCCTATATCTTGTAATTTCTTGAAAAGGACAAAGACAGAAGTCCATTCAAGGCCAAAAGCCTGCTTTTTCTACTAAGAAAGTGTCAGCCAAATTTCTCAGGGAGGAACTAGAAATGAAGTGAGAGACATTGATAAATTTCCATGCTGAACAATCAATAAAAGCCCCACCATTCTGTTCAGACTCCCACTGTGGAAGCAAGGGCCGTAATTACATTGTCAAAAATTCAAGTTGCCCAGGCTGACAGCAACCCCCTTGAAAAGTGACATGTGATTGGCACTCGGTTTGGGGTGGTGAACCCGGATTGGCAGACAGAGTGGAGAAAGCAAAAGGCAAGAGTGAAATTTCGTTATTGACTACAACCACCCAACCCCAGATTGCCCCTCTGGAGAGATCCTACAACCCTTTAGTCATATTAACTATCGAAGTGAGCAGCTGACAGAACTTACCATCTGAATTCCACCCGAGATTCAGAATATGCCTTGCCCCAATTTACTCCCAAACCCAGAGAAAAAGAAAGAGAAAGAGAAAGACAGCACAGCCTGTGGGTGTCTGTTCATGCAGGGATAGGGGGGTGTGTGTGCATGTGTGAATGTATGTTAATGCATGAGAATTTTTCTACATTAAAAGAAAAACATTAAACGTGCTTTCAACTCTATCTTTCCTCGTGACAACTAAACTGCAAAGCCTGTTTGCTTAGTGATTTTAATCTATGATAAAAATCAGCCATAGCAGAAGGGTTACAGGGGGCAGCAGCGAAGAGTGATATGGGAGGGAGAAGGTGAGGAAAGCTATATTATGACAGGCAGACCCATTTGTGTGATTCTCTATGACCTGAGCTGGAGTTAAATTAGTGTCTCTCACTCAGTCCTCTTATTACTGCACTACTGAATACAATGCCTACAAAAGGCATCATTGGCTGGGCAGCGTTCTCCTTCTGGCTAATCCGGGGTGCATGAACATGATTTTCAAGAAGACTTTATTGAGCCATGCCCAGAAATGGTGATTATTCACTACTGAGAAGCAACTGTACTATGAGAGATTACAATCAAAAGGTGTTCACTAGATGGCAGGAACAGAACAGAAGGTGCCTCGGAATGTTGCTACCTCATGATCGCTAAAGTTAAACTCTCTCTTGCTCTGATGAAAAGAGGTAGATAAGAAAATTAATAAAGAAAAAGAAAATGAGATGATTGGCACCGGGTATTCAGTGCTTTGGGAGGAAAAAAAGAAGAATATAATCAAAACAGCCATAACTAACACTATTTGAGTGTTACCGCATACCAACTACTTTGGAGCAGTTCACAAGTAGTAAGTCTATGAGGTGGATATTGTGTTCTCCTGGTTTATAGAGATTAATTTGTCCAAGGTCCTAGCTGATAAGCCACAGAACTGCACTGATTTGTGATTCTAAAACTATTAACCACTAAAAACAGTATTTCTCCAATTATAGTCAGTGGGCTACCTAAATCAAATCACATGAGGGTCCCATTGAAATGCACATTTCTAGGTCTACCTAAGGCCCACCAAGTCAGACTCTGGAGGTGAGGCCCAGAAAGATGCATCGTAAAAATCTCCTTGAGAAAAGTCTTCTAAACATTAAAGTTGGTAAATCTCCTCACTACATCATCCTGGAAGCTGAGTGAAAACTGGGTCATTAGGGGCTTTCTGGGCACAAAGCAGTGAATCAAGTTGCTCACTGTTTTGCATACTTGACAGCAGAAGAAAATTAGTTTTTCCCTAAAGCCCCAGTGTCACCAGACCCACCTCTGGCCTTGGGAAGAGGCCAGTGAAATTATGTAACGATTTTAACCATGATATACCACCATGCCTGAGGGATAATCAGTTTGAGACCTCAGGTGGTGAGGGAGTGAGGTGAAGAGGGAATATTGATGAGCCTCAGGCTGTTTCTGGGTTCTCTGACAGAGACAGAAGAAGGGAGTCCCTTTCATCCAGTGGCTAAGCTCTTTTTCATCTATTTTTTCCAAATGAGTGAAATGCAGCAGTATCATGTCAGAGAGGAAAATAGCTTGATTTTACCTGTGTTCAATGTACAAGCTCTGTGATTAAGAAGAGATCCTCATCACCCTAGTATGGGTAGGGCCTTGGAGAAATGGGGAAAACAGTTGTTGATGACAGCCTAACTCTGGGAATACAGGGAAGGAGAGGAGGAGGAGGAGAAAGAAGGAGAAAGAGATGGGGAGG
The DNA here is from genome assembly GCF_000325575.1 of Pteropus alecto. Taxonomy (NCBI): domain Eukaryota; kingdom Metazoa; phylum Chordata; class Mammalia; order Chiroptera; family Pteropodidae; genus Pteropus; species Pteropus alecto. Next base: position 34,098,821 of record NW_006494614.1, on the reverse strand, counting down.
GATACTGGTAAAGGATTAAGGGGAGGAGAAAAGATGAAAATAAGGAGAGCAGAGAGAGAAGAGAGAGAAAATAAGGAGAGCAGAGAGAGAAGGGCTAAAGTAGCAAAATTTCTTTTCAATCTTCAAAATTCTCAAAACATGTTAAAAGCATGCACTTTGCTATGATTGCCCTGTATCAATTGTAAGCAATGATGTTTGGGATTTTTTTAACTTTATCCCTCTTTAATCGCAGGTTTAAGAACATGGGGTACATTTAAAATATAGGCATAAAAAGGTATAATAGATCATGAGAATGAAAGTTTTTGCTCTTCATTTGAATTTCGATTTCTAGCAAGAGTTTTGCCATCTGCATCATATAGGACAGTGACTCTCAAACCAGAGGGTATCTATGAAAGATCTGGGGTCCTTCGGATGGTCTAGGTACTGGTAGAAATATTGATATGTGCCCTCTTGTTCTCCAGCTATGTTTTTCAGTGATAAACAGCAAAACATTGGGTTAGTGGCCTAAATAGCTGTTGGACTAAAGCAAACATTTGAAGATTGTGGCTGATGTGTAAACAGAAAACCCTTGTAGATCCTGGGCTATAAGATTAATGTAAGTGCTTGCCGATGAAGATAGAAAAAAATAGTCCTCCTTAGAAATAGAACATAAGAATATTGTAGGTATTTTTTTTTTCTTTTTAGATGAGGCAACCCTTGGTTGACCTCACAGAATTGCAAGGACTTTGTCGGTTTACAATCATTATTTTTTTATTTGTTATGCCTACAGCACCTGATCTTCCTAGGTGGTCTCGCATCCAAGTACTAACCAGGCCCAACCCTGCTTAGCTTCCAAGATCAGATGGGGTCGGGATTGTTCAGGGTAGCATGGCCGTAGACTATTGTAGGTATTCTGAATTTCTCTCCAGATAGTTTTTAAACCTTATAAAATTTATCCCCAGTGCCTAGTACCCTGGCAAGTCCATAGTCAACACTTACTAAATACTTAACAAAAAGATCTTACTTACTCTCAAAGGAAGCCAAAAGAGGCAAAGAGTGCTTTTTTAGTAGACAATGATTGAGGCCCAGAGTTTGTAATAGACAGAGCCTTGATGGAACAAAATGGATTCCTCAGCATAGCTATATGCCCATGTCTAGAAATATTATTCTTATGCCAATATACTATTGTTATGCCAATATATTATTGTTATGCCAATATAAAAAATTCAATGTAGACAAGATCATGTTTTCTGGAGATTGGGCCACTATCTAAAGACCATATTTTTGATCTGCTTTTGGCTCATGTTGTATAACCGAAAATATACAAGTATCCACTAAAATATACTTAAAGCACATCATTTTATACTTACATTTTCTAGTTTGATATTAAAATTTTTCCTGGCACAATTAGTAATTCTTGATTCTCGAAGGAAATAAAAATGTCTATTTTTCAAGTTGGATGAAATGATCAGAAAGCAAATAAAATTGGAGCAGAAACACACTATCGCCTAATCTCTGTTTTTTCCCAGAAATCCATAAACACCCAGCCCTTCTGAAGCAGAAATCTAAGAGGAAATGTAATCGAACCTTTTGCACAGGAGGGGAACATAGATACAACAACAAAATGAAGTTGTCTCGATTTGGTTTGCAATGCCATCAGTGTATACAGCCATCAGAATATGCTAAGTAATCATATCAGTTGTTTTTTACTACATTATGCTGCAATTACAAACACAAATCTGTTTGTGGCTTATGACAACCAAAGTTTATTCCTCACTCACACACATCAGCTGCAGCAGTACATAAGCTGAAGCTATGCCCTGGTTGTCATTATTCAGGTTCCCGGGCTGAGGCAGCTGCCCCCACCTGGGACAGGTTGTTCTCAGAGAGAAAAGGGCAAAATGGGCAAAGCATTGCAATGGCTCTTAAAACTTCTACTTAAAACTTTCATTTTGTTTGTTCATTTGTTTTTTAGATTCCACATATAAGTGAAATCGCATAGTATTTGCCTATTTGCCTTGCAGTGAGTACATCATTTCCACTTGCATTCCATTGACCAAAACAAGTTAATAGTTAGGCCCACTTTCAGTTTTGAAACTCTCCAGGTTTACTCTTAGAAGGCATTGAAAGCCACCTGAAAGTGGAAAGAAGTATATAAACCTCTTACAGGAAAGGGAGCAAACAACCGAGAGCTATGGTGTACTCTGCCACAGGAATCATAACCATTAATAATTCTAATTTAAGGAAATAGTGCCCATACTCTAATTAACTTTGTTGCCTCAGCAACTGACAGACAAAGATTTTTAAATGTCCTTATTTCCCCACTGCCCGCACATTGGCTAGTTACAGCCCTACCTTATCTCTTCTGGTCAGTTGCCTCACTCACCATGCAAGGAAAGAGTTCCATTTCTCACAGCCAGGAACTTGACACCATATGGATAAAAGGGGGTAGAGCGGTAACTCCCATAGAGTGTGATCTCAGCTTTGCCTTGGAAGGGCTTGTCCTCGGATCCAATCTGGAGTTCTCCACCATCAGAAACAAGGATAGAGTGTGCCCTGAGCTCGATAGGTCCTGAATCCATGAAAATCAGCTTGCCTCCTAATGGCCAAAGAGAAGATTATCAGTCCCTGGAAGGACGAGCCTCACCTCATTCTGACGGTTCCAATGTGTGATAAAATCCTCTTTGTTTATGTACTTCTGCTGGAATATAGGCTTATTTTGTCTTTCTCTCTCTTCTAGAAGCATAACAGAGTAGATCAGACACCCAGGAGCAGAAGCTCTATATTACCGAGACAGCTTAGGTTTGTTATCACTATTCACTGCTGCTTTATTTATACTATTTTTAATGATGATAACCTAAATGTCTGGCAACTTAAGACTAGTTTAATAAGTCATGAGGTTACTCTTGTTACCTTTTAGCAGCAGATTAAAGCAGTATATAAAAATTAAGTTTAAAAAAACTGGGAAACAAGTGAACAGAAAATAGGAATAGAAGAAAATGTGTCAAAATTACGATAAGAATTATGGTAAAAGAAAGTGTTATTCAGGCTACCATCATGACATTTGTAGTGTTTTGCTGACCAACCTCCATTGTACTTTTGATAATAGCCTCTCATATCATTAAAGAATTGCTCTGGTCCATTGAATGGCGTTGAGAAGGACTGTGAATCTTAGTGTCTTATCCTACCATAGCCTGAGTCACATACCCAGTCTTCAAAGGGAAATCTAAAGCAAAAGAAAAGAAAACACTGGAAATGTTTACATGTCAGTAATTCTAGTGCTGGTACCTTGATGCACCTAAAAAGAGTTCCTGTTTCCGAGACTTCCCCCGCCCCGCCAAACCCCTCCAAAATGCCCTGATTGCTATCACTTCTATACCTAATTTTCCACTTTCCATCAGTTCTATAAGCTACTCGATACTTTCCTAATATGTTTTCTTTCTTTATTTATTCGTTATTTGTTATGATTCTTAATCTTCTTCCTCCCTTTTCTGCCAAAAACCCATCCCCTCCCTCTGGCAACTATTAGTTTACTCTCTGAATCTATGAGTTTGTTTCATTTTGTTTATTCATTTGTTTTTTAGATTCCACATATAAGTGAAATCGCATAGTATTTGCCTTTTTTAAAGAAAGTTGGTTTCTGTTATTTGCAATCAAATAACTTTAACTGATATAGACACTATATTGCTTTAATATTTGCATTTTCTATAACAAGAATATCATTTTATAATAAAATTATTTTATATTGTGAGAATAAATATTTAATATGTTAAAACATATTTTTTTATTTTATGCTTTTCTTTAAAAGGAATCAAAATATTTATATTTTATGCACAATTTTCTCAATATTGCCAAAATAATTAAAGTATCCTATGTATACAAATACTTTAACCTCAATGAGGTATTAAATCTACCTCCCTCCTATAAGTGGTTTACAAAAGCAGTAGACTAGATTCTTCTACCTTGTAACAAAGTGATCAGAGTCATGACTTTATATTGGAAACACCAGGGTCCTATTTTCTAAACCTGAAAGTAACTTCCCATCTCACTCTGAATAAAAGTCAAAGTCTTTACATTGGTCAACAAAAAGCCCCTCATGATGTGCAGCCCCACCTCCAGTATCCCTGCAACATCATCTTCTACAAGTCATTTTTTCACTCCTCTGCCCCAAACACTCTGGCCTGCCTGTTAGTTCTCAAACAGGCTCAGAGCCCATGCATGCGTTCTTCCTTTACCTGGAGCATTCTTCTATCAGATATCCATGTGGCTCACTCCCCTCTTGTTTCTATTCAAATGTCAGCATCTCACAGAGGCCTTCTTCTCCAATCTCTATAAAGTAGCATGTTCTGGCTCTTTACCCAGATATATTTTTCTCTTCATAACACTTAATATCAAATATATATATTTACATGTCTGTTGTCTGTCCTCCCCCAACTAGAATGCATGCTTCATGAAGATTCCTTTCCGCTTTATTCACTTCTATAGTCTCAGTGTCTAGAACAGTGACTGATAGATAATTGGCACTTAATATATAATTGTTGAGTAAATGATTATATCTGGTTTAAGTACCTAAATTTATTTCCTTGTGGACACACACACATATACACACTCATTCCCATTTTCTCTAAAAGGATGTTATTATACTTAATTTATAAGTCCCTATTTGTTTCAGTGAGCTAACAGTAGCCAAAGGATGTGGAAAGGGCAGGTGTCAGAAATGGCTCAAAAGGCAGATCCTGCTATAATCATGAGGTCTTGCTGAGGAGCATTTAAGAACAGAGACTCTTCATCTGCTAAATTCAGTCCGAAATACAATGTGCCAAATTATTGAGTTGGACTGTTGTTTTCCAGAAATCACAACCTGAAGTACTTAAATATGTACCGGAGGAATTAAAGGGAGAGCAGAATAAAGCTATGGTGCCTTCAGTCATTTTTCTTTATGCCCCATATAATGCAGAGATAGTGATCAATTAATATTTGACCCAATAGTCAAATGTGAAGGCCCCTTCTTCCTCCTGCTGTCTAACATTTCTCTTCAGCTTTCCTTGGCCCTTTCCACCAAGACTTCTAGCCTTCAATACTAAACCCCAAGCCAACTCTACCAGTAACTGTCACAGAATGTTTTCTTGGGCTTAACCTCTTAAAGAGCTCTTTCCTTTCAGTCACAATTTAGAACACACCCCATTGTGTATCCAATTTCTCTGCCTGTAAAATGTACATGGTAAAAGTTCTTCCCTCAGAGAATTATGGTGATATTTCTTGAAATTGTGCATGTAGGTCCCTGATCTCAGCTCAGACAACTATTAGACACTAATGCAACGGTGCCTGTCGCTATCATCACATCCATCTTCATTTCCCCCATTATTGCCATTACTGCTCTATTTCTACAGTGGCTCCATCACTTTAACACTTCTAGACCACATCCTTCCAACATCTCACTGTTGCTGGCACCACACTGCTTACTAGACTTCTAAAGGACCTTGTGAAAATTTTGACTTTATTTTTCCTTCCATTGTCATTATAATGATAAGAATAATCATTAGAAATGCAATAATGATAATGAATCTTGCTGTGAACAAGAGAGAAAAAACATGACCTGTGCTACAGGTCATAGTCGTGTGTTTACTAAAACTTTTTTCACTCACAGACACAAGTGATTAATGTTCCAATTAATTACCTTAAACTGGTGGACCATAGATTTGCATGGCAGGACTCCATTGTAGTCAGGAAATCTGAACTGACCTTGATGAGCCAGTAGTGGAGGCAGGGTATGAAATCGAGGTTCCTGTCCTGACTCTGCTACTGGCTTCTTAATAACCCTCAGTAAGTCTCATAAAACTGCTGGGCATCAGATTACTCAATTCTCTAATCTGTCCTATTCAGTGCCTCTAAGGATAGTCCCTTTTCTCACTGGTGAAATGAAGAGTAGAGTCTTGTGTCACTAAGGCTCCTGCTAGCTCTGGAACATCTAGCATCTACATATTCAAGAATGCAGTAAGATGTGCATATGACACTGACAGAAACATGGAACTCATGTTTTTCTGACACCACTGATGCTGCAGTGAATATTTTTTTGAATTTTGCTTGAAAAAGATACTGCATGCATAGTCAGTTGAAATAAGACTTCGGTGGGGAAATAAAAAAAGAGAGTTAACACTTATTATGCACCTATCATGCACCAAAATACTTATATTTGTCATCTGAAATGACCTCCAAAACAAAATTAAGAGGTTGATATCACCCTCTGTATTTCACAAAGCAGAGATTGGGCTGCAAAAGGCTAATTCCTCTTTTAGTGCAGAACAGGCAAAGGAAGCATTAGAATCCAGAACCACCTGACGGAAAAACTCAGATCTTATCCAATTCCACAAACCCTCCCAGGAAGCTTTTTTATTAATTAGGTTTGTTATCATAGTTACACTTTAAGGAAAAACATGTGTTAACCTAAGTTAATTTGCCTATGGCTTGTTTACATACGATTTATTTTAATTTTGTTAATATAGATATACCTTGCCTTATTCCAAAACGGATTTGAAACAGATTACAAGGATTAGTAGGTAAATATATAAACATAGACTTTGTCCCTCGTATCACCAAGCAAAATGTTAAATACACTGATACAAATTGATAGAAATTTTAAAATGTCATTTACTGACAGGAACTAATAATCACACTAATGAAGAGAAAAAGCTCAGTCCAAAGAAAATGAATAATTTGTGATGGCAACAGTACTATAAACAGGACTAATTAATTAATATAATCATTATTCTCTGCTAAAAAGCAGAGAAAATCAGTGGCAAATATAAGAAAACTGAGGTAAATTAAGAGACTTTGATAAGGAATTCAGCTATTTTTTATTAAAATAACTATGTGATTAAAGCTTCTTGGTGTGAAAGAATGTAAAATTTATACTTAATCTAACTCTGTGACAAGGCCCTAAGTATATTATCCTCACACCTTATTAGCTTAAAACAAATACACAGTGGACTGCTTTAAAGAATAGTTACTTGATATGGGAGGGCAGTAGGAGGACTTTACTTCTACATTTTATAGAGCTCAACCCCATTTCTGAAAGCCAAAATAAAGAGCAGGGCTGAAATCAGCCTTTAACTGTGACCCCTTAAATTGTTTGTTATGATTGTTCATGAAAACTGAGAACGTCCCACAGTGACCTTGGGTAATTTTATAAAAATCAATCAACCATCATTATTGTTACTTCCCCTCTAAAATAAATAAATGAACACAACTTTTTACATCTAATCATTTCTTTCCATTAAGCATGTCTTTTGTTTCTTTTAAAGGGAAGTAAAATAGACTTTTAGCAGCTAGCTTAATGCTTGCAAAGTACATCAAAACCTGCTTTGTCTAACCCTACAATTAGCCGTCCTCTGTAATAACCACAAAAGGATTTGTTGTGTTTCTTTTTTTTTTTCAGAAAAACAAATACACAGTTTTAGCTATTTTCTCCCTTGCAGAAAAATTTAGAATATAAATGTTGCCATACAATAAGACTCTTTAAAAGAGACGGCTATACTTTCTATCTTTAATTCTTTCCCTCCACTCTCTTGAAACCTCCCCAGTTTGGGGCTTGTCTGATACTCCACCAAAACTGGTCCTGTCAAGGTCACAAAAGGCAACCACACTACTGAATCCAAAGCTCAATGCTCAGTACTCACCTTTCCTGAGTGGCCAGCAGCATCAGACACAGCTGGTCAAGCCTTCTTTCTCGAAACCCTTCCCCTCACTTGCACAGCACTGTGCCCTCCTGGCTTCCCTCCTACCTCCCAAGCTTCCCCTCCAGGCTCCTCTACCTGATTTCTCTTCATTGTCCCAACCACTGACTCTTGGAGTGTCCCGTGACTGTCCCTGGACCACTTTTCCTATCATTCTATGAACACTGCCTTGGTTGTCTCATCTTGTCTTAAGGTTTTAAATATCATTATATGCTAATTGCTGCTGACTCCCAAATTTATAGCTTCAAAGCCCATCTATGCCTTCAGTTCAAGACTCATATACCCAACTGCCTATTCAACATCTCTTAGATGTCTCATAAGCTTCTCAACTTAGCATATCCAAAAAATAAATTCCTCGTCTTGTCCCATAGGTCTGCTCACAGTCCTTACCAGCTTCATAAATGGCAATTCCATGCTTCCAATTGCTCAGTTTGAAAACTCTAGAATCAACTTCCCCTCCCTCTCACACCACAACCAACCTTTCAGGAAACTTTGAACATTCTTTCCTCAAAATATCCCCTAATTCAATCACTTCTCAGCACTTCCACCTTTATCTCTTGGGTCTGAGTCACTCTCACCTTATCCCTGGATTAAAACAGCCTCCTAATTCAGCTCCCTGCTTCTGCCTTTGTCCCTACCCCAGGGTCTGCTCTCAAAACAGCACCCAATATGATTTTTATTTTGTACAAACCTTATCACGTCACTTCTCCCCTTCAGAGTCTCCAGTGGCTCCCACCACACTCAGAGTCAAAGCCTACCAAACCGCACACGGCCGATCCTCCCTGGCCCATTCTCCCCCGACTCTCCCCTGGCTCGCTGGCACCCAATCCTCCTGCTGCACTGACTTCTTGCTCTCCCTGCCTCATAGTCTTTGCCCTCACTGTGTGTAAATCCCTGCAACCAACACTAAATTTCCCCTCCACGCTGCTCATAAAATCTACAACAAAAAAATATATATCATTTGCTTACTCGACTATAATAAAACTTCATTCACAGCCGTAGACCCTTTGCCTAGAACAGTGCCTGGCATATGGGGAACTTGGTAAATGCTCACTAAATCCTCATTTAATAGGAATTGAAGTTACAGAAGTGAATGAGGTCTCCCCAGGAGAACATGTAGAGTGAGAACAGAAGAGAGATGAGGGGGACACACTGTCAAATATTAATATTAAAGACTAGAATAAGGAAAGGAAGTGGCAAGATTCTTGAGAGCGGCTCAAAAAATTAGGTGAACTAGGAAAAGAATCTGAAGGTTGTACAGACAAAGGTTGCAGGAAGAACTTTAAGAACTGTGAAGGTGGTAGATGAAGATGGCAAAACCTTAATGTCACTTTTAGGAGGCTCATAGGAGAAAGGGTGCAGAGCAAGCGTGTGTTTCATTAAGACACAAATGCCAGATGATAAAATGAACCCAGGAAGAGCGACTCCAGTTTTAAGCAAAGGGAAAGCCAGGGGTGAATGCAGGCAAGAGCCAGAAAGGCATCTGAGAACCCCAATTAATTAGATCAAACTATATCCCAAACTACATAATTCATTTGCTTAATGCTTGAGCTACCTAAGTTTTTAGACGTAAATTATCCAATTTACTTATCTATAACGATTAACCTCCATTTAGTTCCTGAATAGTTCCTTAAAAAGTTTAACAGACTCTATCTGGTTACCTTCCCAGTCATTAAATAGTCAAATAGATAGGAAAGCCTGTAGAATTCCCTTTCCCTGGAGAATTATACATGACCATCCATTCAGGGTGGACAGATCCTCCTCTGCCTGTATGAGAAGAGCAGGCTGAGTGATCTGGGCACAGTTGCAATACACTGCTGTATTCTACTGCACTGTGCTGCTATGGAGGTGAACATCAGGAGGAGATGAGGAAGAGGGTAGAAGACTAGCATTTAGGGAAGGCAGCCACAGCCTGAAGCTTGCATTGTAATGGGGATGCACACAGCTTCCTTTGTTGGCAAGATCCGGATTAGACTTGTGCCTGATCCACTGGAGCAGAGCCTGGAAGCCTTCGAGGTGGGCTTGTCCCCGGCCAGAGAGGCGGAAAATCAATTTGGCTGGCAAACGAGAGCCCCCAAGAGCTTCGTGCACGCTCCATAATCCTATCCACTAGCAGCTCAGGAAATAGATGCCTGAGCCCTCACATATTCATGGGGGATGTGAGGCATAAATCAGGCTTTAAGGATTGGGGGCAAAGAGAATGGACTCTCTGGCTGGCTACTAATTAATCAAGCACAGAACACCTAAACCTAACAACCTGGGAGCAAGTCACACACACACATGGGCATGGGCTGCTGTTGCTGCTTTTCCTAATTTTTTTTTCATTTCAATTAAAAAAGATATCGAATGAAATTTCCCCCTTTAGCTGATGCTGCTTATGCATCCCCCTGTTCTTCCTTTAATTAAAAAACATGCTTATTGCAATACTTGCCAGAATCACTTTAACGGTATTTTAATTGTAATGTCTCTGCCTGATTAAAAAAAGAAAATATGAACTAGAAAGTGTTTGCAAAAATGTTCTCAGAATGCAGGAAAAGAATCACACACCTCCCCAGAATGGATGCCACATACTAATTCCTTAATTAGTCTGGTATTATAGTCAAATGGGCACCGTAGAGGGAAAAATGTATCTGAAATAAAACCACCGACTCAGAGCCGCAAACAATAGCAGTTGGGAGAAATGTTTTCATCAGCTCAGATTTCACTGGCAGGAGAGAGAACCGCAGCTAACTAAAAACGTCATACTCAGGACAGGCCCATTCAATGTCTCCAGCCAAATTTCCACTGTTCTTTGCACAGGGTGGCATAGCCTTTGGGAAAAGAATAGCTGGACCAGGTTAATTGGCTTCCAGTCCTGATAATTCTGCATGGTTCCCTTGTTGTTTTAGGCTAGTAGTTCTCAAACTTGAGCATGAATCTAAATCACCTCAAGATCTTAAAACATAGACTGGTGAGCTTCACTCCCAGAGAACTTTGCTGTGGGGCCCAAAATTTTGTATTTTTAGCAAGTTCCCAGGAGATGCTGATGCTAATGGTGGGGACCACACTCTGAGAAGCACTGCTCTAGGTAAATTAGGTATCCGTAGTCTTGTGAAGTTTGCCATCATCTAAGGGGTGGAGAAACACAAGGCTGGTATGATCGATTAACTCACTTTATCATGCAACCAACCTTTACTGTTGTTTTCCAGCCCTTCTGCTAGGTGCCAAAACAAAAACATAAAAATGCAGTTTCCACTTCCAGAAGGTCAGGTGAATAGAAATGCCCTGGTTTTAGTGAATTGGCCAAACTTACAGATACTGAGAAAAACGATAAAGAAGATAAAGGTTATGACTTAGCTAGCCCTTTACTTGTTCTATAATACATAAAACTCAGTAAGTTAACCTTCTAAATAAATTAACACTATATTAATTACGAAGTGTAAACATTTTGGAAGAGAAACAACATAGAAATACTTAAAAGAAGTCAAACACTGGGATAGAAATAAATGCCTTTGTCTTTGTGACTACTGTTATCAATTACCAATTGACTAAACTTTGATTTTCTTTCTACCTCCAGAAAACCATTACTTTCCTTTTACCAACCAAGCTTCTGCCATTTAAGTGCTAAAGGCCCTCAGCTGTTCCATGGATTTCTAGAAAATCACTAAAGACTTCAAAAGAAAACTAGTATTATGTAAGGAGAAACATAAAAAACAAAACAAAAAAATACTACCAACAACAAAATTTTGTCTGTATCGGTCAAATAAAAATTTCCCCAGGTACCTAGTTTCTCATTCATTCAAATAATCTCCTTCCTTCTCTTTATCAAAGTTCAATTAGCATTGACCCAATCACATTTTGGCCAGCCCTGCAATTTGGTACACTTCCCTGAGCAATCTGTGTATTTGAAAGGCTCCAAATACAATTATTCTCTGAATATTGTAAACATGATTTTGCTAATAGCATACTAGTTTTAGAAATGAAAGATAACAGTTGTTTCCTCATAGTATTTATTTATTTTAAAAAAGGTAGGAGAATGCCTCCTACCTTTCTTGGCCCCCCAGAATATTATAGTACATGAGAAATACGAGTCATGAAATGCTCAATCTCCAATATATTTTAATCTGCACAAGAATCCCAGATACATAAGCATCCCAGATTTCTATCTCCAATCCCAGTCTGGATAAACAGGTTATGGAAATCATTAATCAACAAATGAGGTAAAGAGTTAAGGAGAGATCAAGTCTTGAAAGACCTTGTAAGCCATCTTAAGGGCTTAAACGTCATTTTAAGGCTAATGGAAAGCCAGAGAAGGTTTTTAAGTGAGGAAGTTTGAAACATTTATCTTTTGTTACTGAAAATATTGTAGCTTCTGTGCAAAAAAAGACTGGGTCCCTTTCAGTAGCATTTTTCATGTTACAATATCCAAGTTGTCAAGACATAAAACTATAAATTGTTTAATATCTATCTGTCTGTCTGCCCATCTATTGAAAGCATGTCCTTTCTCACAGCCATGGCTTATCTTTCATTTACGGCTAATCGAGTGCGTCTGGGACTGTTCTCTGGAGGTAAATAATGTAAGTCATTGTCTGATTGGGAAAAATAAGGGGTTTCAGAGCCAAGTGTCCCCCACATTAAAAAGCCTTTGTCTCTGATCTTCTGATACACAGGTAGTAAATGAAATTGGACAAATGGACTAACATTTGAGGATACCAGGAAAGACTCTGTTCACAGAGAAATGCAAAACTAATGTTAACTTGCTTCTTCAGATCAGAAATTTAGTGATTAGCTTAGTGGTTCAACAATTAAAACTGAGTACTTTCCGGGTGCCTGGAGATATAATGGTCCTGGCAATAGACAGGTAAGCAAAAATGGACCTGGCTCCTGCTTAAGCTTGTAGCCTAGATTACACCTTCCCAAATGGGGGAGGTGGCGGGGGGGGCGGGTTTCCTGCAGAGCTCCAGAGAGCACTTTTTTTCTTTCAATCAGCAAAAATTAAGGGGAAAACGAGGCGCAGTATTGTCGGAACACCTGGAATCCAAAGAAAGACTTGAGAGGCTGGGTATACCTGTGTGTGGCTCTGATATTTCAGGCTCGTCTGATGTTGTAGGACTTGAGAAAACATCATAAGTTGCTTTAAAAGAAAAAGTAAAACAACAGAGAAAATCCCTAATATTAAATTTGTAAAGAATTGATATAAAAATAATTCAAGTTCTTAGCTGATTAAAAATTCAATCGATGATCCACTTAGCTTTTGATATAGGCAATATCCTCATAAAATAATTAACACCAACTGGTCACCAAGAAAAGACTAACACATGGAGACACACAAGATAAAGGGAGTTAAGGGTAGATTTTAAAAACAGGGTAATTCTTTCTGATGCTGACTTCTTAATCAGGCTTCCCCTGTAGATTACTGCACAGCCCAGACCCTTCTGGAGCACTATGCTTGAAACTATGAGAACAAAATTTACTAACTTCTGTGCTGCGCTTTCTCCACAGGGTTGCACATACAAAGAACATTAACATCTGATAAAGGTTTATGCAAGCCAACTTTCCTCCTACAAAAAGAAGGGGCTCACCATCATTTCCATTTTGTGCATTGATTTGAAGATCAGAGCCTTACCCAAAGACATAAGAGAGTCTGTGGCTGCCTCAAATTTGAACTTGGGTCCCCAGTTGGCTGACCAAACTGCAATGAGTCAACCTTGTCACACTGTCCTATACACGGTCATCCCATCTCCTGCCTTTAAGGGTAGCTATGTTTCAATTGAGAGAGGAGAGGAGGCAATTCAGTCGATCTCTTCTTACAACCCACTTACAGAAGAATTGTTTTAAATTCACTAATTTGCAATGAATTTTACCAGTCCACAAAATTACCTCGTGTTAACTGAGACATTATATAGTTATGAGTGAAATAAATATTAATGTAAACTATTTCACGTTTATCGAAACTCCAGCCTGTCTTTAGATGGATTTCCTTTAAATCCACATTGGTATCTGGGAAGCCTTGAAACTAAAGACATAGGGTAATCTGCCCAGTGACTCACACAGACCTGATGTACAGAGAAACCACAAGTAATGTCTCAAGAAAGTCCTGTCTCATAGCATTCCCAGGCTGTTGCATTGAAAAGATCATTGCAAGGTGAAGCATTCAGCTACTGAAACTGAGGCTGATTTGGTACTAACTAGAAGGGACCAAGTGTATAAACCACGGGATAAAAAAGGCTGTCCTGGGTACAGCATTTCATACCTCACTCTGAAATCCTCAAACCCTTGCCAAAGATGAGGAAACTCTACAATGAACTTGAGAGTGAGTCAAGAAAAGATACCTCATCTCAATAAGCCAAGAATATGTATTTGTATGCCACTGAAATTTCAAATATAATAGACTAACAAGAACTGAGAGTCCTCAAAACTGTGGACTAAAAAAATTGGAGAAAATGAGAGCATATTCCAAACAGCACCAGAAAAACACATTTCCACAAAGTCAAAATAACAAGAAGAATGAAAGCAAACAGACTTTGCTATGTCCACCTCTGTATCCCTCCCTCTCTTGCCACAGAAAGAAAAACACTTCAATATGCATTCTGAAGATAACAGAGGCAAAAGCAATCTAAGGTCTTTATTATGAAGCTAATTCTTTCACTAACCCAGTTAACTTTGTATGTACAAGCAGCTACTATCTGTAAATAAAAAATAAAATTGCAACTTAGGCCTAATATTCAGCCATCTCTTCTATTTTCATCAGTCAAAAACAAAACAAAACAAAACAAAACAAAACCAGAAAACAGAAAACACCTAACATTGAGCGCTTATTCTGGACCAGGCCCTATGCTAAGGGCTTTAGAAATATTCTCTCACTTGATACTCAAAACATCCATATGAGTTGGGTGATACATTGTAGTCTTGCCGAACAATAGCAAATAGTAAATGTTAGCCATCATGGTTACAGTTCCTGTCATTATAACTAGCATAACCTTAATGAGGAGAAACCTCAGGCTTATGGAGACTATGCGATTTGCCCAAGGTCACAGGGATGGTAACAAACAGAGCCCAGATTCAGACTCAGTTCTTTCTGACTCAAAAGCCTACCAAGCATTTAACCGCTTTGGTATGTACCAGTAGACCAAGAAATAGAAAGTCACATTAAAAGAAATCAGTGCACTATTAAGCAGCAATAGAGACTGGGAACAAGTTTTTGTTCAAACATTTTAAAGTGATGGCATTGTAAGTAGAAAGAAGCTACAAAATGTCTTCCTTTTGAAAGCCCAACTCCAAGGGAAGAGGGATTTCTAGAGTTCGTTTTCCTCTAATTGAGCCTTTCTTAATCATTATCTCTAGGCAATTTCATGTCAAGCTGCTTGACCACCAAAATACAGAGAGATTCATTGCTTCATTCAGAAAATACAAATGCTGTTCCAACAACCACAAGCCCAGAATGCATAATGTCTCTGACATGAGGGTGACGTTCCTTCTTTGTTATTATGGCTCATCATAATTACTTGGAATAAAATAATAAATTTTAATTCAGTGATGCCTATGGCCGTTGGGCATCTTAACATAAAAGAACGAAAAATATAATTAACTAAATCAAGGCAATATGCCTATTTCCATCCCAACTCATTAGTATTAATTGATTGGGTTAATTCTCTTTTGTGTTTAACAGTACTCTCTATAAAACAACTTTTTTTTTTTTTTTGGAAAAAAAGGAGGGAGGGAGAAATGTAGGAAAGTAGAGATGGTAAGTAAATAAAATTTCTTGATATTTTGATAACTAAGGCAAAATAATAAATATAGTTGAAGCTCTTATCATGGTCACAAAATAATCTGCCATTTTTCAATAAAGTTCAGGAATCAGTATATGTAGCATCATAAATAATGGGAAAAACTTTGGTGCCTTTTCCCAATTGCCTCGAAGAAATTTATAATTCTCCTTTCTACTCTATAAGTTGTACTTGTAAGAAAAAAAAAATGTCAATTCTATTTTATAGGTGGAACTATAAGTACACCACAGAGAGTTCAAGACTCCTGAGGGCCATATGTAGAAGTGTTGGTTTTCCTGAAATAGAAGCCTGGTTCTTTATACATTAAGATGCTGGCTGCCATAAATGAAAAAATAACATAAAGGATGCAACATTTTTATAAAGCAGTTCTAAATGTAGTTCTTAGATGATCTAGTTTCACTTTTATTTAGCACTAATCTTTTCTGACTATGTACATACTTCATTTAGAATACATTCTCTGTAATGTGGAAATGACTGAAAGTATTTCCACTATAATACTTCGCTTTTCATTTGTTAAAATCTTTTGAAGAAATTGGTATTCGGCTTAAAATTTTCATGCTTTATCTCATCCTGTAGAGGGTATCAGAAAAATAAAGAAAATTCCACTCAGCTACTTCTCTGATATCATGAAGGGGTATGAGAAAGACAATAATATTATAGAGTGACTTGCTATTGATATTGATGAGGCTAATGATTTAATCTTATATTTGAATAGTGTTTTATTATCCTTCAAGTACTTTCACACATATTATAGACCAAAAGAAGACATTAGAGGTTTAGAGTTATGCTATATCAACCAGATATTTGAGAGTCAGCATCCTTCACCAGTTTCAAATGCCTTTTAGAAATAGGAAATTAACTTACCAGTGGATTTTGTATTCCTAATATGCATAACGATATGCTTTTATACGTGGGCATATGCATGTATATATGAATGTGAATATATGTATATTTGCATGTGTGCATGTATACATATGTGTGTACATATGGGCACATATGTATACATGTGTACCTAAATATATCGGTAAGAACAACCAAGTACAGTGAAAGTAAATTAGTTAGGAAAAGTGATATTTAAGGGAGCAAGATTATCTTCCTTAAATTTCATTCAGGACCTGAACCCTGCACCATTTTGTTTGTTCATTAATTCAATCATTAACGCATATTCTTTGAATCCTCTTTATGTATCAGGCACTGTCCTAGACACTAAAGAGACAGTAGTGAATAAATCGGTAATGTCCTTTGCCTTTTTGAGCTTGTTCTAGCAGAGGAAAGAGATTATAAACAAGAAAATTTATAATATGTAATGTGATGATAAGTGCAATAAAGAAAAGTAAAACAAAATAAAAGAATAGAAAATAATAAGAAGTAATTATAGTTTTAGAAAAGATGGCCAAGAAGACATCTCTGATAAGTTAATATTTTCTCAATGAGTGAATGAAATAAGTGAGCCAGCCACTTGACTATTTGGAATAAAAATATTTCAGGCATTGGACATTGTATGAAGAGGCCCTAAGGCAGGTGTGCTCCAGGTATATTTTTAGAAGAGCTAGAACAAAGTAAATGAGAAAGACAAGATCAATGAAGGGATCAGAGGTTTAATAATAGTGGAAATTTTGATTTTATTCTTGTGAGATGAGAAGACATTGAAGGATTTTGAGAAGAGAAGTAGCAAGATCTGACATATTTTTAAAGGACATGGAAAATAAACTATTGGGGGATTATTTTAGCATATAACATAAAAGTGAAATATCAATAACTTAAACACATGAACGCTTGTTTTTCTATCACAAAAAGTAACTTCATAGGTGGGCAGTCCCAGTTGCCATGCCACTATGGCAACTCCAAAGTCATCAGGGTCCTGGGCTTCTTTCG
The DNA here is from genome assembly GCF_000325575.1 of Pteropus alecto. NCBI lineage: Eukaryota > Metazoa > Chordata > Mammalia > Chiroptera > Pteropodidae > Pteropus > Pteropus alecto. The sequence goes on along the minus strand of NW_006494614.1, from coordinate 34,081,468 downwards.
TTCTTCTGTTTCTCCATTCTTAATGAGTCATCTCATAGTCCAAGATGGCAGCTGAAAATGTAGCTATCACATTTACATTCCAGGAAACAAGGAAGAGGAAGAAGGAAAGACAAGTAGGACATGCCTGTTATTGGGTCCCAAATGTCCTGTACCACACTTCCTCCTTACATCTCATCAACCAGCTCTTAACCACAAGAGCTGTCTGTCTAACTACAAAAGAGACCAGGAAATATAACATTTGAGCTGGGTACGCTGCAGCCCCAAATAAAAATTAGGGTTCTGCTATAAAGGAAAACAAAGAATTAGAAACTTTGGAATCAATTAAGAGGCCATTTGAAATGGTCCTGCCCAAAAATTGTTGATTAGGACTAGATTGGTACCAACACAGGTGCTGATATATGAGATACATATTGAAGATCCTGTCAATAAGATTCACTGACGGATTGGTCATGGGATATGAAAAAAAAAGAAGGAAGTCTAGGATGTCTCCAAGGTCTTTGGCATGAGCTACTGGAAATGTGCAGCTCCGATAAGTAAGATGGGAAGTTCTTCAAACATACTCTCTTTGTAGATTGATACCTACATGATCAAAACTTATCTCAGACACAAATGATATGCTATTCTTCTCTCCATCATCCAACTCTAGCCTTATATCCTTGACACCTGATTACTCTGGACTACATTTTACTTTACTGCCTGCATCATAGATTTGAGAAATTTTATTCTTTTATATTTTCTCCTTAATTATTTTTTTCTTTAGTGATAATACACACTACTGGCATTAAGTATTATTCTTTACTTTTTCTTGTATCTCACACAGAGTTACTAGGCCACTTAACAAACATTCACAAGTCATCTGCTGAATCGAATTTGATATTTGTCCTGTCTCTGTTCTCATTTTTTTCTAGAAGCTATGATCCATATATCTATAATAAAAACCTCAGAGTTTCACTCTAGACAAACTTGCTCCCTGCCAACAACTCTTGTGCACCATTTGTACAGAAACAGGTGTCTACTACTTACAGCCACATTCCCACAAATGGTCTTACTTCTTAGAGACAGAGGAAATCCTTCATATAACAGGCCTTGCCTCTTCACAGGGTGAGGTTCTGTCCTTCCAAACCTGACATACTTATTCTAAATAATATGAAAATGAAATATTGCCTAAACCAAGAATATTAAGGAAAACTAGTATTGGAAGGTGATAGGTTGGAACAAGTATTTAGATTACTCAGATCTTGAAACCTCCAAGAATGAGCAGCCAAGTGCATAGTCCGCATACCCCTACCTTTCTCTTACCCTTTTCTGTGCCTCTGATGCCTCTTCTCCATCTTCAGTCTTTGATCTTAACACCATTCTTTGATTGAACATTTACCTGGGACTAATAGGACATTCAGAGACTCAGGCTGAGTCGAAATACTTTTAGTGGGAAAACTTCTCCCAAATGATATCAGTATAAGGCAAAACCCTTGAGCACTTGAAGATATTCCCATCCTCCAGCAGAATTTGACTCCTGTGGGGAGGGTCCTGGTTAAAAGCTTGCCAAGAGCATCTTTTCGCTGAGCTAAGGCTTTAAGCCTGTAATTTTCCTTTGTCATTGCTAGTCTTTAGGTAGTTGATCGCTATCAATAAGTCAGCACTCCCCACAGCCACTGGCTACACACACATACACACACACATAGACACACACACACACGTACACAAAAACATACACACCGCAAAGACAGGCCAAGAGCCCAAGTTGACAGGCCATCTTTCCTAAAGGGCACTAATTAACTGATTTGCCTGAAAACTTCTCCTTGCTACTAGAGAAAAGAAAAACAGCTTCCAGAGTATAGAATGGCAAAATGCCTGATCAGAAAAACTTCATTCCATCTGTAACGAACAAGTATCAAGATTGCATAAGTTTATCCCCTTCAGATTATTCACACACACACGCATACACACACACACACACACACACACACTTTTCTCATGTAGCCATACTCTTATTTTAACAAGAACAAATCCTCCCATAAGTGTTAAATATATTTATAGTAAAGAATAGTGTTTTAGTGCATAATTTTATAGATATCTATAACTAATCACATTTCCCAAGCAATTTTCATTCTCCACTTTGATGACCATTCCTTATTAGCAGCCATTGAAGTAGGCAATAATTTTTATTCTCATTTAACAGATAAGGAAACAATGGCACAAAGAGGTGAAATAACTGACTTAGTCACTTGATGATGTGGCGAAGGACTCGAGATTTGAATTCTTAGTCTCTTCCAACTTCCCAGACCCTAGAGCTATGTGGCCAGTTTTGCAATAAGGAAGCCTATTTATATGACTTTCCATGGGACCAGGAACTCAAAACCACAACAGGGTAAAAGCAGGAAAACACTGCTTTCTTGGCAGGGAATTTCAAAGGCAGCAGCATTAACCGATTTCAGAGCATTTTGCTATATTGTGGAGGCTGCCCTGAACGAGCATGACTACAAAGTACTCGAATAAAAAAGCATATTATTTGAGAACACTGGTAACTTTCTTGTATTTGAAAAATTAAAATAATCAAGCTCTGTGCTTATAAGAGTCAAAAAGAAGGGCTTTTATTTTGAACCCTCTGACTACTTCTCCCTTTCACAGTAAAATCTCCATTCGGTCCCAGAATAAATTGTCAACCAAGTGCTGGAACTTATCCAAAAAGTTCCTTTCTTTCCTTTCCCCTAAAACTAATAGAATTATATATATTAATGTTATCACCGATCTCTGAACTCCACTAACCTTTAACGTGAAGTAAGTTGAGGACGCTTGTATTGGTGTCAAGCAGTAGCAGTTGGCCAGTCTCCACTGTGACGTTGTCGCCATCTTGTGGCGCTCTTTCAGGAAACCAGCTGTGAGCCCTCGACCACCTCTGGCAGAACTGAAAGGAAAAGTTGCCCTGGAAAACAGAGTTCTGTTATTTTCGTATTGTTTTAAAGCAGGATAGTGTGGGTGATCGATCATAATAGAAACTTCTTAAACTAAAACTAATTTAAATATAATTTTAAATGTCAATAAAATTAGTCACCCTGTCTTCCTCATACAATTAACTCGAAAAGGAAAAACTATGAAAGAAGGAAAGTTATACTTGAAATGTCTCTGGAATTCTCCAACAAGATGCTTGTAATATGCTACTTTTTTTCCCAGCCCAGGCCCCCTTCTGCCTAACAGATGGAGTAGATTCCATTTTTTATTTTTACAGATATGTATTGAGTCTTGGACAAAAAGTCATAAATAGCCTGAAATGGGGAGAATTAAAATGGCCTGCTTGATAGGTGGCATTTTGCTTTGTATAATTGGTATCATTTTTCACTGACTCTATTGCCAAGTGTCTCCGTTTTATAGGAACATTCCTCTTTCTAATGCTCAGATCCATCCTCCCACTCTACCTGTTTTGATACTACTGTCTTGTTGCCTTTCCCTCTATGCCTGGTGCATCAGTGCTGAAAAAGCCCATGCGTAGGCGAAATGCCAACTGACTTCAGATGACAGCCCAGAACCTTTGAGTGAGGGACAGGGAGCGAGACTGAGAGGAGCCAGAGGTGGAAGTGCCCTCTCCCCGCCTGGACTTCAGTCACCCTCTCAGAACACTTTCCTCCTTATGGTCACACTGAGGTCATGTGTTTTTTAAAACAGGAATGTAGAAAGCATGGAAAGCAGTATTTGGCTCATGCAAGAGGCCAAGAACATGACTATATGTGTAGCTGTGAAACTATGATGATGATAAATATAATGAAATCAGGATAGAGAAGGTGATTCCCTCAAGGTAATACACACATAGTGTGTATGCCTCTCTCCACACAGTTCTTCTTCCCTCACAGATCCCAACCAAATGTGGAGCCCGAGTTCCTATGAAATAATTGCCTAGAAGATTCTCTGATGAGGTGTCAGAGACAGATGGGAGACGATCATTAAGAAGGGAAGGTATGCTTTTAATACCAATAACTATACCTACACGGCAAATGGTGCCTTGGAGTATTTCTGGGAGAGAAAGATGGAAAAATGTATTGCCAGAAGAGCCAGTAGATTTTCCAAGAATGTGTACTGATGCCCAGCTCAACAGTCCTGAGTTGTTTACTCAACCCAACCACCAATAAGTATTTGGGGTAAAGAAAAGCGGGTTCTTTTCATTTTGTACAAAGGAGAGAAAAAGTCACTGACTCATCCCAGTTTAAGAGACATAAAAGCATAAGGCACAGCGACAAGGAGTCACAGAACCACAGAAAGAAAAATGTGTGGTGCATGAGCATCGTTGCAAGTTAGATGAGCCGCATCCCCACCATGCCATCCACAGACCCAAAAAGTAGGAGAGAACTTTTGCTTTCTACTGATTTCATACTAACACTAGGTATTGGAAGGTAAAATTATAAAAAGTGCTCCTTTAAGGCTATATATTATACATTTTTATAATCCTTTAATTCACTCTCTTAGAATCCATAAAGAGGAAAAGGGGGCAAAATGGAGGACATTGGAGTGGAATAAAGTGGTGAGAAAGTACAAAAGACTGAATCGGATGAAGATGGTAGTCAACTGCAGAGAAGGGTAAACCAGATTATCTGTAAATGTCAGCCCTGAGTCAAGCATAAAAGGGCATTTGAAAAAGCTTGGATTTCTATACAGTTAGAAGTGGAAGGACCCTAGAGAAATTCTATCCCTCGATTTTATAGATGATGTTGACAGCATTTCTCAGCCTAGAGCTAAGGTGCAGTTTCCCTCAGTGCCACCATGGTGGAATCGGAAGCTCATGACTTGGGCCCAGGAATTCGTCAATTTGGTGATATTCTCAGATAACACTTCTGCTTCAAAGTTTGAGGTCCAAATCAAGGAAAGCGTTGCAGGGCATAGAGATGTATCCAAAAATGGAAACAGGAAGTTTTCTTCAAACCAACTCTTGACTCTCAGGGTCTTAAGGAAGACTAGCAAGCTGGGTGAGGTGGTGTGTAAATGAGCTGTAAGAAGTTTGAAGAATTCAGCAGCATAACTCCTTCTGAAACATTAACCTGGTGATCAGATCCATAGCCCAACTATAGGACTACAAAGAAAACCAGGGCTATGACTCTCACGATGGAAACATATGGAACAACTAGATATTAATTAGGTATTGGGGGGTCAAAGGAAGACTATTCCATAATGTCTTCCATTAATTAATTTGAGAACATTTTATTACTTACAATTAGTACTGGTACCTGTCACTAGCTCTAAGTAAATTTTAAAAACTTTCTCTATTACTCTAAAGCATGTGTCTGTGTCATTTGCTGCTTTCCATGTGTTATATCATCTTAGCCTGGCCTGTCTACCTTTAAACATTTGCTATGCTCAGGCCCAACCCAGCAGATGGTAAGGTCAAATATTGTTATCTTCTCTTTACAATTGAGGAAGCAAAGGCTCAAAGGGTTTTAATAAGGTGTCAAAGGCCACAGGGGTGAAGACAGACTGGACTCATGCAGAACAAGCTCCCACCTTAGGTCTGTTCACTCATGGTGGCCTCTTTCGGAATACTCTTCTACAAAATATCTGCATGGCTCAGGTCTCTGCTTAAATAACATCTCCTTCCCTGCCTTTATATTAACATAATGCTTCCAGTTACTCCTTCTCCCCTAATACCACTTCATTCAGGTATTAGATCATACAATTCCTTACATATTTGTCATCTATTGAGCTTTCTCAAATAAAAAGCAGGAACTTTGTTTTAACCCCCTAGAAAGTGTTTGACACATAGTAAGTGCACGATAAAATTTGATGAAATAATGAATCATTTATCTGCTAATCCCATGCATATATTTATAGACATTACATACAGGTGCTCGGGCATAAGCACCTTCCTGTTACAATGGGTAGACAAATAGGTAGTAAGGCCTAAAATACTTAAAAATGCTACATCTCCTAGGTCTCCTGATCTTTTGGGTTTGGCCCATATCCTTTCACATTCCTTTCTGGGTTTCAAACTCTACTTAAGCTTAAACCAAATGATGATGAGTGTATCTAAATTAAAACCCAAGACTCAAATTTAGTTTCCCTAAGAAATCTTCCACTGGTTTTTGTTTTCACCTTAAGTTTCTCTATTCAATGTGATAGATTCCAAATTAATATAAATGTTAAGCATTAAGTTTAAAGAGACCTAAATTTTCCTGTGCCCAAATTTCTCCTTAGCATAATAAAAGTATCCTGAAATGTATTAAATTTTTATTGATGTTTCATGCTTTAGTACATGAATGACTAAATACTAAAAGTCCTAAAAAATTCATGCATTCTCAACTATGTAATGGCTACCTGGGAAAGTAGAGGAGCAATGTATCTCCATGATTGTAAGCTGTCAGTGAATCAATCCATGATTACATGAATGAGCCATAAGAATTTTAGCTCTTCTACATTTTCAGAATTGACATGCTGATAGTATCATTGTCTACACAGGACTGCCAGGGCAATGCCCCATGGAACAGTGGGGATGGTTCATTTTCCATCATTCTTATCCTCCAATCCCTATCACTTGGATTCAGTCAAGCAAAAGAGAATGCTGACAACATTGACAAAAGACTTTTTGTCAATATATTTGAAAGCCTCTCAGTTGATACCAACATGATGCTTTTCATTGAAAGCCGTGCTCCGTGTCGCCAAACCAGCTTATAGGTCAATGTAAGTTTCATGTCCACTAAATATAAGCTCTTTCCACTCTAGTTCCCAAGGCGCTCAACCTTTAGCTTTAGTTTTCCTTTTTTTTTTTGAAATAAACAAATCACTCACTCCCATTCTGCAGAGGAAGAAAAGTATTTCTCCATTGTCATATGAAAGTAGATGTGGAAATAAAGATTTAGGAATTATCCAGAACATGCTCTCACTTTTACTTCAGTACATGCAGCACCAAATAAACCTAAAAAAAGAAAAATAGAAAAAAAAAAAAAAAGGAAGAAAAAATACAAGCAAAAACTTTCCTGTCTCAGCTAGCAAGCTTATGCAATTTGTTTTCTTCTTACAGCACATCAGCACTTCTCTGAACTTCAGCGAGTATGCAGTGTCTGCAAATCTCACATGTCACCTTAAATGTACTTGTAACACCACCAGAGTTATCTTGAAAGAAGTCATTGATCAGCAAGTTGGAACACCAAGCAAAGACATATTTGTGAGAATATATGTAAGCTGGGGTGGTGGAGGATGTAGAGTACAGGAATCTCTCTAGTCACAGCGTCTCCTGGATGACAAAGACAAGAAAGAACTGTTTTGACACCTCACCAGAATGCATTCTTCTTCAGCATGAAAGCCTTGGAAATAGGAAAAGACAGGTTCCCTATAACTGACATTCTCTCCATCTCTTACCCTGCTTTATTTTCTCCAAAGCACTGAAACATGGTATATTTGTTTATAGTCAGTCAGTTAACCCTCAACAGAATGTAAGTTTCATGAGAGCTTCTTGGTTTTCAGCTGTATCCTCAGTACCTATAACAATGGCTGATATGTAGTAGGTACCCCCAAAATAGGTTTGAATGAATGAATTGTCAACTCTGACTTGGGCTTATAATCACTATGCCATAGTTTAAAATATTTTAATAACTAAAATAATTTAATATGAAGCTGAAAATTGTTTTCCTTTTTTTTAGTGCTCCTTAATAATGTTTTTAACTGTTATGAAACCAAACATATTTATCTTTTCTTTTATGACATCCTCTATAATTTTATGCATTGGAAACTCTTCTTTCATTCTTATATAAACATCACGTCTATATTCTTCTTGATTTGTAGTGTTTCTTTTTGTATGTTTATCTTCACCTAATTAAGAATTTATGTTAGTGGGAAGTTTTCCATTTTTCATTGTTTTTATCTTTTTTTTTTTCTACCAAATAGTAAACTGTCTTCACCCCATTTATTAAATAACATTTGCTCTCCCAACTAAGAGTCTTGGCTGTTATAATAATAACATCATAATGTTGGGTAATATTAAAATCTCAAATCTTCTACGTATGAACTAGTGTAAAGGCATCTCTCTCATACACATATGACCTCGTCCTTGTTTTTAAGGTGCTCATGTTATCATTGAAAAAAAGACAAATATCCATATAATTAACATAAAATGTGATTAACTCAATAGTTAAAGGCATAACTGAGGTATTATGGGGGTTCAGAGGATTAGATGACTGACCTTAGTAGAGACTACTTTACAGATGAAATCCAGTGCATTAATCACCTTTTCTTTTTTTAATCTGGACACTATGGATAAATTAACACAGGCTGAGATTATTTCAGCTGATTATGAAACAAAAAATGCTCATCGTGAAAAGTCAAACATCTACAAATCCACAAGTACAAATAGAGACCTTGACCTATAATCTAATAATTCTTTAGAGAACAAAAAGGAAATTAAATTAGTTTGGCATAATTTGTTCTTACTGAGCTCATGCTGGCTCTAAGTGATCACTTTCTTTCTTCAGTGCTTATAAACTCTTCATGATTATGAGATAACATGAGAAAGTCCTTCCATACTGCCCAGAACGTTGACTGGTCAAAGAAATGTCAACTATGCCTCTTGTGAGAGTCTTATGCCCAATTCAAATTTGCCTTTTGTCCCCATTAGAAAACCGGGCAATTCGCTAGCTAATCTCTCGGTTCTGTACACGTCGTACACTCTGTGATTTCTCAAAGAATATTGATATTAGCTGAGTGCTTCCTACATGTGAGTTATTTGAGCACTCTTGAGCTTCAGGAGACTATTGCAGTCTGCAAAGAGAGGGAATTTAGAGAGCCTTTCTTTATCTTCCCTTTCATTTGAGTCTTCAAATCTCTTCTCAATGCTTCTTTTGAATTATAAGCCCAGATATTATTCCACTTGTTAGAGAAAATAATAATAATAATGACAGCTACCAATTATTGAATGCCTCTAATATCCCAGGTATAGTGCTAGACATTTTATAATATCACTGGTCCTCACAAGTGAAATACACACACATTACCCTCTCCACTTTAAATTTAAAATATTTTTAATTTTTAAAATTAATAATAATGGCTAACATTTTTTGAGTGCACTTAACAGATGTCATCTCACTTAATAATCACAAACTCTTTTCTTGCCTGGAACTATGGAGCAAATGAGTCTCTGAATTCAATAAATATTAATTAATAAGCCACTACCTACTAGGCACTATTCTAGGCACAAAACAAAACAAATTTCTGACTTCACAGAGCTTATATTTTAGAGAGATGACAGTTAAATACATAAAACAAATAATGTGCCCTGAGGGAGAAAAGAAAAGCAGGGTGATGTGGATCACAAGCGCCAGGATGGGGGCAGGTATTTCATATTGAGTGATCAGGGACTACACCTTGGATAAAGGATTAGAGCAGAGAAGTGGAATGTGAGCCGGAAGTTCTCTGGGGAAGAACCTGGGGAAGGAGCATGCTTGAAGTGCTGCAGGGTCAGCAAGGATGATGGACAAGGAAGGAATGCTGCACAGTCCTATAGCCTTTCTGCTGATGCAGTGGGACCTTTGTCTTTCCCACCGAATAAAGACTTCAAGTTCTTCATATGTACTACAGAAAAAAATCATGGAAAGTATTCAGTAGTATATAACAGGGTCAGCAAACTGCAGCCCAAATCTGGCCCACTCACTATTTTATAAATATTTATTGAAACATGGCTTCAAACATTCATTTACATATTATTTATAGCTGCTTTCAGTTTGTGACAGAGACTGTATTGCTTGCAAAACCTAAAATATTTACTATCTGGATCTTTATAAAATTTGCTGAGTCCTGGTACATTCCAATTCATACTATAGTATGTAGTAAGAACTGATATTGTCCAATTATCTGTAATATGCTCCTTATACTACATCTATACTCCATTAATATTGAAATATGTTCAAAATGAAACTTTCTATAATTAAAAAGAAATAATTATATAGCTACCTAAGAGTTTGAGGACTGGCAAGCAAGAATATCTTAGTAAAGGATATACATTGAAATACTGGAAACTGGTTCAATTCTCATTTTCCAGTAAGCAATAAACTAGATTCTCCGAAGGCAACATGAAGCCAAATGAAAATGTGCATGTGTGTGTGTGTGCCACACACATGTGCACGCACACATACACACATAGAGCCAAATCAGAAGATTGACAGATACACTCTAGCCTTTTCCACAGAGCTGACATACTGCCATTTAACCAGCGAGCACAGAGCACGTGTTTCTGTTCCCAGTCACTAGTAAGAGACAAGGTTAACATTTTAAGTGATGGACTACAGCATGTTATTTCCCCATGCTATGGACCCGTGACTGCACCGCCTTCGAAAACACTTAATTTCAGTGATTGAATACACGGGAGTGTACTTTCCCTGCTATGAACCTTTGACAGCTCCTCAGTTTCATACACCAGGGGAACCTTATTTTTCCCTCTTTTTTTCTCCCTCCCCTTTATACCTGAAGGGAAGTAAAATGAATATGTGGTGACTGAGAGAAAAAGAGGAAGTCCAAAGAATGAAAGCTTGTGTGTAAGCATCAGAGTATTTTACACTAGAAGTATTCACTGCCATCTGCTCTAATTACTCTTAATGTTTGGGCTACCATCTTCATACAATAGAAGTAATGATCTCCCCAAGGGCAAAAAAAAAAAAAAATTTCTTACAGAAACGAACAAGTTTATTACATTTAGCTCCCAGACTAAAAAAACATCAAGCTACTTTGTAGCGAACAATCAATTAGGAGAGTGGGTAGATCTCTGATTAACACAAACAAATTGGGTCCCCTGAGTGGTCCCCTTCCCCTTTTCTCCATTCCCCTGCTTCTTTGGAGGAACTGTGCTCACAGCTCACAGAGGACAAAGAGATTACTAGACACTCTTCTGGTCTGAGGCTACTCTACACCAATTCCTTACACTTGAATCTGAACCAGACAAAGCCAGCTCTTCTCCCAGTCTTTGTGTTGGCATCAGACACGCTCCAGCTTTGAGGAATATTCATTATAGAGGTGGGTATAGAGGTGGGACTCGGCAAACTTTATCTATAAAGATCCAGATAGTAAAGTGAGCTCCCTGGAGGCCACCCTACACCTGAACCCCTTTTAGGAAGCTAAAACTAACAGCCTCATTAAAGCCTCCAGGAACAGAAATGACCTAGACTGGGTCTGTCCATTGGTACTCCAGGACAGCCCAGGTCTAAGTGAAATATGTAGAATCACGAAAGACGTGGAACAGATTATGGTAATGTCAGCAGAGCTCTGACTTTCATAAAGGCTTTGTCTAGAGACTTTCTCAAATCCCCAAATTTAAGCATATCACCTGTATTAAGCATAATTCTGAGATACCCCCCAGGATTATTCCTGCCCCCTGATATACATGCCCTGCATAATTCCCTTCCCTTTCATAGGAACAGAGCCAGTAAACACCATGGGGAATCACTCCCGTGATTAGGTTACGTTACATAGCAATGGTGAAAGTGCAAGTAAAATTAAGTCAGAAATCAGTTGCCTTTGGGTTATTCAAAAGAGAGATGGACTTCACCTATTCAGATGAGCCCTTAAAAGAAGAGATAGATACTCTCACTGGTCTTCAAAGGAACAAACTTCTATATTATCGGGGGACCATGTGGCTAGGACCCAAGTGCAGCCTCTAGGAGTTGAAAATGGTCCCTGGCCAATAGCCAACAAGAAAATGAGCATCTCAGTTCTGCAGCTGAAAGGAACTGACTTCTGCCAACAATCTAAATGAGCTTTAAGGAAGCTCTCTAACTCCAGATGAAAATGTAGCCATCAAGGTGTCAGCTTTCTGTGACCTTGAGCAAAGAACCCAGCTACTCTGTACCCTGACTTCTGACCTATAGAAACCGTGAGATAATGAAAAGGCATTGTGTTAAGTCACTAAAATTGTGGTTACTTGTCATGCAACAATAGAAAATAAATATACCACCATAATGGCCTTCTTTGGGTAGTAATTTTCACAGAGAATATGTTTGTTTTCCCTCCCTTCATTGAAGTTACTGCTCAAAAGGAAAAAGAACAATAAGACTAATTTGGGATAGCATTGCTGGGCAGAAGACAAGGTGGTTCTCTCACTACATAAGTAACTCTCTACCCACAGGACATGTAACATAGAATTTTTTAATTTATGATGCCCAAAAGTTTAAATTTAGACCTGAGACAGACCTTTACTTTGCTCAAAAGAGCTAAGACAACAAAACATCAACAGCAAATGCCACAGGACTGCCATTTCTTCACAACCTCACTCTGTCTAGGCTGAAAAAAAATGCAAAACCTTTCTGATTCTGAACATAGCCACGACATGTGTCCTTTGGGAGAGTCTAAGAACTTTCAAAAGCCCACATTCTAACTCTACTTCTGAGAATAATTATTTAAATATAATTGATTTTAATAGCACTACTATTTTGTTTGCATTGCTTCCTGAGGAAAGAAGAGCATCTGACTTTTTTATTCCCTCATTGGGGGAAAAAAAAAAAAAAAAAAGGCAATGCTCGAATGCTTTGCAGAGGAAAACCAAACTCAAAAACTAGAGAAATTCATCCTGTACCTGGTATCTTCACTGGCCTTGACTAAATAACTTTTTCCTAGTTCTTTAAGCTTCACGGTAGGGATTAATATACTTTTTAGGGAGGACAAAAGAAATGTTCATTTAGGTTTTTAGATCTCCTGATATCAAAGTGCTATCATGTTTTATCAGGAAGCATTCATGCATGTGTTGTCTGGTATTTGATGATGCGAAAGATTACTTGTTTTAAGGCTAACACCACAAAATTATCAGTCCTACATGAGGAATGAGGAAATTCAGAAGGATTAAATGAAGTGTTTCAGGGCTGGGATGAAATTTCAAGAATCTAGAATTTGAGGAACTTGCCTGTCCACTGCAGTGCAGATGCCTTTCTTGTTTATACAGACTGCATTGATTAATCACCATTATCTTTGTGAACATTCACTGGTTCACTATGGGCCAGGCATTGTGATACCTAGCCCTGTACCATGAATGTATAATTGAATTTCTAAGCTCTTAGAGTCCAGTTTCAAACGCATTGTTCCTTTATTCCAAATGCATCTGCCACACATTGTCTCTTTTCTGCCAAACTCTGTTTATTGGTTCCAGATGCAATGAATCATCTACTGACTTGAGCAACATTAGAGGTAAACACCAAGATTAAAATGTAGAGATAATTGAATAACACCAACTACCAGTAACAGCAATCCAGGCAAAAGAGGAAATAGACCCAGAGATTTCAGATAGGGCAGTCTGATGGAAACCCTCCACTCTCAGGATCAAAACCACATGCCATTTTGACATGATGGAAAATATCTGCATTTTATTTTTCTAAATTTTCATATGCCATTTATTAGTATGGATAGGAGTAGCAAGCAATTGGTGATATAATTTAAATGTCCCCATGATCAAAAATATTACATCCAAAAATCAACTGCTATTTATTTAATATGTCAAACCAGTGTGCCCTAAACTGTTTTTAAATTTATATATTTTACATATATATAATTTATTGCTTTAAATACTGATAAATAAGTTTAATAAAAAAATATGCATTTTCCTTTATAGTAAACTCTTCTTCAGAGAAAACCGTATAAAGCAAAAATTTTCCAAAGCCTTTCCAAAAATTCATAAAGCTCAATATAATTTCCAGATAAAAAAATACTTTAATCCTTTGTTTTGCAGTCACCTGGAAGTCATTGTATAAAATGCACATAATATATAAATATGTACATATAACATATACACATAAGTTTAAACAAACACTTGAAAAATTATTTTTATTATGTGTCTTTAAAGGCAGAAAACTAAGAACTCTTGGCAAATACTAAACAAGCCACAAGCATAGTTATCACCCAAGAGGATCCTCAAAGTTTGGAAGTTTAAAAGCCACAAGACTCCTATGAAACAAGCTTTAAAGCAATAGTAATCAACTATGTAGGGATCGAAGATTGGGTTAATTTAATAAGCATTATTGGAGATTTATCAGAGGCCACAACACCTCTCAGAACACAAGCAAAATGCCTTTCCGTAGAATTCTCTCTACTTTGGGGAATTACTCCCTTTCTGGAACTCAGTTCCTCAACTTGAACTAATTATTCATGTGGCTCTGTTTTGTCTTAAAAAAAAAAAAAAAGAAAGAAAAGAAAAGGAAACTTCTTCTTTCCCCAATTTCCCAATGGGAAGAAATATAATTCCAAAGAAGTCCATCTATTACTTCAGGGTTAATGAAAGCTTAAATATCTGTTCCAATATCTCATTTCAAAGGTGTGAAATTAAGTGACTGCAACAAGATTACTCAATGAATTGAATAGGGGTAGAGTCAGGACAAAAGCCAAATCAAGTAATTTTTTTTTTTCCACCAAAAGACATGGACCATTATCTTGAAATTAGCATAGTGTAAGGAGCTTTTTAAAATTTTCTTGCTGGCCAATCAATACACATTTTGGCAGGTATGAACCACATCAGTAGATCTCATGAAAAAGCTGGCAAGCATATGGCACAGCTTTCTATTGTTTCCATTTCCTACTACTTGACCTCTTTCTGACATCTCCCTCTTCAGATGAAGTTTCTCTTGCCTGTGAAGTTTTTGGTTTTGTTTTAGAAAATTAAGAGGGGGAAAAAAAAAAAAACACTTTGTCTATTTATCAATCACAATAAGCAGAAAGAACAACTTTTCCTTCTCACTCCCTCACTTTCCCATTATACTCAACTAATTGAGGTGAGAGGGTCGTTTTTAATCTGAAACTCAAAGTTTTTCAGAAGGGCCAACCAAAGTAAACCTAAACTTTATTTAAAGATTTTTTTTAAAGTTTTTAATCATACTAAGAACAATTAAAGACAATGTAGTGGGCATACAATCAACACCTTGCCTGATTCTCTAAGCAACAAAGATGATAAGAAGGTACTCAAAGCATGTTTAGAGAATAGGAGGGAAAAGCAGAAAATAAATAAAGCTGAGTTACATTCTGCAGACTAAGCAAGAGACCTAGATTTAAAAGTTGAACTTAGGCCAACATAATTTATACAAAAGATATTTCTTTCTTTTTTCATAGAGGAAACCTTCATGACATTGGAATTGGCGACCATTTTTTGAATATACCAAAAGCATAGCAACAAAAGAAAAAATAAATAAATTGGACTTTATCAAATTAAAAACTTTTGTGTATCAAAGGACACTATCAATAGAGTGAAAAGGCAACCCGTGGAATGGAAGAAAATACTTGCAAATCGTATATCCGATAAGGGATTACTACCCAGAATACATAAAGAACTCCTACAACTCAACAACAACATCAAAAACAATCCTATTAAAAAATGAGCAAAAGACTTGAATACATAGACATTTCTCCAAAGAAGTTGTACAAATGGCGAGTAAGTATGAAGAGATGTTTGACATCAATAATCATTAGGAAAATGCAAATCAAAACCACAATGAGATACTACTTCATACCCATTAAGATGGCTATTATTTAACTTAAAAAAAAAGTGTTGATGAAAATGTGCGGAAATTGGAACCCTTGTGAATTGCTGATAAGAATGTAAAATAGTGTACCCATTTTGTAAACGGTATAGCAGTTCCTCATAAAATTAAACATGCAATTACTATGTGTTCCACTTCTGGGTATATACCCAAAATAATTGAAAGCAAGGACTTAAATAGACATTTGTACAACCTTGTTCACAGCAGCATTATTTACAATAGTCAAAAGGTAAAAGTAGCTCAAGCATTCATCACAGATGAATGGACAAAATGTGGTATATACATACAATGGAATCTTTTTCATCCCTAAAAGGGAAGGGAATTCTGACACCTGCTACAACATGGATGAATCCCAAAGACATTATGCTAAGAGAAATAAGCCAGTAACAAAAAGACCAGTATCATACGATTCCACTTAGATGAGGTACCTGTGTAGTCAAATTCATAGAGACAGAAAGTAGAATGAATGGTGGTTGCCAGTGGCTAGGGGCAGAGAAATACAGAGTTAATGCTTAATGGGCATGAAGTTTCAGTTTGAGAAGATGAAACTGTTCTACAGGTAGACAGTGATGATGGTTGCACAATGTAAATGTATTGCACTGAACTGTACAATTAAAATGGTAAATTTTATGTTATGCATATTTTGTCACAATTTAAAAACTAGAAAATAAAAGATGGATTTTTTTGTTGTTGTTTTTACTTAAATCACTAAACTTCTTGGGTTCTCTATTTCTCTAGATCAAGCTAGCAGATTAAAAATTAAACTTCCTAGTTGGTTCAATGCTTCTTTAGAGCCAAGCTTGAAATTGAGGAATTTTAGAGTATTCAGTCTCCTCATTTTTCAAATGAGGGCATGGTGCCCAGAGAGGATAAATGACTTTTTAAAGGTTCTAAGACCAGATAAAGAAAGGAAAACCAAAAAAAGAGAACAACTCTCTGCATATGTGCTTGCCTTGTTTCTCTGTCTAGCGTGGGTTTGTTTACTCGGTTTCTGTGAGCGTGTATGTATGTGTGTGTCCACAAGCCCTTGTGCTCTAGTCTCCATTCACTTCTGCACTCTACTCACCTAGTCCTTAAGTGACAGCAAACAGAAATCACCTAAAGTTCCCGAGACACGTTCTGCCATTTCACATCTCCATGCCTTCATGCATGGAGGTTACTACTATTACCTCCATCTAGAAGACCCTTCGACCCCATTCCACCTGGCAAAGGCTTGCTCAGTCTTTAAAAACCAGGTCATTTCCCTTTCCCTGTGAAGTTTTGCTTGTGACCCCTCCCCTCCTTTTTTCTGCTTCCACTGGGCTTTGCACATACTGCTATAATACTTACACCACATGACTTCGCAATGTCATGTGGTATCTTGTGATAAATTATCTCATGTTTGGTATCTTGTGATAAATTATATCTGCACTGCCACCTCACCTAAGCCAAATGAGAAGGGGATTCAAGGGAACCAATGGGGGAGCTTAATGAAAAAGGCACTAGTACTTGAGTCATGTCTGGAAAGTCCAAAGGCAAGAAACTGGCTGGAGGTGCCCCTGCCCAGCCGCAGAGGGAAGAGGGCACTGGTTTGAGAGCAATCTGCATGTCACTGCTGGAGAATCAAGGGTAACTGTGAGTCCCCTCAGAGGGAACAAACCTGGGGCGATACAAAAGGGTTTTTTCCGAGAGGCAAACTGACTATTGGTGGAGAGCAAAGCCCTCATCCCAAAAAAGCAATGGGCCAGCCAGTCAGAGAGAGCTGTGGGCCAC
>NW_006494614.1:34043820-34064208 GCF_000325575.1 Pteropus alecto | reverse complement strand
TCCACAAGAAAGCTAGTGGGAAAGCTAACAATTGTACATCTCCCACCTGGAAAGCACTTGCGTTGTTTTTGTACCTGCCACATATGATATGTCTTTTTACCCTAATCCTCCCTTTCCCTGGGCCAGCTCCTAGAGGAAGTGGGGAAGGGGATGAAGAGAAGAGAGAAATAACTATTTCCCACCACAGGCTTCCAAGACATCTGGGGTTGGGGGAGTCTTTAAAAATTGAATAGAACTTGAGATTTTGAAATTACATTGGACTGAAGTGCGGTTAGGTGATTATTAGATGCCACCAAGATGAACACATTCAAAAGCAGGCCGTAAATTAAGGACTTAAAAGTAGTCTTTATTTAGTAGGAGATTACAGGAGTTGTGGCCAGGGGCATTTCAGTGCTGAGGGGCACCAGTACCAGGGTGAGGAACTGGAAACAGCCAATGGTGTTACCCTTTCAAGAATCATGGCTGTGAGGGGAAGGAGTGAACTCAGTGACTCTGTCAAAGGAGCCAGAAGGTCAAAGGAAGATTAGGGGAAGTATGGAGTTCTTTATTTAAGATTAAACAGTTTATATATTAAGGAAAATGAGCTAACTGAACAAGAGGTATAGAAAACGCAAAAAAGAGAGGGGTCACTGATGGTGTCAAGTGCTGCTGAGGTGGGAGAGGAAACTGTCTGGAACACACAGAGAGGGGTCAATCTCTTTCTCTGCTCATCCCACAAATACTGGCAGTCCCCAAGTGTCCACCCCCGTCTCTCATCTGCACATTCTTCCTGGGTGCTGTCACTATCTCCTTGGCTTCTTTTACCATCTATATTATAACAATTCTCAGATCTATAACTCAAACCTTGAACTCTTTCCTAAACTCTAAATAACTAGATATCTCCGTTTATATGTTACGTGGACACTCAGCATATGTAAAACTGCATTTATTATTTCCTCCTTCCCACACACTTACTCACTAAGCCATCAATACTTGAAATATTGCTTATGACACTGCTATCTACCAAGTTTACAGAGTTACCCAACTGTACCCAAAGATACAGTCACCTACAACTTCTGTCCTTCACCTCCAACAGCCAATAGGTCACCAAACCATGTCCATTCACCTCACAAATACCTCTTAGTTTATTCTTTTCTCTCCATGTGTGGGGCTACAAGAGGCTCTCATCTCTCATTTAGTTCTTTTTACTCCAGGCTCCATGGGAGCAGAGAGTAGGTCTGTTTGAATATCTAGAGTTTAGCACAATATTTGGACAGTAGGTTTTTAATGAATACTTATAATAAATGAATGAATGTTCAATGAATGACCACTGATTGCAATAGCAGAGACCTGGGCTGTCTGCTTCCATTCTGCACACATCTTTCCATTTTCCTCTCTACTGCTAATACTACCAATATTCTCTTCCTAGAAAAATTAACCTGATTAATTCATATCCCCCCTTTACACACACACACACACACACACACTCTCTCTCTCTCTCTCTCTCTCTCTCTCTCTCTCTCTCTCTCTCTCTCTCTCTCTCTCTCTTGGAATACGCAGGTATGGAGCTTAGACAAAAACTGATTGTCAGTGCCTAAAGAATAAAGTCCAAATTCAAATGAACACATGCCCCCATCCCATAATTGGTCTCCTCAGCTTTATGTCCACTTCACCCTATACCTCCACGGGGATATGCACCATCCTCAAGCTTTACCAAAAGCTATGCTGTCTCCTACACATATCATGACCATGCTTATGCATATGCACCTTCTCTCCTTGGCAATGCAGTCATCTCTCAAGGTCTGACTCCATCTCTGTGATGACTTTCTCCAGCCCTAAGAAATTATTCTTTCCTTAGTACCTGCCCTGCACTCTGTTCTTATTGTTATTGTTGTCTTTTGTGGGCCATATTCATATTGATATTACATTAATATTTTTACCTGCTAGGTCATGAGCTCTACAAGAGTAGGGACTACATTATAATTACCTGTAAATTATAAGGCACTAGCACAGTATCTGGCACATAGTGGGCACTTATTTATAAGTTAAATAGACCAAATTAATTAATTAGACCAGCTATGTGAAACAGGCAGTCAATTGTGAATTACGGTGACACCAAAAAACTTTCTCTTGACTGAAATTTTAACAATTTCTTTGTCTCTGGTAAAATTATTCAGTGTTTTTTTTAAAAGATTGCAGAATATATTTATTAAGGCATAACTCAAACTGCTGGTACTGCTTTTTTTTTTTTAAAGATTGCAGAATATATTTATTAAGGCATAATTCAAACTGCTGGTACTGTGTCTGCCAGCAGAGTGCCTCCTTACCTGCTTCAATAAATTGATAGCACTTATTTGTAATTTGCAGCTTCCATCTGCATACAAATAATTAATGTGCTAGAGTCCCTAAAATTGATTTTTCTCCTAAGTTAAATATTTCACCTACAATCTTGTTAGTGTATCAATTAATGAAGTTTTACTAAATTCAACCAATAAACATTTAAGCCAGGGACTGTGCTAGAGCCTGAGGATAAAATGATAAATAATATAATTCCCTGCTCTCAAGAAGCTGACTGTCTAGAAGAAACCAACATACGAGCCAATGTTTACAATGTCACACACACTTGTTTCTTTCAGAAGGGCAAAATCTGGATGCGTACAAGAGAAGGTAGAGAAGATAAAAACAAAAAGACAGTATTCTCAGGACTGCTTCCCAGATTATCATCCTACTTGCAGAAACATATAATCACTTGGCTTTGAAAAAGAAGACATGCAAACATCTAATACTCTGAACAATCCAGCCTACTCAACGTGATCTTATATTATTAAAATTTTTATCTGTGAGCCAACTATAAACAGTAACTGAACACACATCCATTTAAAGACTGTAATGAGATTCCTTTTAATTTCAGGATGGTGGACAGTTCACAATTAATGACTTTGTTTAGCATAGCAACATTTGTCCAAATCATTCAACTTCTTTAAAAATCAAACAAACCATTAGGAGGAAAAAGGGCAAAATTTCTTATTTCGATAGAAAAGAGAAAAAGAGCCACAGGGCTCATAATCTCTGTTTGAGATGCATGCTTGCCCCTAAAAGAGAATAGCCATAAATCTTCAGAAGAAATCCCTGATATAACACCATCCCCTGATAAGCACACATCCTAAGTATTCTTCCCCCTCTGATTGAAGTCACACAAAAATTTTAGTACAACCCAAATTCAAATTTTTCAAGGAAATTGTGGCCACAGAGCCCATTAAGAGAGGCTCGAAGAGATTCACGCCTAGACCACCTCTGAGGCATTTGCCCTGGTTCCTTAGGCCCCCTGTACACACACTGAAACTCTGGGCATTGCTCACTTGGTGCCCTATCTTTGCAAGATTCAAGAAGAGAGCACAGTAAAGCGTACTGCTAGCAAAACTCAACATCAAAAGGGAGGCTAAGCTGATACTGAATTTGTAATTGTAGCTTAATTATTAATTAGTTTGTCATAGACTCTCACATAGCAGGTCAACCCACAGTCACAACCACACAAGTAAATTCAGACCAGGTTAAAAAAAAATTTTTCTTCATTAATTTTTCAGGTAACCACAGCGATTAAGAACTGGCCATACTACAAATAATGGGGGTGCTTGCTTGTATTAATGTTTTAATTTGAAACTTGCTTATTGTGGAAACAAAATCTCCTTTTACATTTGTATTCAGACAAGGCTGGAAACAGCATCTGAACACATAATCGTAACACAGTGTGTTTCTCTTGCTCAAAAGCTGAACCTTCTGCCTTAACACTTTCACAGACTCCTCCAGGCCCGCTTCAAACAGACAAAACGCTCCTCCTAAAACTCAAAGAACATCGCAACACCTTTGTAATAGGCCTATTTCCCAAGGGGGGGATAAAAGGACAAGGCAAATTAAGGGAAATGCAGAGTATAAACTTGAAACCCACTGTCAATAAAACCCAAAACAAACTTGAAGTGGAGGTGAAGAAAGCAGGGGGAGGAAAAGCAATGTTAAATGGTCATCTTTCTTCTTATTTTATTTGAGGAAGTTAAGTTTGCACAGCTCCTTACAAGCTGTCTTTGGCTAAAATCACTATTAATGAGCTTTGACATTTGAAATTTAACTGAGCATGAGCTAACAGCTTCCAGCACTGCACCACCCATGAAGGCAACTGGAAATATTTTGCTAGGGCCTTACAGTGTGTTTATTGAAAAGACACAGCTTTCAAGAGAAAGTGTTTATAGCAACCACTTTACCTGCTATCCCTGCCCTGTGATGTCTGTTTGGCTTCAAGGTTTGGGGGGTCCTCTTTAACTCCTTCTAGTCACTGCTCTAATTGTTTTCATGTCTAGCAGGAAAATGTTAATAAAGTTCTTGCTCTACAACAAACTGGAGTTATGAGGACAGATTTGAAAACTCTTGAGTTATGACAAAGGAGCAGGCCGCAAAGAAAAAGAAACAAGCCCATTCAGCTCATTAGAAAAGCAAAATGAAAATACTTATTTGTTGCGGCAATGACATTAAAATTATCCTTCTCCAAATGAGAACACAGATCAATGAGGAAAGGAAGACAGCGTGAATTCTTTTTAGCTAAAATCCTGGTTCACTGAAGAAAAGTGAATCCATTATTAACCAAATAGTTTCCCTAAGAGAAAGGCCTAGAAGCCAGCTATTCACTTTACTCCTCTTCGAAGAAGGCATTAGGCACACAAGTTGTTTAAGAAAGTAGAGCAATGGAAGAGAGGGAATGAGCTTGAAACGAAAAGGAAACTCCCACATACCCTACTCTCACACAGTTTGCATGTTGTCAGTCTCCACCTCTGTGATATATTAAAACAAAATGAGACCATCATTCTGAATATCATGCCATAGTCCTATGAACAATGCTCTGTGCTCAGCGATCCTGCACGGATTCTTAACCTTAAAATCTGCCTGGATGCCAATATCAGTATGAAGTTTAGAACCACTATTCTTTCCCTGAAGTCAGTATTATGCTGGAGAATTTAAGGGTATCCTTTGCCTGAGGCATACTTGGACTGAGTAAAAGTAAAAACAGAAATTATAACCTAATCGGGAATGCCTCCAAGGAATGCAGACAAAAGCTCAGTTACAAAGAAAAGGAAGTTCAGAATCTATGAACTAGAAATCACATATAATTTCAAAGTTTTTATTTACCAAACCAAGGTTGGCCCACCTCTAAAACACAAAGGAGGAAATGCTCAAGGATGATACCAAATCATGAAAATAATTCAGATGTTACAAATAGAAAAGTGAGAAAAATGAGGTAGACTCTTTTTTGTCATTACTAGTTTTTCCATAGAAAAGTCAAATATTATTGGATTTTAATTTTATTTAAAATACTAAATATGTTTCTTTATTCTCAGATGTTACACGATTACTAAATTATTTCTAAAAAGTCATACAATAGACAGCATTTTTTCAGATAGTTGATAGTAGCCATTAATAAATCAGAGCGTACTTTTTAGCTATCTATGACTTAATACATGGCACAGGTGGCATCAACAATTTATTTTTCATCTTAGCATATTCTCAGTTATAAAAGTGAGAAAGTGAAGTGCATACTTAAGGATAAATAGGCATAATTCTGTCTGGGAATCTGTGTAGCTACGATTATCTTGTGTCTTATGTTTAAAAGAAGAAACAGAAATGCAAGGAATAAAGAGCTTTCGGCTCTAGCATTGTAGGAGCACTGTATTAGATCTTGATAGTGGAGAGGTACATAGCTGGTCTCTCACAATCTCAGTCACAAAGACGACTAAAGAGAAATGGGGACAGAGGGAGGGGAATATGTCACAATCTCCACTCATTAAAACCTCATGCACTTCATTGAGTGTCTTTCAAGGCTTTCCTCAGAATGTTTTACTCTGATTTTTCATATATCTCCATTAACATTTTGTTATCTTGTCAGCTGGTAAAGGAGAGAACAGAAGAAGCGATTAGAAGGAAGTGGAGGCTGCTGACAGCGACCAGATGTGAGAGCTGCGGTCTGACAGCAACGGCAAGGAGAGAACACATCAGCAGTCGTGGTCCATTTAGCAAGGAGCACACACCTTCCTGCAATTTCAATACTACCTAGGGTAGAGGTATTATTTTTAAAAAGTAAAACAGCTAAAAGTTATGCTAATGATCCAGAAGCATCAAGAAGACATTTGATTCTATTGCCTATACTCAATCAAAAAGGCAGAAAAGCCTTTCCTCTGTTTTAGAAGATAAAAACCAATATAAACATGGCTTGGTATTTTAAGGGAATTTTTTCAATTGCCCAGAAAATTAACTTCTACTTATTCCTCATTCCATGAGGAAAACAGAAGAGTGAGGAGTTTGGTCCAGGAATGAAATTTGGAAATGCCATTCATTTACCAAATAGCAGTGCAACACCTACTAAATAGCAGGCATGGAGCCGGGTGCTTGGATCACCTCCCAGGGGCACCTAGTTGAACAGGAACCAAGTAGAATAGCAGGTAGTAGGTACGGCAGTGGGTACCAGGATTGGGGAACCACGATACAGCGCAAACCAGCAGAACTTGAAAAGCCCTCCATGGCTGGGGACGAAGCATGTGCAGTCTTAGACTCCAGCTGCTTCCTCACTCACTCACGTTCCCCCATTCTGATAGCACATTAAATCAATCTGAGTTTGGAAAATATGAAAATAAAAACCAAAACAATTAGAATACTCAGAGCTGAAGGCATGAGGCTGAGAAGCATGATAATAATGATAATGATGATAAACATTGATTGAGCATTTATTAGATATCAGGAACTTCACTAAGACCTTTAGTTCCATAACCTATTTAAACCTCACAACAACTTAATGAGGGGTCTGTCTTACTAGTCCTATTTATAGATGAGAAAACTGAGGCTTGCAGAGGCAAAGTGACATGTGCCCAAGGACAAAATGCCAGAAAGTGGTGGAGCCAGGGCTTCAAATCTCTGTTTTCAGACATCAGGAGCTTGTGCCTTAAAGAATAATCTAGACGAACATAAAAATGTGTCTCAACAGTGGTAAAGTTTTCAGAAATCTGAAATTATGAGAAAAAGATAGCCCCGGAAACAGAAAGATCTCAAATTAGACTGAACTGAGGGAAGAAAACGGATTAGGTATAACTTTTGATTGGCAGTTCAGTCTAATTTGAGATCTTTCTCTTCAGACTTCTTTTTCCTAAAAATGTGAACTTTTAGTATTTCTGATTCTGTGCAAGACCCTCAGGTCCCCAAATCACAGCAACTGTTTTATTCTACCAGTTGAAGAAAATAGGCTTTACATGCATTCAAACCTCAACTTAATCAACTATTTGACTTTGACAGTCACCTAATTATCTTGAAGTTCAGTTCCTCATCTAGAAAATAGAGATTTTTCCAAGGGCCATTATAGTGAGTTAACTAATATGCGTGAAGACTAAGTGCCTGACAAATAACAGGTGCTTAGTAAGTGTCACTACTCACTCCTTGCCTTTCTCATACTTTTCCTTAAACAAAAACAAAGAAAAGATAGATTTCTTAAGGTTCAGTTGTTGCGTCACCATTTATGGCAGAAAAATTAAAATAAAAAATAAAACAAAACAAAATCAACTTTTTGGGTAATAAAATGTTCTATATATTGATTTTTGAGCATGGATGTCACAGTTTATGCATATGTCAATGAACTATACACTATCTGTGCATTCTGTTATATATAATTTATACCTCAATGAGAGACAACTTATTGACAAGATAAACTTTAATTTTAAATTTAGTACCTCAAACATATTAATTTTATGGGCAAACCAAATTACATAGCACATATTTTATGTCTTCATACTAGAAATTATTAAAAGCACAAAAAAATGCACTTTGTATATTTTTTGTCCAGCCCTAAAACTTTATTCATCCACCCTGCTCCCACTTTAAATAATTCTATGGAAATTTCCAAGAACCACCGTTTCATTTCTCTACTCTGCAAGTACCACATTACAGTGTTCTATGCAAGCCTTTGTCCACATGGCAGCCAACGACCAACACCACGCACCACTGGAATCCACACTGATATAAGAACTGTACGAGTTGAATGGTGTTTTAGTACTTTCAGAGGATTTTCACATCTGTACACTCATTTAAATACCAAAAGCATTACAGGGAGATATTGTGAAGCACTCCTACCATCATGTACATGAGGTAAATTATGGTATGAGAGGTTAAGTCATGGACCCAGGCCCACTTTGTAAGATGATGTTGGCGGGGATAGAACCCAAGTCTTCCAGCCTCATAGATTATGTTCTTTTCCTTATTCTGATGCCTGTGACATCAGGAAGAGGAAGGGATGACAAAGCAAGTCCTTCTACTTGTGCCAACCAAAGATGGCCCTGCAGTGCAATGGCCAGTGAAAAAGCCAAAGGAGTCACATCGTTAAACTCCTCTGGCCTTAGAAGAGTGTGCAATCTGCCTAAAATATACTTCTCTACTCTCTCCAGAGTTGCTTTTAAGGAACAATATTTTTATATCCAACATGACTCTTCTCAGAGGAGAACATTAATGCCATGGATTTACTCTGACCTTCAGGCCTCTTGCCATGGAACCAACATTTTACTTTCTACAGTCTATGTAGGGGGAAAAAAAAAAAAAACTAGATTTTTCCAGATCAATTAAAAAGAAAAAATATATACTAATTAAAGCCATATTCTTTTACACAACAACACCAACAAAAAAAACTATCTCAGTTTCCCTTTTCTTTTTCCCCTGCAAAACTTATTTCAAGGCTAAGATGAGCCAATTTAAGTTTCTATTATCATAAAATAGAATTCTGTTAGTGCAACAATACTGAGCAAAAGTAATTTTAATCTCGCTTTTCCAAAAGTATGCATTGGTGCTTTTGAAAATAACTATGCACTTGGGTACACCTGTGTATGTATATGTGTGTGCACACACTTGCACACGTACTAGTGCACATAGGGAGGAAAGCAGGAAAGTTATTACAAAATCAAATTCACATATCTACCACGAATAAATTAATAATAGGATATTATGATGCCATATTTTTTCCATTATCTAGAGGAATTTTGTTTTGTATCTTTGACTCTTGAATTATCATTATTTTACAGGCAGAGTGGGAGTGCTAATTAAAGCCTATAATTTCACCTCTTCTAGAGATTTTTTAAAAAATCTTAACAATCCCAACCAGACCATTTAAAAAGTCCAAGGAAATAACAAAAAATCTAGAATCTATAGCTACATCTGCTAAATTAGCTAGCATAGCTCAAGGTCTACCTTAATTTAAAAGAAAAGAAGAGGGAGGAGGACAGAAGAAGGGAAGGAGGGAAGAAAGAAAATATGGGAGGGAGGGGGAAAGAGAGAGAGGAGAGGACAGAGAAAAGGGAAACAGCAATTTCACTTATCCCGTCCATGCACCTAGCAGCTGCTTTTTTTGTTATTTATTTATTTCCTCCCCTTTTCAACTAGATCCTTTTTTCTCATTTAGTCCGACAGAGATTGTCCTCCTGGAGTGACCTTTTATTCTTTCCTTTTCCTTCACCCCTCCAGGCTATTGCCCTCATGCCAGTAACTAGATAACACACTCTATCAAAGATTTTTTTAAAAAATCATTGGGAAGGCACTAGGGCTGATAGTGGCATCAATCGTAGCCTGACACGGGCTGGGGTCAACCATTTATCTCTTCACATAGCCTGTGGTTACTGCAGCGGCCATCTTGGCTTGCTACATCTTAACAACCTTGTGCAGATGTTGCCTTTCCCAGCACTGATAATATCTGCTCCCTGAGTCCTTTCCTTTACTTGTTTGGCATATTTCTTTGTTTTATTCTAGTGAACATTTTTTCATTAAAAAATTAGGGTAGGAATGAGTGAAGCCCCTCTCTTCTTTCAGAGCCCTTCCATATTCCAGAGCCAGAGATATAGTTATGGGTAGTGAAAAGAATCTTGGTTTTGGAACCCAAGTTTTCAAAATAAAATCGAACTACTTTTCTTCCTTAGTAAAATAAAGCTGTGTCCTTGAAGTTAAACTGAGTTCACTTGGCACTGCTCTAATTTCACTAGACATGAGATTTTATTGAAAGATTTCTTTTGACTAATTCAAATTTATTTCCCATACTACTTCATCCTTTTCCCATCTCATCTCCTCTCCACCTCCAACATATCATTTGTTATGATTTTCAGAAACTTATTCAGCAGGCAGCAGCAGGGTTAAGAGAAAGTTTAACATTAGGCAGACTACATTTCAAAATCCCAGCTCCAACACTATTAGCCATGGGAGTGTGGGCAAGTCTCCCAACCGTCAGAAGTATTTATTTTCTTATCTGTAAAATGGAGCGAATAATACCTACTCCACAATGCTGTGAAAATAATATACACAAAATAGCTGTATGTCATGTACCTGTCCCATATAAAAGGTCAATATACTATTTATTGCCTTGAAATTAATGAATAGTCACTTAGTTGCTCAGGAAATGGAATTTGATGCCATACCAAGCACGACCCACCTCATACACAAAAACTTACCTTTCTCCTTAAAATTCCCACTTGCATATTTCCCTTTCAAAGGTAACTCATATAAAAGGGTCTTCAATTAATTTTTTTTAGAAAAAGTAAATAAGTTGATAGCTGTTGAAGGTGGGTGATGGGTACATGGGGTTCATCATGCTACTCTCTCTACTTTCATATGTTTGAAATTCTCTATAAAAATTGAGGGAAAAATGGCCCCAATAAATATGTTACCCTGAATAGGCCAAATGTACCATTCCTCCAATTACACCACAGAAGTCTGCGATATCCCAATAAAGAATAGAGTCAATTATTCGTGATGCTGAAAGGGATGGCTTCTTAAGACAGAATAAAAAGTCTTAAAATTTGTCTTAATGGTAGATTTTATGGTCAGATATATAATGACACATAGATATTTCACCCCATACATTGAACTTACCACACTTCTAAATTTGCTTATCTAATATACAGAGAATGTCTTTTGACTGCTTCACAAAATTACCATACTTCTGCAACTAATGCCTGTAGACATGAAAATGAGGAGTTGCCATCTCTAAACTCTCCAGCTTGAAGGTTATAGGGGGAAAGGTACTGAGGAAATATTGCTCATGACATCACTGGCCAACATTTTCTTGGCCAGGAACAAAGCACCTGGATGCTGAAATTAAGTAGGATTTTTTTCTCTTTCCATTATTTTTTTTTTTATTTTCAACTCTAAGCAAGTATAATTTTTGTAATGAGATACAAAAGTGTTTTGTCTTGTTTTGTTTTGTACGTTAAAACACAAGTAATATTGTGCAGAGGCCAAAATAGTTGGAAGAGAGAAGCCGAAATTACAGAGTAATGTAATATTGGCAAGCAACTAAAAATTATGGAACTTCGGTATCTCCCACACAAGCACCTCTCATGCCTACCCTATAAGATGCTTGCCTCATTTTCCAGAAAATTTAGAAGGAAGATTAAACTAAACACTTTGGAACTATAAATCTGAGCTCCTGTTACTTCACTAAAACAATACAGCAAAGGAAATTATGAGGCTCTCTCTACTCTGCAAAATAAGTAATTTCTACTAAATGTTATTCCATTATTAAGACTTACTAAAAGAGTTCAGAAAGATACCATGAAAATCAGCTGTGTCAAGCATAACTCCACCTCCATAACCTGGAGGAAAACCCAGGTAGAATATGGTAAAATTATTATGGTTTTAGAAGCCAAAGGCTTTCCCTTTGAAGTAAGAAGGCCTTTATGAGTAAACCATCCTTTGCATAACATTTCTCTGGTAAGAGTATGATTCTTTTGTGTTTCCCAGTGTCTACAGTCTCAATAGCAATTCTAAAATTTTCACAATAAAGTTTTGAGAACTGATTTCATTCTAGTGTCCCTCAGATTTAATTATGTTTACTTATGTGTACATTCCACAAAATTTAACCGTAGTAGTTACAGAGAAGATATAACTCCATGATGCACATCTCTATCCCACCAGAATAAACATGCGTGCGCGCGCGCACACACACACACACACATACAGACACTTTCACTCAAATCACTACCAGAGCAGAAGGATGCACACACACACACACACACACACACACGGACACTTTCATTCAAATCACTACCAGAGCAGAAGGATACAGGAAGCAGAAAACCTCACTGAAAGAATCTAGAACACAAGCGGTAGGACCATGTCCTGAAAAAGGCAGGAGCTGGCAGGACCAATGGCAGATAGAGGGGTAGAACTAGCCCATGTCCACAGCTGAGGTTGAAGCTCAGGGTATAAATTTTAATATATCTCAACTTCCTCCAGTACCTAGAGATCTGCTTCCACAAATTCATATTGTAATTTCACGTATTGATCTTGGTTAATGTTTATAAAAGAAAACAGATCTTCTTTCTTTCTTGAAATTTTTTCAAAAGAAAATTAGCAGTAATAGCATAGGCTCTAGAATTCTTTTGTCTCTGATTCCCTGCTCTGCCACTTAAAACAAGCTACTAAACAAGCTACTAAAACTCTCTGAGCAATTTAATCTGTATATTGAAGATAATAATAATCGCTTCAAAGCTTCATTTTGAGAATTAAATGGAAAGTTCGAGTAAAGGGTTGCACTCAGTTCCTGACCAGATGTAAGCACTCAGTTAATATTACCTCTGGTAATACTAATATTACTAGTTAATATTAGTAGTAATAGTCGTAGTGTTTCTTCACAATAAAATACAAAATACACTTCTCTAGGTGGCATCGTACCTAGTACCGAAATACCCTATTATGTTTTTCTTTTTCTTTTTCTCAATCTTCCCAATTATATTTGGTTGTTTCATTTTAATGCTTGAGAATAACCGGTTTATCCAGGTGATGCGATGAATTCTGTGAGCAGACGGGATTCAGAAAAGAAATGAAGAATTGCCTTCTTTTGCAGTGGTCCCTGGATTGGATGGGGTATAGTATGAAGACAAATTTAAGTGCTGGAATGGCTGTTCAAGAGATCTCACACAATCTCCTTTGTGAGAAGTTATCACTATAAAAGTTTTAGGATAATTTACCTAGACGAGGAACTGGAAACTGTCCCCCACGTGTTTTTGAGGCTCCGTTCAGACACGGGCACTGAAGGCTACAATCAATGTGAGGCCAGAGGACTTGCACTGGAGCCCAAATTGTATGCCACACGGTGGAGTGAGGCTTTTTTCCAGGAACAATGCATTGTTAGCATGTAAGGAACGCTAACAAACTGCTATCTTGAATGTACAGAAACCTCACACAGAGAAGCGAGCTTGTCCTCTCACTGCACCACTCCTGCTCTGGGTTAAGAAGGCACGGCTTGTGGTGCTACTACTGCAAGGGTCCCAGTTCAAGCCTTCAGTCCCTGCCTCCATTAAAATGTAAAACCAGATTCCACCCATCACTGAGTGGCACCAGAGGACTGCAATTTCATCCAGCACAATTTTTATTAGCCTTGCAATTTCTTAATGGATTCCCCTGAGGGCTGGCTGGTAGAATCCTGAACTACCAGTCTGGATTTGCCACAGGCAGCTTAATAAACATGGCATGTGCCCCGTGACAACTGTCATAACATCCAACCAGGGTGCAGAAGGCAGAGCCGAAGGTTACAAAACCACCACTCATGTGGCAGGGAGGTGAGTGAGAAGAGTGGTGGAAATTGTAATCTGAAGGAAAAGGCTGTTTGCTGGGCCTGAGGTCCTTCCAGCCTGGCCAGAGTTCCCAGGAGCCAAGCAGGCAGCTCACCACCTCCTGCAATCAGTATCTTTTACACATCTCATCAGTGTCACCACTCCTGACATCTCATTATGCACCAGAGGTGGAAATGGACAGGTACGGAACATCCGAACTTTTCCTTTTCTTATTATTTCTGTGGCGCACCATGAAGCTGGGAGTTAATTAAGTCCTGTGGGACAGACAATCAGTGTCGTTTTTGCTGGGTTAAATTACATTATATGTAGATACAAAAAAAGAGAGAGAGAGAGAGAAGGAAAAAATAATCCCTCGGCTCTTTCCTGGTTAATAGAATACGTTAGAAATATAATGATTCCAAACTGGAAGCTGAAGTTGATAGCTCCTTAGCATACAAGATTTCTAATGAAGTTATATGACGAATCCACCAGGGACACTTAGAGGATCTCAAAGCACTCTTAAGAACACTTTTGAAGAACTTCTTTCCAACACTCTGAGATAAAGTCGATTAGGGGATGATAGTCAAGCTTGTACTATAGGTAGGAAAATTCACACAACCGGACTATAGGAGTGGCCTTCCTTTGGATTTGTGAAATCTCACACTGAGAAGAAACCTTCAGGGGTAACACAGTATCAGAGAATGTGAGACTGGAACTTTTCCCTTAAAATGATCTAGCCCAAAATTTTCCAGTGTTCCACAGGGAGCTAATAGGCGTGGTTGCATGAAAAAAATAAATAAATAAATGAGATTCTTCTGATCCAAGAAGTTTGGGAAAGGCTAGATTTAGCAGAGTAAAACTTTTTCTTTCTGCAGGACTCTCCAAGGCTGCAGCGTGTCACATCGTGACTCGCAGAATGGAATCGAGTCTATATTATTTCCCAAACTTATTTGACCACAGACTCTTTTTTTTCCTAATAGGACATTCGTTATTACTAATTATCCACAGAACTCACATTGGAAAATGCTGATTTAGTCCACTCCCTCATTACAGATAAGGAAACAGATTTTTCCGAGGACTTGCCTATAATCGCAGAGGTGATTGCCTAATCATACAAAGCCTGGGTGACAGATCAGCCACTCTCAGACCACTGTACACACTGCCTCTTTCCATCACTTACCTGGAATCCAAAACAAGAAGAATCACCTATACTCCTTGTTAGTCAGTAAGGCATTTAGTGTGCCTCCATATTATGCATTCCTATCTTCAACTCTCTCAGCCGTGGCTTTAAGACGCCTCATTTCCTTATGCTCTTGCCTCAACACTGACCTTAACCTATTTGCATCTGAGCTCCAAGAGAACAGCATCTCTAACTGTTAGGACTCACCTGGCATTGGGCTACACTTCAGCCAGATTAGCATTCCAACTCTGATATGAGCTATAAGAGATATCTCATGAGACAAAGTAGTAGCTATGAAATTTATAAAACCTCTAACCACTCTACATTTCCTCCTGGATTAAATCTACACTCTTTAGTTGTCAAACTAAAAGCATCCATGTTTCTCAACTTTTGTTTCCAGTTACTCCATTCACGATTACACTCCAGCCAAATATCATTACTTATATATAAACCAAGTCTTCCACCTCTGAGACTGTATAATACTCGTCTCTTCACTAGTATACCTTTGCTCTTTATTGCCCTTATCTTTATAATCCTTATAAATTCAGGCCCAGATGAAATGCCACACCCTCCAGGGAATTTCCAGATGATGATTTTTCCAACCAGAAGATTTCACGACTTTTATTTTCCACAGTAAACTACAAATACCTTTGTTGTTGCATTTATTATATTTTGCTTATAGTACAATTATTGAGTTTTTATATCTCACCTATCGAACAGTACATTCTACAAGGCAGGAGTTGTATCTTAATCATCTGTAGAATTGATGTAATTCTATCAAAGTGAATGCATGATTTTATCCAAGTCCTTCATAGCTTCACAGTCTTCTGTCATCTCTCAAAGTAGCCATCTGAAAATTCCATGCGGGGACTAATATAATGACTAGCACTCTGTGAGTGATCTATAAATAATATTTGAGAAAAATTAAAGCACAAGAATTTTATTTTCTTGGTACAGGCGTACCATGCCCTCTCTGCTGGTCATTTTACTCCATTCATTCGATGAATGTGTAAAGTCATCAGGTAAGTGTCCTTCAAACTGATATTAATTGGTTCCAGGCAGAAACAGAACAAATATATTTGCTTCTTCTTGATTGTGCATACTTTTCCCCTCTGGGAAGGGAAAGAAGTTAAATGGCAATGCTCTCGGGTGACTGCAACTAAAGCTGTAAGCCCAACAGCCGCGGTCCTTGCTTTTGACATTTACTCGCAGAGAGGCCTTGGTCAGTTGACTCTGTCTGCTCCACTCCATAAAAATAGGTATTCATCATACAGAGACGCTGGGAGGTTTAATTAATATTTGTAAAATGTTTGGAAAGATCCATTATGAGAAATGATCATTATAAGAGACCATTTCTTTCACTAGATTGCTCTTTTCTTTATTATTAGAGGATGGTTGTCTTGCATAGAAGTGAATGATGAGCCATCCCCGCTGGGAGTTGGTACATCATAAAAACAACTACTGTCATTTTGAATCAGGACGATGCACATCACAAAAGAAACACAAAACTGACTTTGAGGTCCTGCAGGCTACTGAAGGTATGTGTGTTTTATGTAGTCATTATGCTTTCTTGTCTGCTTGTTTATTTGTTTGTTAAGAACAAACACTCTACTAAATTCTAGGGGAGGTTTACCAAATCCTTTGTTTCCTTTTCACTTAACCAACTTCCTTATACAGAAAAGATGCCTTGTTTTCATCTCTGTCAAAATTTCATGCATCGGTAATGTCTTAAGTTATAAAAAAAGGACCAGTGAGAACAGAGGAAGAGGCCTTAGTTTAGAGCCATAAAGAGGAAAGTGAGGCCGTCGTGGTCGAGTGTTGGCTGACTCCTCCCCATCCCCCACCAATGTCCATTCTCCAGCTTCCTTTCATCAACAGCCCCAAGGTTTTCTTTCCAAGCGTCACTACTTTCATATTCTTAGCCAGGTATCTGCAGTACGATTAGCTCTATTCTAAGGTTCACAATGAACACTAATTGGCCAGCAAAGTTTATCACCCTGTGCATAGAGCAGTGTGTCAAGTAACTCGGTTTAGACCAGTGCGTCATGAAGAGACATTTTTTGGAGACTTCTGAAAAAGAAACTTCCTATTTTTGAGACTATGCTGATAAAAGACTTTTTCATTCTTGTATGATGTGAAGAGGGGAACGACTAGCCTAGGAGCTATTTTGCAACCATCTGTGGCCACAGAGAAGCAATCTTAGGTTGAATCTGACCCTATGAAAGGAAGGGCAGAGACATGGAAAGAGTCATCTCATTAGTGAGCACTGAGCTGCTGGATCAAGCCATGCTTATGATTCCTGAGCTTTCTCGTTCTGTGAGACTCTTACCATTTAAATCTCTCTGAGTTGTGTTTTCCCCCTTGTGAATGAGGTCTTCATAACAAGATTTTTAAAAAGTAAAATTTAAAGAGAGAAATAGGATATCATGAGTGCATGGGAAAATACCTGTAAATTATACAGAGCTATGGATATGGATATAGACTATAGAAATAAATTATGCTCCATTTGAACAAATCTTCTTTATGCATGTGTTCTGGAATGACTCAGGAGGAAATAAACACAGTTAGCTTGGGAAGAAATGCCAGAAATAGTCATGTCTCCCTACAAAATCCCACAATATACAACAATACTGCAAAAGAAGGTGATTAATTTCTCAGCACTAGAAAATTCCACAGAGGCTCTATAGGGCATAGGGACTGTGGGTAAGAATGGAAGCACACCACAGGTAAGAGTGAGGAAAGTGGGAAACCAGCGTATTGAAAAAGGTTGATATTACCCCCACTAAATCCCATCAGTCCATAATTTCTCCTAATGGTCCCATCTCACAGTCCAGCTTGTCATACCTGCCACGAAGAACATAAACCAGGTCATGAGTCTATGTGGACTCATAGAAGAAAATTAAAGATACCATGCAGATTGCAGTAGATTAACTAAAAGACTAAAAGTTAAAGATGCTATTGTTAGTCACTGTGTAAATTACCACTATCACTATATAGTTACAGATTGTATGCAATAACAAACAACCCCAAGTCCTCATGGGCACAATACAACAAATGTTTATTTCTTGCTCACATAAAGTCCACTACAAATGTTGGCACTTCTCCAGGATAGAACAACTGTCCTCTATAAGTTGACTCCATGCTCTGGGTCATTTAGTCATCATGGCAAAGTAAAAGAGAGGGCTAGGGAGTCAAGCCCTTGACATTAAATGCTTCTACCCATATTCTAAGCAAGTCATATCGTCCATCAAACTTCAAAAGAGTAGGGAAGTGTAAAGCTTCCTTGTGCTCAAAATAACTGAGAACTGGATATTGGAGAAGGCTATCGCAGCGAGGACTAACTGCAGAACTGCTATACATTCTCTTAGTTAAAATAAAGAAAGCAACAGTTCTGGGAAATCAGTATCCATTAGTTTTAAGAGATTACGAACACTTGATTGGAAGTAAGGAAATTCTTCACCATTATTCCTTCTGTGTTATATCTGCATCTTTTATCAAGATGAGAATCTTTGGCAAATCAACAAAATTAAGACATGCCTTTCCTGTTTTTTGTCTTTATTTGTTTGCTTCTATATACTTCCTTTCTCCTTCAGCAAGAATACATTTCCTCCATTTTGGAGTAGCTAAGATGATCTCTTTGTGTATATTTTATGGAAAAGCTTCCATCATCCATGCATTCTTTCCTTGACTTGCATTGATGTTGAGTCCATAGAAGAGGGCAGCCTAAGAGATGCCCTGAACCACTGCTGGAGTAAGATCAACACTCCACCAGTAGCCTGCCATCAGCTTTGGCCAAGGACAGCAAGGGGCCAAAAGAGGTCCTGTGTAACCATCTGACCAGTGGTTAAAGCAACCCAGGAAAACAGCAGAAAGACAGTAACTAAATGAGCCATTAAGCAGAGTAGGGCATATGTATCCTCCCTTGATTTGCCCAATGTTATTAGTTTAGTCCCCTCTAAGCTAGGATAAATTTATAGGAAAAAAAGCAGAAATTTCAAAAATTATGCGGAAAAGCCTATGCTTGAAACAACCATTTTATAGACTCAGTAACAAGCTAACATCAATCCACCCATACGAATGATAATAGCATAAAGAGAATCTCCATTTCTGAGTAAGTTTTTATCAAAAACAAGTTCAACACTCTCTTAACTCTACCAAACATCTCTGCTTCTCTCTCTCTGGTTTCCTTTCTCTTTTGCAAAACAATTTCATGAGAGAAGGCAGTTCTTTCTCTCTGAGCTGAATGTCAATTTCATGAAGTCAGTTTCTATAATTCTATCATTGTTTGAACAACCACATTCTCTCTCATCTAAAATGAGATGTTTCTTCTTAGTCACTTTTACCCAAATTCCTTACCCTCAGGGCTCCAGTCTCTACTGCAACTATCTAGTCAAGGCTCCCCAGTCTTCTCTCACAAAGATATACATTTTAGAGGCAATATTGTAGCTCTTTGAGGAGAGAGCAGACCTCAGCCTAGTGGTATTAACAGCAAGGAAATTGGAGAAGTAGAGAGGCTAAGTGAATAAGATTTAAAAGAGGACATCTTTGGGGAGAAAACCCAAGCTTTCCAAATTAACTGTTGTATTTCAAGACTGAGATGTTATGTGCTGTTTCAAATAGAAATGCTATATGTATTAGATCAAAACTGCTAACATTTCATAGCTTTGGGAAAAATGTTTAACATATCTAGTAAGAAACCACACATCCAAACTCTTATAAAATTCATACTTCTCCTTCTCCCAACACAAATACAACCACACCATTACCACCACCATCACAATGCGAAAGCACACAGTCATACATGCACACACATGCATGAACACATACACACACATACACACAAACTAGAACCTCATCTAATTTCTGAACCCATTCAACTACTATCTAAGGCCCTTCATACCTGGAGACCCTTCACGTCTGGGAAGAGAGCCTACTCATAGTTAGGTGCTCTCAGTTCTCCATCAGGCTTCAGGGGAGGTGGTGATTCACCATAATGTCTCCAGGAAATGAACTAGGAGAACTCTGAAAAACAAGCTCTTCTCTCACACGATGAATTAAATATACTGAAAATGTAACATATTCATATATCACAGTTTTCACATTCCATTGCTAATGATTTCTATATAATCCTCCCATGTCACTGAGGGAGAAACTGAGACCTGAGATTACAAAACTGAGTTGTCCAAGGCCACTAAGGAGTCAGCAGACAAACAAAGTCGAACATTTCTGGTTCTTCATTCACCGAGTCTCATTCCCCTGCAAAATCCAAAGACCCCTAATACGGTTCTACTACCTGAAGCAATTTCACAGCATTCATGCCTATCTGCAGGCTAGCTCAAGTCCCATATTTGGAAAGGTTCTGAAGAAATCTGATTACTACATTTCCGCACTCAGACCCAAAAGAGCCCACATATTTCTGCATCGTATTAGCTTTCACTGAGAAAATTCCACACAGTATTTATTTAGACCAGGATGGCTTCAATTTACAAAGCTGTACTTTGGGAGGAAATAATCATGTCATGTCCCAGTGGGACTGCCCTCTGCCTGTCAGTAATAGAGTTGTTGTCACAAGGCTAATACAGCTCACTGTTTTCCACCGAGAACAGAAACTGTTAT
>NW_006494614.1:34029049-34043804 GCF_000325575.1 Pteropus alecto | reverse complement strand
GAGCGGTTTACGTGAGATGACTCAAACTCAAGTGTGGTAATGTAGCAATTACTCAGTGCTACTATAATAATGAGGAATGATAAGGACTTTTTTTGGCCAAAATATGACAGTCTTCAAAACCATAGCTTCATTTATTGTTCACATACCTTAGTGCAAGGGTAACAGGCTGATGTCATGAACTCATTTAATACAAAGAGTCTCTGAGAAACTGAGAGGCACAATTAATTTGTTCAGATAAATTTAAGCCTGCATGCAGGCTAAATGTTACCTGAATTCCCTCTTTTTAATGGAAGAACAAGACAGAGAAGTGAACAATGTCTTGGGTTCAAAAAGCGGCAAAGTCTCTTTCCACAGCAAGTTCTGGTTATGATAACACCATAATAAAAGAATGCCATAAATTTTAACACCCTAGCTTTGCATAACAGTTTGCAGGGCACTCACACATTTATTACCTTTCTTAATTGTATACTCCCGATGTTATATAATAAGTAGAAGGATCAGCCTCAAATCCAGTTTCATTCCAGATCACAGGCTCTTAACTACGATGTCACGATGTCTTTATTGGGCTCTTGGGTTCCTACCACTACTGCAGGTATTGTCGTCCTGTCTCCCAAAGCTGGAAGTCAGGTGGTACTAACCTTAATCAATTGAAAGGTTAAGTGACTTGCCACACATTCAAGTCAGTCAGGGACATTGCTAGAACTAGAAGCTGGGCCCCAGGAGTCCAGTTCACTGTGTATCCCGTTTGTCTCTGCTCTTTGCCTAATTATCCCTTTCAGATATGAAACCATCTGACTTCTCAACTACCCCTGCCCTCACAGTAGGTAATGGGTATACACTAGGGGTCTTCTTTTACAGAGAAAATGCAGGCACAGGGACTCAGTAAGTTTCCTCCAGGTCATGGGGGAATCATTGAGTTTCTACATCTTAGGTCCCTGGCCTAACGACCAGCTCAACCCTGCTTTAAACAGAGCCTCCCTCCACAGTCACACAACCCTGAAGATACACACTGACCAAAAGATGTGGTTTACAAGGAAGGAAAGGAAGAAGAGAAAGAAGAGAAGAAAAGGAAAGGGAGGGGAAGTGAGTTGGGGGAAGGAAAGGGAGGGGAAGGGAAAGGGAAAAGGGAAGGAAAGGGAAAGGAAGGGAAGGGAAAGGAAGGGAAGGGAGGAAGAGGGAAGAAGGAGAACCAGAAGAGAGGAGAGGAGAGGAGAGGAGAAAAGCAGAAAGGGGAGGGAAGAGGAGGGGAGGAAACAAAAGTGAAAAAGTGTTTTCAGATTTCAGTAATAGGAGGAACAGAATCAATTAGGGAATGGAAAGTAGTTTCAAATTAGCCTCTAACTAGCTATGCACATTATAAAGGCGATGTAAAATTCTTCACGTCACTGTATTGCACCAATTTTCTAGGAGAGTCTCCTTAAACAAAAAGCAGGAATTAAATTAAAATAAGCAGTGCAGTCTTGCTTTTTTTTTTTAACAGTAATTGAGGCGCTGGAGAGCCGAAGTGAATTTGAAAATATAAATATTTCTAAAATAAATGGCTTTAACCATCCAAATATCAGCATAGTCTCGTGTTGTAGTCATAGAAGAATGAATAGACAGAGAAACTTATGGAGTCTTCATATTGTCAAATCAAGCAACACACTCGAAGACCACGCCTTTAATCAAAGCACCTTTAACTTAAGAAACTAATCCTAGCACTGATGATAATGAGTATCAATACAAGGGGGTGTTCGACCACCATACTTATCTGCATCCTTCCTTTCTCTTCCTACTTGTGATCTATACCAGCTGTCTGCATGTGCTTGTCACTCACTCCTTACGACTCCACAACATCTGGTTTTTCTCCCCACCAATACTATCTTGCGGCCTAAATGTCACTAAGAACCTTCTGAGAGCAGCTCATTTTGAGATGCCTCAATACACCTTCCTTCAGTCTCTCCTCATCCCTGGGTTCCACGACACTGCATCAAATTTTCAAACATACTTTTAGCAGGAGAATCCTTCTTTCAAACTAGATCTTGCCTTGAAATCCTACTGATTACCATAGTTTTCTAGTAAGACATGAAATTAGCTAGTGTAAGTATTCAAAATGTGTTCTTTTTCAAGGTAGTTTTGGCTATTCATTGCATTTCCATAAAATTTTTGAATCAGCCTGAAAACTGTTACTAAAAAAAAAACCAACCAACCAAAAATAACTGTCAGGATGCTTTTTTAGAATTGCATTAACTCTAAATATCATTGTAGAATTGACATCTTAACTAGAAGTGACATCTTAACATTGTAATGTTAACATCTTAACATTATTGAGAACTGCAGTAATGGATCTCTTAATGTTTCCTCTGCTCTGGATTCATTAGCTTCTTAGATCTATGGGTTCATAGTTTTCATCAAATTTGGAAAATTTCTGTTTTTTGCATTAGATATCTTCTATCCCTCCTACCTCTACCTCTCTTCCATACCTCCTACACATATGAGCAGCCTGAACTCCACCCAGTGAAACTGCTCTCTGCTTGGGTTCTGTTTCCTAGTGCTGAGTCTGGAATAGTGCTCCCAGACAGGAAGCTATTCTCCTCATATGTTTTCCTTCTCTCAAAAGTCACAGCTTTGTGCTGTCTGTTATCCAATGCCTGAAATATATTTTGATTTAGTTTATAGTTGTGTGT
Source organism: Pteropus alecto (assembly GCF_000325575.1). Classification (NCBI taxonomy): domain Eukaryota; kingdom Metazoa; phylum Chordata; class Mammalia; order Chiroptera; family Pteropodidae; genus Pteropus; species Pteropus alecto. The sequence goes on along the minus strand of NW_006494614.1, from coordinate 34,041,138 downwards.
GGCAGAAGGGTAAGTCTAAAACTCACTATCCTCTCATGGTCAAAAACAGAAGTCTGCCCATTCACATTTAAGAGCAATGCAGTAGTAAAAAATCTAAATGAACAATCTGTGTAAGAGGAACTTCATGAGGCTTACAAATGTCAAAATCTGTTGGTCTTTACTCTGTTTAGTCTCTCCAGAAAAATATCTTCCAGTCTCCTTTCTAGAAGGAGTAGATTTGGGGTTGCTCAGGTTCTGGAGCTGGCCAGAGGAAAAAAATTAGTGGGGTAGGAGGAAGGTTGACCACTCTTTAAAGAGTAAGCAGATCTTTACATTCACCCTCCAGGTTTCAACTGTATTCTCTATCCATATCTTCCCTGAGCTTGGTATCAGTCACCTAATTAATATCTCACTAATGTAATTTGTACAGAAATTGTGCCTCTGCTTCCTTGGAGGGAGGGGTAGGAATAGATGTCTAATTGGATCAGCCAGAAGTAGTGACCTTGGGATCTAGTTCCTCTTTAGAGAAGATTTCAAACAACTCCCTCTTTTTAGCATCCTGCCTCATATTCATTTCCTGGTGCCTAAATTTCTCTAAATCCAAAGATTTTCTAGGGTTCTCCGGGCAAACTGTCTTGCTTTTTATCTAAATTGTCCTTCACAGGAACTTAATTTTGACTTTCCTCCACCTCATTAATTCATTTGCGTTTCTCCCATTTACTTTCCATCTTTACATAATGTTTGTGTTTGTAACACAAATGTCTCCTCATTTTATCTAAGAGAAGTTTTATGCCTCTGCTTCCTGTTCTTTTATTATATGTCCTTGAAACATGCTTCTGTTTGGTTAAGATTCCATTCTAAACTATATTAAGCTTCATAGTCACATTTTCAACAATTCTTACTCCTTTTTTTCTTGCTGTTTTTCAGGTTCTTTGTTCATTACTCTTTCTTGTACCCTGTTTCATCTTCATTCTTGGACTCTTTTTACAGTTTGCCAAAGTACATCATTTTTCAGAGAGTGCACAGGGTAATAATATTTCTGAATTTGTATAATGCTTTATATGTCTTTATTTTGTTCTTATTCCAAATAATATTAGACTGGGTATAGGATTCTAGGTTTTAAATCATTTTCCAAGTAACTTGCATTGCTTCAGACTTCTTTTCCCACTGATAATAGCAGATGAGATGTTCAGAGAAACCTTTTCAAGTTGTCACAACTGAAACTGCTGGGTAATATGCCTTGATGGGTAGAGTGTAAGGAAAGGAATTCCTTGGAGGTAGAAATGAGTAGAATGCTGCTTTCCCTGTCCTTTCTTTCTTACCTGAATCTGTCTGGGGTCCAGAGTCACCTTAGGTTTGGCTGAGCTTAACATCAGCCCTAACATCCACAATGGACCAAATCCATCTGCAGTCCCTAAGCAAATAATCCTTCTTTGTTTTATGAGCTGGTCTTAAGACTGCATCTTGAGAGCCACAGATTCAACCACTGTGTCAGAGGCGGGGACAAAATGGAGAGAGAAGAGAAGGGGAAATACTGTTCTAGCAGTTCCCCAAGCAATCCTTTGTTAATTACCCTACTATCTGCCTTATCTGACTCTTAAGCTTGGACTTTTTCCCAAAATTCCATTGAAAAGTATAACTGTACTGTTTATATCAGTTTTCTCTAAACTTGCTTTGTGTTGTGTTTATTCCATTGTGGTTTCTCTACCCATCCACCCCAATCTATTTATCCTCCAGAAATCTCTCTGGGGGACACCTTGGCACCTTGTTCTGTTTTTTTAGCACTCGTTTAGATTTTCTTTTTCTTTTTGTAATATATTTTTTCTTGTTTCAATGTATCACAATGTCTGATACATAGAGGTATAATCAATATCTTCTGAAGAAAAGAAAAATGGGCATGCCTTCAATGAAAAGATGACCATAATATATTTATTCGTTTATAAATCCACTGCATCCATTCAATGTTTTTAATTAAGGTCAGTTATGTACTAGACATAGTTCTAAGCATTGGGAAACAGCAGTATTTCTCTTTATAAGGAGCTTATATCCTCTAGTGCCATTATGTTTTGTTTTTTTAACACAAGTTGAAGAACAATATAAATAACTCAACATCTTTGCATGCAAATGGATGTGTGTACACCTGAGTGTGAGTGTGTGTGTGTGTGTGTGTGTGTGTGTGTGTGTGTGTGTATGCTTTCAGATATAATTTCCAGGTGATGGGATAGGAGAAGCAATATGTGAGAAGGCTTGTTTTAACTGCTTTTATTTGTTTGTGTATTGTTGTCCATTAATATAGTTGATTCAGGCTCTGTTCTAGGCACTTGGGATACACCAGTGAACAAAGCAGGCAAACATTTCTGCCTTCTTGGAGATGATATTTTATCAAGAAAAGTCAGACACTAAGCCATAAACATAATAAATTAGGACCTTATATAGTATATTGGGACCTTATATAGTATAAGTACTAATGACTATGGAATAATAGAGCAGAGTAAGGGAAATTGCAAGTATGCTCTATGGAGTGAACGGCAATGGGATGCAATTTTAAATAGGGTGGTAAGGGTAGACATCATCAAGAAAGTAATGTTCAACAAACACTTAACGCAGAGAGTTACTTGGAAAAGGAGGAGAAAGAGCATTCTAAGCAGAAAGAACAACGAATGCAAAGGTTTCAGTGTGAGAGCAAGTCTGGAATGTTCCAGGAATAGCAAGGAGCCCATGGGCCTGGAACAGAACAGGTAAAGGCGATAGAGTGAGAGGGGAATTGGAAGAGGTGAAGTGGTACAGAGAACGGCCCTTTAGGGACTTGGCTTTTATTGCGGGAGAATTTGGGAGCCATTGGACAGTTTTTGGGAAGAGCGAAATTATCTGAAATATTTTGAAAGGATCATTGGGTTCCATTCAAATAGACTGAAGAGGGGCAAGGGTGGAAGAAGGGATTCTGATGGAGCGAGTCTTGTAGTAATCAGTAAAAGGTGATGGTGGTGGCAGTAGCAGAGGACTTGCTACAAAGTGGTCACATTAAAGGCACAGCTGACAGAATTTCCTGATGATCTGGTGTGGGATTTGGAAGATCAAGGGTGTTTCCATGGCCTGAGCAATTGAAAAGATACGGCTGCCATCACCTCAGTTAAGAACTATGGTGGGCATGGCAGGATAAGTAGTGGAGATCAGGAGTTCAATTTGGAATCTGTTAGATTAGAGGTGTCATTTCAATATCCAAGTGACAATATCAGTGGGCTATAAGGTTCAAGAAGTTAAAGCTCAGGAGAGGGCTCTGGGTTGGAGGTTACAATTTAGTAGTCATGAGCATGGAGATCTATTTTTTTCATAAATTTGAAGAGATCATTTTGTAAAGTCAGCACATAATTTTCTTACTCCATCTAATTTTCCATATTTTTTAATATTTTGTCGATCACAAGTTGTCAGGTATTGACTATGGCATGTATCCTTTCCTCTCCGTTCCCTCTGCCACTTCTCCAGCTCAATTATCTCTTGCCTCGTTGAGATGATCCTGTCTCACTTGGGTTTCCTAAGGCATTCCCACCCAAGTACCAGATCAATGTGGCTAAAGCACACCTGTGGTCATGCAGTGACTCCTGGAAGATGACTTGTCACCTAATGAATTAAAGGACCAAATGCTTAACCTGCCATCACAACCCAAACCCAGACTACTTTCCCAAACCTACAACTCACTAGTCCCCTTCACACACACCATGTTCTTTGCACTATTCCTAAAGCTCTTGCCTGAGCATCCTATGCATATTGGCTCCTCCACCAGAAATCTACTTCCTCTGCACCCCCAAATGCCTGAACTCTGTCCATTCTTCATGGCATGATACAACCACCTACTTCAATAGAACTTGGTCGACTACCCCATCTGAAGATAACCTTTCCCACCTCTGATCTCCCACTCCAAGAAAGGGGGAAAGAGCATGGCAAGGGCAACATTTCCCAAAGTGAGGGCAGCAAGAAAGATGCTAGCCCCAAGACAGATTCTGAGAATAAAGGGTACCATGGACAAACAAGTTTGGGTGATCTCTACATAGTAGGCTCCTCTTAGAAATTCACATTATGCATTTACATATTGAATGCTCTCAAAAGTCTTTGGTAAAAAATATAGAGAGGACTTTGTTTAACCCGGCATTTGCAAATGTATTTGACTGTGGAACTTTTTTGTCATAGAATATTTACTAACATTCTATGGAACTAGTGTTCCAAGGTTCTCACATAATACTTGGAGCTGGAAACCTGGATTTTAGTTTCAATTAAGTAATCATTAGTGCTGGCTTTCCCTAGGCTCAGGCCTAGATTAGGCAACTTTGTATCCTAACACAGGTCACATGTCCATGGGCCAAAGCAGGGAAACTAGACATCCCAATATCAATAGGGTAACGAGACATCCCAGTACTGGTGTCTCCTAGACACTGGCACTAGCCTAGTAGGTTTTGACAGACATGTGCCTCTGGTTTCTAAAAATGGCTTACTTGCCCCACAATGACTTATGGCCAAATGGATTAGGATGCCAAATTACTAGCTGTGTGATCTTTTCAGGTCGCCTTTCTTTATGGACCTCGGGTAACTCATCTCTCAAACGAAGGAGCTGGTCTAGATGATATCCAACTTTCCATCCAAATGCAATGAAAGACTCCACGTGTCCTTCTTTGAAGCTTACCTACTTGCATTTCATGGCCTCCTCTACTAAGAGATCCTGAAGATGGGATTTCTTTCCACATTATTTTTTATCTCCAGAGCATGGCAGAGGACCTTGAACACAGTTGGAACCCAGTAAATACATGCTGCATAAATATTTAAAGATGTCTAAAGCATTCAAGCCTCAAAAAAATCCAAAATTAGTCTTTGAGATAACGAAAAAATAAATAAAATCTAAGAAGTAAAACAATCAAAATAGCGCTACAGAGAAATAATTCTGTAGCATTTTCTAATACTGCTACTAGCAAACTAGCACTGCCAGTAAAGACTAACATTGGGCATTTAAACTGTGTGATGCGTAGTCCTCAGTGGCTCATGTGTTAAAATCTTCATATCAACCCCATTAAGGTGGGTACTATTCTTTACAGATGAGAACATTGAAATGCAGAGGGGTTAAGTAACTTGCCTGAAGTCCCTCAGATAGCAAGTATAGCTTGGAATTCGAAAGGTTTAAAGGAAGTAGCTTTCACAAGAGAATCTGGTATAGCGTGTGGCACGTAATCGGCACTCAATAAATGTTTGTTCCACATAAAAGAAATGAAAAGAGAAAAATATGAGAATTGCTTTCATAAAAGGAAAGACACCTAAGGGAGTAGGTGCTTAAGAAATATTTTTTTATATGTGTACTGTGAGAAGCGTGGGGAGTTGTAAAAGATTATCTGATATATTTCCGAAGAGCCCTTAGCCTCTGATTTCAATTCACAAAAATCCCTGAGGAGGCTGTGGAATCTCTCACTGGGGACTTGTAAGAACATGGCTTAGGAGAGCTACTTGAAGGAGGTGTTTTAGATAATTTAAAACAGAGGAATTGAGGTAGAGAGGCTATAGACCAAATGACCCTACAGTCCTTTTCAGTTCTAATTTTCATGTAATTTCCTCAAAAGCCGGTTTCCAGTCTGTTTTCTGCAGAACAGAGATGAACTGGATGGACCAGCAGATACTGCCTTCCCACCAACTGAGGACGGTGGAGTAATTTGGAAACCTTCCAAAGGGGCTTGGTTAGATTGTAGGCCATTTATTTCATGAAGAAATAAACCACAGAAAGCCCCTTTAAAACATGCATGCAGAAAGCAAGACAAAATGCTGAGATTATCTATTTAGAATTTGCTTTAAAAGAGCCCAGGCAGCACTCATTTATTTTTGAGAAAATATATGATTAACTATAGTTAGCTATGAATTCAGATGGTGTGCATTAGACCAGCTCCTCAAAGTTTGAGAGCATTTAATATTATATATCGCTGCCATTTGGACTAAATTGTTTTTTTAATGTACACAATATTACAAATTTAATTTGAGCTGTTTGAATCAGTCTGTAAAAAAGATTTGATTATACCTGAGTGTTCTGGCCCCGGCTTTTTCGTATCTCAGTAATCTTGGCGGTAATTGGCTGATTAGGCGTCTCACACTCCATCTTTGCCTCAGTTTCCATGGTAATGTTACAGGAGCTATTATAGATGAGAACTTCATCTCTTTCCACTTTAGGGCTGAAACGAGAGGGGAGGTTAAATGGGGTGTCATCAATCTTAATGAAATGCAATTATTTTTACTCTTATTAATCATTGCAAGCCATTAGCTTGTGGCAACTACAGGCCACCATTTGTCAAATTTTGCAAATTTCTGTAATTTTGTTTCCATTCTTTTATTGTTTATTTGTTTTCTCTTTATCCACACACCCTGCAATGAAAATGCTCATGGTAAATATCTTTCGCCGAGGCCTTTCTCTTTTCCAAATCCGTTAAGAACATTAGCAAAAGCTTCTCTGACACCGACTTAAGCAATGTGCAAACAATACTTCCAGTTCCAAAAATGGAAGCAAATGTTGGGGAGAGGATTTTTTCTTTTTTCCTTTTCCCCTTCCCTCTCCCTGTTCTTACTCACACTTAGTGTTGGGGGAGTGAATTGCCTGAATCCCCCTAGGGCAGATGGAGAAATTGGAAAACCCACACAACTGGCTAACTGGTCCCTAATTCCAACTGTGAAAAAATGAGCTCATTTAGGCTTTCAATTCCCTCTCCCCAGCTGATGGCAATGAGGCTCTGTTGCTAGCAGTGGAACATTAACTTAGTAAATTAATTAAACTTACTTAACAGCCCAGACTAAGGAGATTCGATATATGTGCCAGTTATACTACCAGCCACTCTCTTTAAAAGTCCTCTTCCTTTAAGGAGAGAAGCCAGACTGCATTTAAAATGAAAAACAGCATTACAGAAAGTCTAAAAAATCTACAGTCTAGAAGAGATGAGTGCATGGATATTGCTGGGTATTGTCCCCAACAGGTGTGATATTTATTCAATAATAATCTTGGCTTTAGGCATTGTTATAACTAACTCAAAGATTATTAGTAATAATAATGCATGATATTTTATGCTTTTCAGCAATTTCATACATATGCTTTCATTCAAGCCAGTAAAGTAGGTAGAGGTGAAGAGCCTGGTGCACAGTTGTTGTAATTCACCCGATTTGCCATATAAATAAAAACCAACCTAACATTTTTAAAGAAATAAAATAAAATAAAATAAAATAAAAAACAACAACGACAACAACATAACCTAAAGAGATCAGGGGATTTGCACAAATGCAGAAGTATGGCAGTTCCAAGATTAGAACCCAGATGTTCTGTCTCCTAGAGTAGTACTCTCAGGTTTTGAGAGGCTAAATTGAACATTGGCCATGAAGATGAAAGGTTCCATGGGAAGACCAGGAAGACTAGTGGAAAGGGCAAAAGGTCACTGCTCGAGAAGCTAAATCATGTTGAACTAGAGCATTTTTTTTTTCAAATCAGTGTAAAAATGGTTGCTCCCACAATTTGATAAAGAGAATGATTAAGATAACTACCACAACTACTTAAAGATTTTTTTCTTAATGCTAACACATTCCCAGCTTCTTATCCACCCAAGACATGACTTCCATACCCAGACCTACTCCTCCAGACCTACTATAAATTGTCCGTATTTTAACATCATGAGGCCCAGAACCAAATGCACTTGGTTTGGGCTGACCACTGGGGCTATGGTCTCCCTTATTCTGAGCCCTCCCTCTTATGGCATTTAACATCATGTTGATTTTGTGGCCCCCATGCTCAAAATAAGATGGTAGTAAACTCATAGTCTCAGAGCTGCAATTACCTGAGGATTTTGCCATGCTGTATTTGTTCAACTGATTTTCTGAGAAGCATTAGTATGCAGAGGTTAGGCTTGAAAGCAGACCAACTAGACTTGAATCCCTGAGCAGATGCTTACTATCTATATGACATTGCGAAGACACGACTCTCTATGTTTTGATTTGCATGTTTATAAAATGGAGTTACCAGTCATTGAGTGCCTATTATATAGAGGTATTGAAGGAATGGAGCAAAATGAAGCCTACAAATGATTTGCACAGAATCTGGCACACATTAAGAGTCAGATAAAGGCAGCTCTTGTTATAATTTTTGGTGGTAGTGGTGCTGGTGGTATTATTGTTAAATGTGAATGTGGAAATTTATGTTCATTTTTGTTACATGTCATCTCACTGATGTGGACCCATTACTCAAATACGTTTTGAATCTGGAGCCTATAATGTAGCTACAAATCCATTTAGCTGAGCCATCATCCAGGGGATAGATAAAGCCACAAGGTAAATACAGCATTTGCTTCCAGAGTGTCAGTTGTACTCAAAGATTCAAAAAGAAAAATCGAAGTAATTTAACTTTTAAAGTGTAACGTAATATTTAGATAAATATGGAAATACGATGGAAGAGAATGGAAAATTGACATGGACTTTTCAAATGGAACACCTGACTTGAAAGCAGCTTGATGCTTGTGTCAGGCCATTTTGAGCTTTGCAGCTTGAACCTTTCTTTTGCTACTGTAGGTAGAGGGGATATTTGGAACAGTTCAAGAAGCTCTCCCTCTTTCTGTCATAAATCACTTTTAAAAATCCATCAGAAAGGAAATGAAGTTGGTTTACCACATCATCGCATTCCTTGAGAATCGGTCCCCAGATAGCTACTTCCATTTCTGAAGGCCCACAAACCATCTGATTAATAATTCATTCTGGAATATTGTCAGCAATAACACAAGCTTAGTTGTCTAAATTTTCCCCCTTTTTACCTTTTTAGGCAAATGAAAGAATATTTGCTCATCACCTCTCTCTCTTGTATGCCCACCTCTCTCTCATGATCATTACCAGCAGTGGATCCTCAGTCGAATGAGCAAAAGCTGGGAAACTGACTTGAACCCGAGCAAAGGAGTGACCAACTTCCTATAGAACCTTGGCTGGTCTCACGCTTTCACCCTCCTAACAAGCCTTCTTCTGCCCTTTCTAGGATTTTTGCAAATCCTAGAAATGGGCTAAGAGTAAAATGAACTAAGTCACTTCCCCCTTTTTTCTCTTGCCTGTAGCAGTGCACTGTCTTCCCTAATCATGTTCTTCTTGTTCTAAAAGAGTTAAAACTACTTTTTCTTAGCTTAGGCTTCTTTATAAGCTTTAGCTCATATTTCTTTTCGTATTTCTCCCTTATTATCTCACTAGAGATTTTTTTTTCTTTAAAAAACCATCATAAAAATTAGCAGAACATCAGGATATCAAAAATAGTCTAACATTTACAAAATGTCAGTTTTAATAGCTACTATTTCAAATTTTCCTCCACAATAATCCTATGAATTAAATAGTGCAGTGGCTAGACGTAAATATAAATATAAACATGTATGTGTACAGTGAGAGATACATAGATATAGATGACATGGATCTGCACATACACACACATGCACACAAATATTAGCTGTGAGAGAATGTGATAAAAAAAAAATTTGGCCCAAATGATAGCAAAGAGAGCTCTAGAACCTAAGTTTTCTGATCTCTGGTCTCTTGTTCTTTCAGTTGGTCTAATCTGATCTAGAAGTAAGCACGTAATCTTCCTGTATGCACTCTCTAGGATAGACAAGAAAAACACTTGCAGTCATTCTATCTCCCTCATTTAACCTGAAATTGCTTCCTCTGGCTCTGAAATCTCATTGAACCTGCACAGCTCAGCCAAGACTCTCATCACTGCTGCTGACAGCATGGCATCATGTTGAGCACATCACAAGTCAGAAGACTTGGGTTCTGGTCCTGGCACTGCCAAAGCTTGACTGTGTGTTTTTGGAAAGATACTCCATCTGTTCTTAGAATAGAATCTAAACTCCTTACTATGGCCTTCAAGGCCTTACGTACCTCCCCTAGCTCATCTAGAGCCCCTTTCCTTCCTTTTCACTCTACTTTCCCTCTGGCCTCTGACAGTTAATAAAACTTGATGGGTCCTTTGCATTTGCTATCCTCACTGCCTGACTCTCCATAATGACAACTTCTTCTCCTTAGCTCATCATAAAAGAAACTTCATCAAAGATACCTCCTCTGAGCAAGTTGTGTAAGATACCCCCCCACCATTTTCTCTCACTTTATAGCCATAACTATAACAGGTGATCATTTTGTTAATTGTCTGGTTTTCTCCTCTATCCTTAACAGCATGGATCTTGCTGAGTTATTCACCACAGAGAAACCAGCTCCTGACACAGGACCTAGAACGTAGTTGAAATTTGATAAACACTGGATAGATAGTAAGATGGATGCATGGATAAATGAATGATTTTTGCCACAGATACACATGTCTACCATTGCCAAATTACATCAAATTTATTGTGGTAGTGAGTAGCAGTGAAATAAAGCATTTAATGGAAATGAGTTCCTTGCAAAGATTCTGGAAAGTAGTTCTATGAGTTCACATGCATAATTTAAAGAGGGACCAAATAAGCCATTTGGCACATGGTTTTCTTAATGACTCTTGTATAATTTATTGTACGTTTTCTGGTTATTAAATTAGTACAAGTTCACTGGAAAAAATACTTCAATGAAAAAAAATGAATATCAGTACCACAGCCACCTAGAAATAGGGACTATGAATGTTTTAGAATACATCTTTCCAATCTTTTCTCTAATCACCTAATATATGTGTATAAATATATATATATTATATGCATTATTACGATTAAATTAATACAATATTTTGTGACCTGCATCTTTCACTTCCCGATATATTGTAAGCATTTCCGTCTTTGGTTAAATATTCTATGACATGATTTTTAAAGGTTTCTTAGTATATTATCATTTGAATGCATTCTTTATTATTCAATACTTATTTCAAATTTTGTTATTATACCTAATACTTCAAAGAACATGTTTTGTCATAAATATTACATATTTCTGACTACTTTCTTAAAGTCCTAGAAGTGAAATTGCTGAGTCTCTAAATCCAAAGAATAATAAGGTTATTAGTGCATGTTGTCAAAGTTAGTACAGGTAGTTAGTACAGGTTGTACTAACTTTCCTTCTCGTTGGCAGCAAAGAGCAGGGCTGGCTCCACTCACCCTAAGTATACACTTTAACTCACAGGGCCCTTACTTTCATTCTTACCCAAGAAGACACACCCACTTTTGTCTGCTGCAATATCCAGAACATTGAGTGGCACTTTTGAAATGATATTAATAGATAGGGCATAACTTTTTTTGTTGTTTTTCGTTTTGTTTTTAATGTGTTTATTGGTTGTCAGAGCAATAAGGGGCAAAACTTTTAATGGAGTGACTCAGCCACCTCCTAGAGTAATGAGGAAGGGCCTAGAAGAACTCCGAAGGAATAGTTTTGAGGATCTACATAAAGTCCAGAATTTTGTGGAGCCAGGAACAGCTGATATTTACTTCTTGGTGTCCAGCAGCAGTGAGTTCTGAAATCCAGTCTCACCTGAGTACAATCTCCAGGCCCCCGTCTCCTATGTAACCTCAACAGGACTCTTCCTGCCCTTCTAGAGAGCAAGTGGCCAAGAAAGTTCCTCTGACTGACACAAACCTCTGGTGGCAAATTCATACTAAAGAGACTGTCTCAGGACATTGAAAAGGCAGACTATCATGAAAAGGGCCAGTTATCTCTTTGATTCTGGGTAACTGGTCTTCTTAATTTTATTTTTTAATGGAAAATAGACCTTCATTAAACAATCAGATGTAACCACTCCATATAGATAAGAAGTAAAGAGGATACAAGGTCATGTTAAGCAACGAAAACTCAGTGCATAGGAAAGGAAAGGCTTGTGCGAGTTAAGGCCAACCAGTTAGCAACATGGTCACACGTTTTCTATAATTTGTTTAGAAAAGGGGGTTTTACCTGGAAAGCTGTGGTATTTGTTTGTTTTTTAAGTTCAAAAAAATTCTTATAAGCTTATGGCTTCTAAATCCTAGATCTAATTCTGCCTACACATCCCCCCTTGTTTTGAATAAACGTTGTACAATCTGCTGGATTTCTCTGTGACTTTTTTTCATACTTGTGAATCTGTTTGGAAAGAAAAGAAAAAGGAAAGGGGAAAAGAGCCTTCTGTTTTTCATAATGTCTAA
>NW_006494614.1:34018112-34029007 GCF_000325575.1 Pteropus alecto | reverse complement strand
GAAGATAAATATTAAAATCTAAGCAAGAACAAAGCAGGCTGTTTACTGGGCAGATTTTTCAGATGTTCCCTTGAACACTTGAAAAGACAGGAGATGCTTTGATATGCAGGCTGGCTGGAATCCACAATAAAATGGGTCCCTCCAACAAGAGTGTGGGCCCAGGGGCCACGTCCACCCAGCCTACAGATCCTGATGCCTCCACCTCCTTTGGCCATGCATTCACGGGGAAGGTAAGGGAGGGAAAGCGCAGGGTTACCTGATGAAGAGACCTGAGAACGTTGAAAAGACTGACTCCATCCAGTGATCTGGAGCAAAGTGGCATTGGGAACTTTCTTCACAAATGTAGAGGTAAGGCCATGATTCAGGTAGTCTCTCTGTCCCCACAGAGACAGTCAAATCGCACCGCACGTAGGTGAGGCTGGAGGTTTCACAGCTCTCCTCCTCATGCTTCAGGTCACACAGGGAAGCCAAGGACACTGCAGGAAATAATCACCATTAGGTTAGGTAATAACCATGGAAAGAACTGAAGACCTCACATTGTTACATAAGTGAAGTTCATGTGCTGTCCTTTGACTAATAGGAAAATAATGTTCACTTTAAAAAGAAAATGTATGATGTATCCATAACACATACAGAAGAATATAAGTAATGTTTTCATAAAATATGAATCATCATAATAAGAAAAATTCATGTGACTCTACCAGCCACATAAGGTCTAAAAGAGTTGCAATACTCTCAAATCTGTATGCTCCTCATAAGTCCACCTCCTTCCTCCTCGTTCTCAGAAACAATCACTTGCATTTTTAAAATAATTTTCACTATATTAATGGCTTTCCACTCCTAAAACAAGAGATTTGGGGCTTTATTTGTTTGTGATTTTATAAAATAGAATACATGACATAATATTCTTGACCTGATTTTTTCACTCAATATTATATTTCCAAGATTCATCCATATTATCGCATGTAACTGTTGTTCGTGCATTTTCACTGCTGTTCAATACTGCATTGTATGAACATACAACAAATATTTATCTTTTCTTTAACCAGTGAACTTTTGGATACGTCCCAGTTTTTGCTACTATGAACATGCACAAAATTTTACCTAGGTTATATGCCTTAAAATTTCTTGTTTACAGGGTAGGTACAGGTTCAACTTTACAAGATAGAGCCATATTGTTTTCTAAGTGGTTGTGCCATGTTACATTCCTATCAATTATATTTATGAGTTCACATTACTCCACATAATTGTCAGCACTTGGGATTATCAGACTCTTAATTTTGGCCAATCCAGTGCATATACAGCGGCATCTCTTTGCAGCTTTAAATTGTACCTTTATCTTCACTTTTTAGATCAAACAACTTTTTATGTGTTTAGTAATAACTCATGTTTTCTCTATATGAATTTTTTTTATTTCTGTCATTTGCCCTTTTTTCTATTGGAATGTTTGTCTTTTTCTTATTGATTTGTGTTCTTTATATATTCTGGGTACTAATCCTATGGAGTTTATGTGGTTACTGATACCTTCTCCAGGTCTGTGGCTGGACATTTCATTCTCTTAATAGGATCTCTTGATTAAAAGAAGTTCTTCATTTTTGTATAATAATGACTATTATCATTTCATAAAGAAGAAAAGCAATTATTTGAAGCCCTTTGACCCTTAGGCCATTTCTTTCTGGGTCATGAGATACAACGTTAAAAGCATCAACAAGGCCGATCACCAATAACCTTTAATGAGAAGATAGACAAGTCTCTACATGATATGGTTTTGGAGAAGTTCTGTCTGAAAACTTTAATAACATAAAAAAGAAATAAGAAAAATTTTTCCCTAGCCTTCTACCTCTGCAGCTAACTTGTCCACGCAAGTACAGGACAAACTTTATTAAGAACCATGGCCTTGAACCTAAGCCCTGTCTACATCACAGTGCTGCATACAGCATGAGATAAATAAGTACATGTGAGAGGGTTTGCAGTTATTCGGTCACCCTGTTGTTGCTCTTGCATTCAAAGCACTTGACACATAGTAGGTTCCCTGTGAATGTGTTCCAAATGAATTATAGCAATTAAGATGGCTGACAAGTAAGGCTCTCATATGGATAGACAAAACATGAGAATTTTCCAGTTAGTAAGCCCTAGGGCCAATAAAAACAGTCTCAACATCTATAAAATAATGAACTCATTATGGGTGATTAGGTGGATGAAAATTGACAAGGTAGATTATGAAAAGTACCCAAGGCTGGGATCAGAATCCATGGATTTTATTCAATGTTCTGCCACTAAATAGCTATGTAACCTTAATTGCTTTAGCTTTTTATGCCTCATGGAAAAGTTAAAGTTTCCACGAAAAAGTCATGTGGTATAATTCAAGGTATAAATGCAAGATATCCAAAGATCAAAGATCTTGCTGATTTTATAAATATAAAGTATTAGGTTAACTTAATGAGACATTTTAGCAACCCACCTTGTGTAAAAGTAAAATTCTTTTTTTTTTTTTGTCAGATCCACAATTTTGGGGAAAGATAAAGTTAGATGACACTAAAAGCAGCAAAAGAACTTTTTTAGAGCTGCACATTTAACGCCCCCTACCCCACTGATGAAAAGAAAACACATTTGTACTGTGGTATTGGAACAAGCAAAACAGTAATTAAGAAAGTTTGAGTTCTAGGCCATCATCTACATCCTGGAATGTGAAACATCGCTTTCTTCATTGTGCAAAGTCAAACTAAGAAATATAACTAAAAGCAAGGGTCAGAATTCAAAGTGACCTTAGCAAATTAGAGAAGTTAACAGATATAAACAAAAGACCAAATGAAAATAGTAAGGCAGTAAACCACAGAAGAAGAAAATAAATCATATAAATATAAGATGAGGGAAGTCCAGCTGTGCACAGTCATGTTAGAAAGGAAACAACAACAAAAAAAAACACCTTGGAATAATAGTAGTAACAGATTATAAACCAGCAAGACAGCAGTGTAATTTAAAAACAAATATGAAACCAGATTATATGCAAGCATTTTATTACACTATTCAATATAACCAGAACTTGCTTACACAGAGGAGCTACCTAGTTTTGGGCTTAAAATTAGGAAAGAATGTCAGAATTCAGTGAGGGCTCAGAAGAGAAATACCAAAATGTTTACTTGTTAGAAAGTTTCAGATTTAGTAAGTTCCAGCAATTTGCATTTCTAACAGACTCTCAGCTGATGCTGCTAATAATAATAATATATTCTCAATAAGTCTCTATAATAATATCAAACCACTGCATTAGAAAGACTGAGATTATTCAGCTTTCTGAAGGGCAGCCAGCTGATTAAGGATGGAAAAAAGTGTGTATGTGTTGGGGGTGGGAGGAGGGTCCGTTAGTTAGACAAAAGGATGGATTTCTCTGAGAATGGCAACTGTGAAACACATAAGTGTTGCTGCTGTGAAATCATCATTTAAAAAAATCTTATAAAATATAACAGATTCTTAACTAAATTGGTTATATGTGA
The DNA here is from genome assembly GCF_000325575.1 of Pteropus alecto. Taxonomy (NCBI): domain Eukaryota; kingdom Metazoa; phylum Chordata; class Mammalia; order Chiroptera; family Pteropodidae; genus Pteropus; species Pteropus alecto. The sequence continues at coordinate 34,025,516 of NW_006494614.1, read as the reverse complement.
TCCTATCTGAAAGTAGGGGAATTGTTAGTAGTTTCCAATAACTTGTGAAACACACTCCCTTTGACCATTTGATGTCCATAGACCTATTTCATAGGAAAAAAATATACAATCATATACTGAAAATATTTTATTCGATTTCAGGGGGGTGATAGAATCCCCAAATATCATCCTTAATCATAAGTAAGAAACCAGTAGAATTGGTTTCTAACAGTTCCTTCTCATCTTTAGACACTATAATTAAAATACTTTTTTTAATAAAAGAGGAAAATAAGTCAAATTATTCTTTTCCCTAAAAAATGAGCTCTTGCAAAATCAATAAGTATTTGGTGACACCTAGTGGCAAAGTTAAGAGTTACAGTTTCCAACTCATTTTCCTCTTCTAAAATTCACTGAATGTTGAGAAGTCTTTTTCTAAAATTTAATCAAATCTTTTAAAATATAATATTTTTTATTATTTCTTTCCTAGGATTTATAATCCTTCCAATACCACAATTAACTGACCCTAAATTCTTGGTGATTTTTATCTTGTACTTCCAGTTAAAATTAAGCGTCTTGAAATAATACCAAGAGGCTTTAAAAAGTTCATTTAAGCAGTATATATATGAAAGCCTTTAAAAAAAAAAACTGTAGCAGCATTAGTTAGTTAAATATGAGAACCTATAAATGTGGAGTCTTGGTTTTCTAACTTCTTTATTTATTCTCTAACTTCTTTATTTATTCTTTCATTGAGCATTAATTTTGCACATACACTGTGCCAGTGCTATGCACAAGAGGTAGAGATGAAACAGACAACATCTAAAACTTGCATCTTTTACTGTATCTTAAATTTCCTATTGTGGAATTTTTTAAATTAAATTTATTGGGTTTCTCATTGTGGAATTTTAAGTGGAATTATCTTTTTTGCACAATGTTCCGCTTATATATGTGATAATAGAAAACTCAGTTTCTAGTATTTTAAAACAAGAATTGTTTCTTCTTCTCTTTCACCTCCCACTTCCTTCTTGTCTAAAACAATCCAATGTAAACTGCCACTGTAAAATTACCCATCATGGAATTTTTGTCCAAGCTCAGATGAAGTGATGCTTTGTAAATCCTTCACCCACATTCAAGTTGCAGACACATATTAGGAATATAAGTTAAAGTACTACACAGAAAGTATGTGTTCAAATGGTTTTTAAGTGCATAGGTACAAGATCTATGATTATGCAGACAAGATAATCACCTGGCTATGCTGTTCCTATGGTAATAATGGCAATTTCTTCCCTTTGATTTTTTTTTTTCTGAGCTCAATTATGGGTAATCGCCCTGTGTTGTAAAGCCCCATTATGGGACTACCAAAGCTTTGCACCTTCTTTTTTAAGAAGCTTAAAGCAGTGAGAGATGGTGGTATTTTATTGAGTAAGAGCTCAATTACCTGAGCATTAAAGAATAAGAGGACGATGTTAATGTTGACTCTTTTGTCTATAATAAGAATTCAATAACAATGCATTAGGCAACTATGCAAGAGATATCTAGCTTCATGATCTAACCCCTTCACTAGTACCTCCAGTAAGCATGTTTTCAGCAGCCCTACCCCAAAACAAGACCAAGAGATTGTTTTCTTCATGATTCCTAAAGCTGTCATTGAAATCAACATTCAAAACTCAGAATTACTTTCTCCATTACCATGACCGCAATAAAAAAAATAAGTGATAAAATTTTGTTGCAATTAATATAACGAAAGTTCTGAAACATTTTAATAGGTGGTCCTTGATTCTAACTACCATTTTAGATGGGGAGTAGAGAAATTCTTTTCCCAAAAACACATAGAAAAATTAGAAGTCAGTACAGCATTAATTAGAAAAAAGAAGTTAAGCAAAGAATATCATTTTCATATGTACTCTTAAAAATACATATGGCATTTTTACTGACCATCCAGAGGACGAACCAAGCAGCTGAAGGCAGATACTGTAGCATTAGCCAAGACTTGGCAGGGAAAACCACACACGGCGGCTGAGATGTTCCCTGGAGAAAATCCTGCTCCAAACACATGCACGATCCTTCCACCCAGGCAGCCTTTTGTTTAAAACAAAATTACAACTTTATGATCATAGAGGCAAATCTCTCTTTACTTAACTCAAAATTCAAATTCATGGTTCCTTGCTGCCCATCCTTCTTTCTATGCCCTCCAGAATCCACACAACTGGCTCTCCGTCCCTGATATCCTCAGTTTATTCTCACTAAGCTCTAGCCTCCAGAGCCAGAGTCCTTGTTTGTCAGCTCCCCATCATATTCACCAATCTATAAAAACGTAATAATTTTTATATAGAAAAGTAACGCTTATTTATAGTTCTTAATTTTTTATATGAAAACATATAAAATGAAAGTAAAAGTTTTCTTAATCACCTAACTCCCTAGAGGGAGCCATGTATAGAGTTTTTGTGAATCTTTCCAGAATTTTCTAAGTATATATATTTCTTATACAGAGATCTTTCTATACACATTCCTCTACAACTTGTTTTTTAAACATATAGCATAGACATTTTTCCAAGTATGTATACACACATTCATATGTGTGTATATATACATATACGTATATATCTAACTCATCATTTTAATAGCAACTTAGAATTTCATTATAGGATTATGCCATAATTTATTTAGCTATTTTCAGATCAATTGATACTTCCATTATTAATCAATCATCTATTGCTATAATTAATGGTACTGCAATGAACAGTACACTTATTTGAATAAAACTGTTGTAAATGCTTAGAAGTGGAATTTCTAGGTCAAAGGAAAAGTAAGTTTTTGGTTTTGATGTATATTCCCGTATTTCTCTCCAAAATAACGTTGCATCATTTTATACTCCTACCAGCACTATATGAGAGTGCCTGTCTTCAGTGGGTGGAAGTATCACAATTCTTAACAGACAACATGTTTTGCTTCAGTCTGAGAATCAAGAAAGGTAAATGTCACCGGGATCCTCAGATGTGCGGCAATGTCTAGTCCACACTGAGATATAGTTCCGGTTTCTACTGCCTTTCTATCAAGGTGGTACTAACACAACCACATGACAACATCAAGAATAACACTTTGCTTAGGGTGCCTTTTATACCCCTGCTTTCTCACCATAAAAGTCATGGAATCTTAGTAGTAAGCTGAACTAGGAAGCATCCAGCACAAACCCCTTTACCGGCAGACTAGGGACCAAAATCCCCATCCCCATAGCACTCCAACCGGCTGAAGCCAGACAGATTTGTTCTAAGAAAAGCCTTGGCCAGTGCTTCATCAGTCTAAGGCTTGGCTCGCATAATTTCCTGTATATATTCTTCATCACAATCAAATTTGAGCTATCTCAAATGTATTAAGGCTTTAAGTGAACAGAAATCGAAACCATCATTGTAAGAAAAAGCAAGGCAAATTTCAGTATATCTAAAAGGAGAAAAAAGTTCAGCCAGTGCAATCATACTATGCAATTGGCCAGTTATTGGTGGAGTGTGAATTCATCTGTGAAATATTACAAAATGATAAAAAAATCATATTTAATAAACTTAAAACAATTTAAATTGACACATAGCTCTAAAAATAGGTGAAGCCATTTATGTCCTACTTAAATGATCAAATTATGAGCTCCTATAAATGATGTTATTTAATTTAAAACACCAATTAAATTGCTTTAATGCATCCAACTAAAATACAATCATGTACTTAAAGAGTATGCACAACTTCCTTGGTAAAAAAAACAAAGTCTCTTACATGGAGCATGACGAAGACAAGTTTTAGGGGAAACTAGAACTGTAAGAGGCCAATCAGGCCTCTCTCCCTTTTTATCATTCAGATTGATGTTGACTGCCTACCACTTAGAGTAGTGAGAATAGCTGTAATCCACTAACATAAAGAAAGCCCTCTGCATCACTTGCTTGACTTACCAAAGTTCTCGGTCACTGCTGTGATAGTAATGCTCGATGTGAATGCCAGGGCAGATGAGGCCCACCCTCTTGTCCGGTCGTAACCTCTGACTTGGTACTCCCCAGCAGGGAGAAAGGGAACCACACACTGGAGAACCGTGCTGTTGCCAGAGACACCCACGCAGGGTGACATCCCAATAAAAATGTCGACGTTCACAGCTCCTGAGATATGGGCCACCACCAAAGTCAAGATGCCATCAGTGTGAGAAACAGAGAGCAATTCTGGAGTGAACGCGTTGCTATAACCAACGACTCCCATTTGATACAAAAGTCCATCTATCTCTATGTCCAAGACAACAGAGCCATGCCCTGCAGGAACAAAGCACTGAAGGAGCTCAGTACTGATGCTCACCGTCAGGCAGGCCTGCTGGCCAAGGTAGACCACCGTGCTGTTCTGTCCTCTCAGGGCTGTGCCCTCTATGGTCAAGAGGCCCCCACCATATATGCTGAAATTCTTGGGGAAATAATGAAACACCCTAGGCAAAATGTAGAAGTGTCTGGAAACATTACCAGAACAAGCATACCCATTGCTTGTATGAACTGCTGATAGGTAGTGGAGTCCTGGAGTCAAGTCGCTTATCTGGCATGCCACATGGCTTGCATTAAAGAAAGTTGCAATGCAAGGAAGATGATCATCCAAATACACCATTGGCTCATCAGCTGTGGTGCCTAATCTCTGACCTCTAATCAACACCGTAGTCAGAGACCCATTGATATCAGTGGTCAAGGCATCCACTACAGGAGTTGTCTCTTCCTTCAAAAAAAGAGTGCAGTTCCCATGACATTCACTGGGTAGGCCATTGACCAAGATGGTGATGTTCAGAGTGAAGGAAGCACCAGGCAAGGAGTCACCCACCGGTTTGATCTGACAGAGGACCATCTGGGCCCCCAAGCTCAAAATCACACAAGTAAAGGGACCCGAAAGATAAACCTGAACTGATCGCCTTCTTGAGTTGAGAGCCAAGCCCCTCACCATGAGCACTGTCCCACCACAAGCAGACCCATTTGTTGGGGAGATGGTCGTGATCCAAGGTGTCATCACCAATTGCTGGGGCGCTGCAGACATGTTAGCAAACCCCATCTGCTTCTGACGTATCCGAAGAGGGTAGACTCCTGCCTCCAAACCGTGAAGAGGAAAGGAGCAGCCAGACAGGCTCGTGTTGCCTCTGAAAGACTGTGTCTCAAGACTGCAGTTCAAGTCCCCCAGAAGAATCACTGAGTTGGAGAGGTTATTTCCTTCCACGTAGAGTCTCAGGCTGCTATTCGTGATTTCTCCTCGCACAGCAGTGACTACTGGTGTTGTGGCCACCTCATATGTGAAAGTAAAGCCCTTCCCCACCAGGCTTGGTGCAGGTCCTTGGGTGATGGACAGGTTGCCAACCCAGACCTCCACAGGGGCTGGGACAGTGAGAATATCTGCCTCAGGCGGCAGGGAAGCAGGTGAAGTCTCACACCAGATATGCGTCTCTGCTAAGTTCACAATGTTACAGGACTGATTGCCCACAAGCACCCAGACTAAACCTGGCTCTCTGCTGAATCCTATGCCTGAGATGCTGAGGATGGTTCCACCTAAAGCAGGAACATCAAAAATAAAACTTAGAAGCTGATATTCAGAACTAGGAACTCACATACCTGTGTAAGCCCCAGAGCAATTAAGTGGAGGTGGAGTAAGTATTAGTGAAATCTTAATTATTTCACCTCACCTCATCAATGTTAAATTTGTGATCATTTTGGCAGGAGTCACATGGGCTGAAATTCACATAATAGTAAAACAATATAAATTGTTATATAGAAAGGATGTTTATAATATTTAAGACAAAATTTTCAAGTATATCGATAGATCCTAGAAGACACCACTTCTATCAACTTATATAATACTGATAAATCAAATTTCTTGAAGTGTTCTTGTCATCTGCTATATTATCGGGCATGTTAGTCTATATTATTATATATGTTATTATGTAGTGAGAATACATGTATATTATACATACATATTTATAATTTATATATTAATAAAAAATCAAATTCTTTAATCTTCTTATCATCTGCCATATTATCTGATGTATTATTTTATATTCATATATTATCATGTGGACTTTATATTTTGTTCTGTATATTCAACTGACACTGTAATGAAAAATCAAATTTGCTGGTCTTCTCTTTATCTTTTAGATTATTCTATACAATATTCCAATATTCCACATGTTATGTAGTTGTAGATATATATATATACATATATATGTAATATATCAAGAGCCAATGAAATACTGACATGCTTGTGAATTAACTGCTATATACACAGACTTTGTCTTGCGCTGTAGTGCAGGGACAATAAAACTCATGTTCAGGATGGGTTGGAGCAACATATCCATCATTTCCAAATCTGTGGTATAGCCAAGTATCTTGAAAAAAGAATTTTACTATACTCGAAAATGATAACATGCTATTTCATACACTATCATAATGATTATTCATTTACAAATACATAGCTTTCCATTTTTTCTGAAAATGCATAGTTTTTTAGATTTCTCGATTTGCCTTGTTCTTACATCTCCCATATTGGCATTTGTGTTTCTAACCACTTCTGGGTCCTTCATCTACATCCCTAGAGGAAAGTGAGGACACCAAACCACATCCCTCCTCTCCTTGCACATGCAGTATCTAAAAGGCTAACTAAGGAAGCTCTTCCCTTATTTTTCTGATATCCACTCAAGATGTGGTACCCATTATATGTTTCAGCCTCTTTCTATTAGAAAAAGAAAAAAAAAGGTATATCTCCTTTTCATAAAAATTTTTGAGTTTCCTGAGCTTACTGAGCTAAGGAATTCCCAAGTTTTCATACCCTTCAAAGTGTACCACCCAGTTCCTGGAGCACAAGGAAACTTCTCTCTCTGCTGCCCATCTCTGATCTCACTGGTTAATTAATTCAGGAACAAAATCTGAATATTCAGTGAATAGACTTACTGTATAACTGGTATCAGTCACATCAGAGCCACTTACCCAGAAGGGACCCACAGCAAGGCTCGATGCTGAAAACTTCAGTGATGTACTGGATGTGCAAATCAACCCTATAGAAAATGAGGAGATTGCTATGAAATAACTGAGAGAGTTAGAGAAAGAGAAAGGAAGGAATAAGACAGAAGAGATGTATGTATTTTGGGGAGAATAAGAGAGCAGTGATGGAAAACAAGTGTGAATACACTGCCTACCAGAGAAGAAACAAAATGGTGGGCAAAAGGTATTGTGTGGGACATTTTCCTGGGCCAGTATCATGTGGTGACATCAGTCTCATACAATTTAGCTAACTTTCTGGAATGAGGAGATGGAACTTCTGAAGAAATACTGGGCAAAGGGACTTCAGGGCAAAGAGGATAAGATGCCTTGTGCAATAATTGTAAGCCATTTATTCAAAGCCCAAGACACAATCTTATTAAAGGTCTTATTTAATTATAGA
>NW_006494614.1:34005713-34017993 GCF_000325575.1 Pteropus alecto | reverse complement strand
CCGGAAAGTTCTCCATTCACCAACTAGTTAAGCCAAAAATTTCTCCTGAATTTGTCTTGAGAGTGAACTATCTTATAGGGTCTCTAAGATTTGTTCAAATTTTATGATTTTCATGTTCATCCCCTAACTTCAGAAGAAGAAAAAATAAAGACCTAACTCAAAACTAGCATTCCTCCACTGAATCACTAGACCATCAAACAGACCTAAAACTAATGGCAAGTGTCCACCTCACCCTGCTGAGTAAATGTCGACCCCATTGATGGAGACTGAGATTCTGTGGAGGCCAGCTGGCAGTGGGGGCAGCACCACCTCCAGACCCTGAGCAGTCTTTGCATGAACCCAAGCCAAGGTATCCTTGATATAGACTTCCACATCCAAATTTGTGTAATCCACCAGCAACGCCATTCCAATGAAAAGGATCTCACCTCCTGTGTTAAAAAGAATTTGTTAGCCTCTGTGAAATTGGTTTGTGGCCTCAATCACCTATTCAATCTAAAACTTGTACTATTAATATTAGGGTATTATATGCATAATACCCTAATTAAGAGTTTTAATGCCAATCTAATGTTTTTTCATGAAACTTCTAACAATTCTTTTAGTAGAGCTATAACCAATAATCTCAAGAGCATAAAAAGCAAATTTGTCAAGACAATTGTACTCAAGAGGCACACTAAATTATTTTCATGCAAAGGCAAATTGAGACGTAGTCTGAAGAGCTGATGGTCTTCATAACCAACAAATAGTACTCCATGTCCCTTTTTTAACTTCCACTTTTCTACCGATAGAAGTGTAAAGTTTTATCTTCAATGTGCAGTGAACCCCATAATAATGCCATATACGAGTATAGTACTTCACAGTTTACAGAGTACTTTCACATATGCGATCTCATTTGATTGTCACACTATGCTGTTGACATTTATAGGGCAATTAGTAGGACTGACACTTAGCTTTGGAGAAAACTAAGATTTAGCAGCCAAGGTCTCATAGCTAATTAATAAAAATATCAAGGAATGAGACCGGTTTTCTCTTATCTTTCAATACCTTTTTGGTTTAATTAGAAATCCTACTACAATGCCATGTATATTATGGACATGCTAATTCAATTCCTTTTACCTCAAATATTATTGAGTAGCAAGAGTAAGCGATATGTCATGAGGGGCACAAAAATAAGTTAAACACAAACTAAGCCCACAAAGAGACCTCAAAGGTGATAAAATAGGTACAAAAATAGCTTCAGTTAGAAGACATGCCATAATAGAGGTGAAAATTAAGCAATGGACTTGTTCAAGTCAGGGCATCATTCAAAATATCAAGAAAGTCCTTATGGGCAAGATGGTGCTTGAAGTTTTATTTGAAAGCAAAATTCTAAGAGGAAGTAATAGAGAAGAAGAGATTTACAGTTCTATTCTAAAAACTTCACAGTTTTACACAAAGCCTTTCATAGCACTTTCTCATTTCATCATTCGGCAGCTTGGAGAGAAAGAAAGAGAATTGGATGACTTTCTGGAAGAGCAGATACATGTATATACAGTAGGGACTCTATAGGAGTAGGCCAAGTTGATGATGGTTCTATGGCTGAAGACTAAGAAATCCAATCCTCTAGTGTCTTTACTTAGTTTAGTGGACAGTGGAGATCTCCAAAGTTTTTTAAGTAAGAAAATAATATTATTGAAGCTATTTTTCCAATCTATGAGATCAATTAAAGAGATAGGGAAGAGAAATTCACTCTGCAGACAACTGGAGTCTTAACAAGAGCCAGAAATCAAGTGTGCAACGGCAGAAGTGGAAATAAACATACTTACCTTTCCTGAATTTTGGTGTGTCCATAGAGACACAGCTTTGGCTAAAGCACCTCTAAAATGTGTTTAGCTGCTAATGTTTAAGAACTGCTACAGGGCTGGCATCTAGAGAACACTATAGATAATGAGATCAGGAGGAAAAGAGGTCTCTTGAAAGAGAAGTGTCAAAGAAGAGGGTTTGTGGTGTGTTGAGAAGACTGAATCTACTTTTAAATCCTTACTCTGCCATTTTACCACCTGAAAAAATGTGTGACTGTGTGACTCGCTTTAGGCCTTCAAAGCCTTGAGTTTTTCATCAGTAACATGGTAACAGAGCCCACCTCATGTGGCTTGTCATAGGATTAAGTTAGACATCCTAGGACAGCCTCTGGTATAGTACAGTATTTAAAAGCTCTCAATTAACTTCATTTTCTTCCTTGATCCACATCCTCTTTGCTCCTTCATGTCTTCCCAACTTTGTTTCTACTGTGAAGTCTGAAGCCTCAGTGTGGTGAGTTCAAGGAATTTCAGGCTTGAGCAAGGAAAAAGACATGACCATGAGGTGACAGAAGTGCAAAAAATGAGCTTTATATGCGTGGTATTTGACAGGTTCACAGAGGTACAGAAACCTCACAGCATGAGACCTCCCCCAGAGGCAACAATAGGAGACTACCACCCAGAAGGAGAGGAAAGCAAAGAAACTTCTCGGGGAGAGGGTGTTGGTATCTAGATGATGTCACTCAGCAGCCCAGTGGCAGTCTTTGGGTCAGAGAGCTCTGAAGGGCAGCAGTGGATTAGAGTCCTTTGTAGCCCCCAGGTTTATCTTATCTATGTCTAGCAGATGTTGGGTGCAGTTTTGCAGGGTATGCAAAGCAGGCAGGCTCTAAAAGGCTAAAAATCTGCTGTGGGAGACTATATTTAAAATAATTGAGTATGTAAAAATTTGAATTTGACATTGGCAGGCTTTTGAGCTAATGGCTCCCAGCCTGCTGTGAAAAAGTAAACAACATTGGGCCAATATACAGAGGCCATCTTTAGCTCATTAATATCACACAGTATGTGGCAGAATAATGGCATTCACTTCAACAAAGCATTATTGAGTCCTTTCTCCATGTTAGCTAGGCGCTTTACATATTTTATCTCCAATTTTCACAATAACCTTTAAAGAATTATTCTCATATAACAATTAAAGGAACCAAAGATAAAAGAAGTTAAATATCTTGCCCAAGGAGTGGATGAGCTTGGATTCACTCAGATCCAGCGCTGCCTGAGTGCAAAAACTACACTAATGGTCCCGCACATTACATCCTTCCTCCCTTATCCCCCTGCCTCTTCTCCTCTCTCTCTTTGATTTCATCTCGACTTTACTGTCACCATCAGCATAATCATCTCCTGGATGGAGATGTGCCACAATCTAACTTTCAAAAGCAACTTTCCCAATAGGCTACCACCCTTTGTGGATTTTATAACATGTTCTTTATTCTGCCTGTAGAAAGATTTAAATGCAAGTGTAAGTTCTGCAAATAATGCATCATGTTGTATATATCAATAACATGAACTCCTTGGGCTCTTGGTCAATTGTCAAGCTAATCCTAGATGCCTTTGAGGCACTGATGCAATATATTTATTCTTTTCATTATAGGTAGGAAATTTTATTAAAAGCCAAAATCACTGAAATCTGAATAGAACACGGAGCTCCCTCCTCCCTTTTCTACTTCGTTGGGAAGAATCTATACCACTAAGGAATTTTACACACTTCGGTTGCCTAAGGCAGCAAATTCTTCTTCTGCACTATCTGAACTGAATAATATTGAGAAGCTAAAGGACACTTCCCTTTATTTATGTACTCTTGAGCAATGGAAAATGAAAATAGTACCAGAAAAATTGAGTCCAGGCTTTTTGGGGGAGAAATTTGAAGGTCATTTGTAATAAACCCTTAGATATGGCTGCCACAAACTCTCTGTTATCTGGCGTTCGGTTAACCAGAAAGGTGTATTACTTGATACTTTTCCAAGTCTGTATTGTCTGACATTATAACAAATTTTATAATTCCATTCTGTCATGTCACCTGAATTATCAAAGAAAGTTTTAATTGTTTTCTGTAGTTGAGTGCTAAAAATTTTATTCTTTTTATACAAAGCATGTCTCAAGGAACAAGAATTCTTGGCTAATAAGAACATCTTATTGTCTAATCATATGAAATAACTACTACAATAGAACATGATGCCAAAAACAGTATGTTATAGTCAACTATAAGTGGCTAACTGCTTGAAATCTGCAACCAGACTGCTTGGTTGAAATCCCAGCTCTGTTACTTACTAAAGGTAACATCTCAGGCAAGTTACTTATTCTCTCTGTTCTTTAGTTTCTTTACCAGTAAACTGAGGCTAATAATTGCATAAATTAGTCACCAGAATTAAAGTCTATTATATGTCGATGCTACTATTGACACATAGTAAGTGCTCAATAAATGTTGTCGAATTGTTATCCTTGAATTATATTGTCATCTTCCTGATGGAAATGGTCCCAATTTTACAGAGGGAGAATAGATATTAGGAGATTAATTCAATGATGAGAATACAAGTCTCTTGGTTTTCAGAAAAGTAACTTCCATCCAAAATATAACACTATCTTTAATAGAATGTATAATCTACTGTTTTTCTTTTTTATAAGATCAATGGTCTAAAAATAAAAAGATTCTGTAATATCATGTGTTTTACCAGCTATGTTGCTTCTGTTTCTGCTCAGAGACATGATCACTGGATTTAAAGAGGAGACATATGTGAATGCCATGGGAAGAACTGCAGAATGGTCCCCTCTAATCACAGTCACATTCACAATTGGTCCATCTTTCCCCTGAAAAATCAATTTTTAAAATCAAACCACTATAAATAAGACTGGCTTGAGTGAAGTTCATATAGAATTAGTTTAAAAGATTAATTTTTAAAAACTTGTTTCTAAAGAATATATTTGTTACTTTCAAGTCTCTTTATCTCTCTCTCTCTCTCTCTCTCTCTCTCTCTCTCTCACACACACACACACACACACACACATCCCACACCACACATGCACAGTGACAAGTGCTTAGAATAGTCAAGTGCAGCATCCAACAGATTAAAGAGTAAATAAGAATAATTCTCAATTATCAGACCAACTGGTTCTGTAAATAAAAGCAATTTCAAATAAACATCTATACCTAGCTAAACTAACCATCAAGTGTGAGAATACTTTCAGATATGTAAGTACTCGGAAAACTTCCCTCCCACATATTCTTTCTTAAGATGTTTCTCAAGGCTGTGATCTCAAAAAAATAAACAATAGCCCAAAAAGAGGAAGATATATACTCCAAGAAAAAATGACTCCATAGAGGAGAGCAATCCATGGAAGTGCTAGGATGAAATCTGTAGTAGAATAAACCTAAAAAACACCAAGTTTGATTGAAGCATCAAGGGAAATGAGTAACTGACATGATGAATTTTTTTTCTTAAGATGGAGGACTTTTTATTATAAAGAAGACATGTTAAGAAAAAATTTGAAACTAAGAAAAAGAAGTTATGAAAGAAAAAAATATATTCCCTGATTCTGCCAGCATCATTTGAAAATAAACATTCAAAATAATTAAAAGTGCTTATTTCAGAAAGGAGGACTTAAAGAAGAGGGGAAATGGGTAAAAGAGCATGCTTGTTCAACTATTTTCCTTTTAACATTTGCCTGTATTACTCTGACCAAAATTAAAAGCTTTTTTTAGTGTTTATTCTCTCTAGTATAAGAAATCCAAAAAGCACAAATCTTACCCATTAAAATGTAAATATATATTAAAGTGATAATACCCAGTGTTGACCAAAGCACAAGAAATTATATACTCATATAGTAATAGTGGGGAAAAAAATTAAAAAGGAATATTAGACAACTGGATACTACATATCATGAAAAAAGTTAATATGCCCAAAAATATAGTTATTGGGATGAAAGCTCTGTTGTTTAAAATAGGAAATTTTGGAAATTATCTTAATGTTTAATAATAGGGAATAGTTTTTAAAATTACAATACAACCATATATTGGAATTGCATGCAATTTCTAATATTTGAGTAACTGGATAGATAAAATGATTAATGATCAGAGATTAAAGATTATTTTGAATTCTCTCTTCCAGAGATCTTAATTCGTTCAGTAAACAGCCATATTTTGGGGTCATGGATATGCTAGGAATGTTGATAACACTGAAATCAACTCTGAATAAAAAGTTCAACCTCAGCTGTGATGATAACTCTCACCAACAGCACCAAGAAAGGTCCTTGACTCAAATCTCTTATAGACTATGAAATGCTACCAACTGAAGGAGAAAAAAGGAATGGCTAAGGGAATTGTTTTTAAGGAAAAAAGAAAGCAGTAAGATTAACTAAGAAGATATTTTATAGGAACTGGACATTCTAGAAGTACCTGAGTTCCACCATTCACATCCATGGCAGGAAACAAAATTACTTCATGAAAACTAGGTTATTTGTTGTTTGCTTAAGAGAGAAGTAAAATTACAAGATGTCTAAGTTTTGCAAAACAATACCTAGAATGTGCACTAAATAAATTTATTTATTATGTGGCACTAATACTCATTGAGCATGTGGACTGGGACAGCCTTCTTCGTTTTCTTTTAAAGAAAATTAACTGATGTTAGTTATAAGCCCCATTAGTAGAATCAGCTTCCCTCATCATAGCAGGACAGGCAATATAAACAATATAAGCATACTCTCATGATGAAAAGGTCGTGTCAATTAATTTAGTTCTAAAAAATGATTTCCTGACAACTTTATACTACATATTAATAATGGTCACCCACCCAGAAAGAACGAGATACCAAAAGATTCCACTTACCCTGGGCGGAACTCGGCACCGAATTCTTTGTGAATTGCTTGTAGTTATGTTGATGGCACAAGACTGAGATCCAAATAACACCAGGCTGATATCTTCCAAACTAGAGCCTCGGATTGTGGCCCAGAGCCCTCCTGTAATGAAAACAGCATTTCGGGTGGGATATACAGCCATATGGACAGACAAAAACTAATTTTCCACAAGAGATATAAAATAAAATTAAAATGTGAAGCTCCTTAGTCAAAACACAAGGCATGCTCAAACTGCAGAAAAAGTCTAACGTTAAATAAACTACCATTCGGAGAGAAAGAAAATGTGACTAGAGGGCAGAGAGAAGAAGTAATACATCCTGGAGATATTTAAGAATAAATCATAGAGACACAGTACTCCCACAGGTCAGGGAAGTAAAGTAGAGGGTCTCTGAAAACTCTTCCTGCTCTAGATTTTTAAATATCATCCCTGCCTTTCCTATAAAATTTTTTTTTCCTGATGAATTAAGTATAAGAGAGTATGATGATAGAAAAAGCAGTGGACCTGGAGTCAGGGCTGCAGATTGTTCTGCCACTTAAAGCAGATCATTTGTAGTGTTGCTCTTGAGTTCATTGGTTCTACATTCCTCAACTTGCAATAATAGCCTTAGCCCTTCCAGCTTTGTGATTTCATACCACATATATTAGGTTCTGGTCTTCATGATGATATAAAAGTAACTGACATCAAAACCTACTATCTTCAGGATTTCTCTGCCCTACCACTGAAGAACAATCACAGAAACCCCTACCCCTTCACTGCAGATATCAGTAGGAGAGGCATGGCACCATTCATACTTACATCATGGCATACTTTCCCATTTGAAGAAGAAGCCCTTAATCTAATGAATAGAAATTCTACTTATGATTAATGAGGGCAATGATTCTGGTCTTCTATCTCCCCAGAAGGGTGTATAAGACAAGCAGTGAGGCCACCAAACAAATATATGTATCCCTTGAGAGTGGGAAGATTATCTTCGCAAAGCATGTCAGGATGAGAAACAGAAACTTACACAACTCGATGAAAATCTTTCAGAAGAATATGACTGGGTGAAACAATACCCCGAAATTAAATATATAAACTTTCCCTAAAAAGTCAGGGCAAGACTACAATAGACTTCAAAGTTAGAGAACAAAATTTAAGGGAAAAAATTTTAAATAACATCATAAGAGATAAAATATCTGAAAACCTTGATAAGAAAATTCAAAATAATAAAGAAATTTGAAGAAAATATTGAAATGCTACTGAGGAACATAACAGATGGATTAAAACTTAAATAAGAAAACTAAAATAAATACATTGAAAGGGTGAACATCAGAATGATTGCATATCTTTCTAAATTAAACCAAAGCATTAATGCAATCCCAATAAAAATACAAACAGAATTTTCTATTTAAATTAGAAAAGATAATTTTAAAATTCAATAAAAAATAAAAAATAGCCAGAATGTAAAACCTCAAAAATAAGAATAAAGGGGTCTTCTGCCAGACATTAAAATGTCTTATAAAACAACTATAATTAAAATGTAACAATAAAGCCTGAACAGCTAGATAGATCAATGGAACACAATAGGAAGTTCAAAAATAAACCCAGAAAAGTATGGAACTATAGGAAATGATAAATATGCATTTCACATAAGTGCAAATAGATGGATTATTTACTTAGTAAATGAAATAATTGAATAGTATTGAAAAAATTAAATCTGAATTCCTACCTCACATCCCCACTAAAATAAATTCCAGATTGATCAAATATTTAATGATAAAAAATAAAGCATTAAAAAAACTAGGAAAAAATTGCAGAATTTTTATTTTTATATAATTTCAGAGAAGGAAAGCCCATTCTAAGTATTCCACAGACCCTGAAACCATTAAAAAAATTTAATATATTCACTACATAAAAAGTTAAAATATTTATGGTTTACAAAAATAGAACACATAGAAACAAAGAATAAAAATAAAGGGCTAATATCCTGATAATATACAAAAACTCTTAAAAATCAATGAGAAAGAACAATAACCCAATTGAAAAAAAGAGAGCTAAGAATAGACAGTTCACTGAAGAGAAAATATGTCTCTTAAACATGTGAAGAGGTATTCAATTTCTTTCTTAATAAAATAAATGCAAAGTAGAATACAATGAAATGTTATTTTTCTTCTATAAGATTGACCAATATCAAAAAGTTTGGTAACATACTGTGTTCATAAGATATGGCAAATACATACTCATATACATTGCTGTATAGAGAATAAATTATACAACCTCTAAAGAAAATGCTTTGGTAATTTCAAAATGTTAAATGTACACGGCCTCTTGACCTAAGAATTCTACTTCTAAGAAATTATACTACTAATAGTTTCGCATATATACAAAATGGAACAATTGCATATACATATGCAAAAGAATGAAACTAAATCATGTTTGGTGTTAAATCATGTCCCCTTAAAATTCATATGTTAAAGTGCTATCTACCAGCACCTCAGAATATGAACTTATGTGGAAATAGGGTCATTGCAGATTTGATTACTCAATACAGGATGAGGTCATACTGTAGTAGAGTGGGCCCCTAATTCAATATGACTGGCAGTCTTATAAAAAGGAAAAATTTAGGCACAGGTAAGACGCAGTGAGAACGCCATATGAAAATGAAGGCAGGGATCAGGTGATGCCAAAGCCAAGGAATGCCAAAGATTGTGAGTAAACCACTAGAGCCTAGGGAATAGGCATGAAACAGTTTTTTCCTCACAGGCTGATTCAGAAGGAATCAACTCTGCTGACAGCTTGAACTTTGACTTCTACCCTCCAGAACTGTGAGACAATAAATTTCTGCTGTTTAAACTACCCAGTTTGTGGTACCTAGATAAGCATCTCTAGACAATACAGACCCTTACCTCACACCTTATGTAAAAATTAACTCCAAATGTATCTGATCCCTAAACACAAGAGCTAAAACTATAAACTCTTAGGAAAAAACATACACATACATCTTAGTGATGTTGGATTAGGCAATTGTTTCTTAGATAAGACACCAAAGCACAAGCAACAAAGAACAATTAAAAAAAAGATAAACTGGACTTCGCCAAAATTAAAAACCTGTGTTTCAAATACTACTATCAAGAATATAAAAACACAACTCACAGATGAAAGAAAATACAGGCAAATCATATATCTGATAAGAGACTCATCCAGAACATACAAAGAACTGTTACAACTCAACAATAAGGGAACAAATAACTCAATTTTTTAAATGGGCAAAGGATTTGGATAGGCGTTTCTTCAAAGAAGGTATACAAATGGCCATTTGTGACCTCCTTTGTGTTCTTGGAACAAGCCACGCTCATTTTGCCTAAGACTTTATCATATAATATTCCCCCTACCTAGAACTCCCTTATTCAACATTTCCCCAGACTCATTCCTTCACTTCATCCATGTCTTCATTCTCTAATGCCATTTATGTCGTTTCTCCAATGCCAACGGCCATCCTACTACAACCACTACTCCCTCCATCACTCTTCCCCTGCTTGATTTTTCTCTTACACATTAACCATCACCTCTATGAGAGCAGAAATTTTGTTTTAATTCACTGTCTCCCCAGTATTAATAGTGTCTGGTATCTAATAAGAGCTAAATAAATTGTTATCATTATTGTCGTTGATGTTAATAACTAAAAGTTGCAGAAGTGATGACACTGGATCAGATGGCTTCATAGGTGAATTTTATCAAACATTCAAAGAAGAATTAATACCTATTCATCTCAAACTATTCCAAAAACTATTCCAAAAAAGAGGAGAGAAGATTCACAAGCTCATTTTATGACACCACCATTACCCTGATTTCAAAACCAAAGACATAATAGGCCAATATCCCTGATTAACATAGATGCAAAAATCTTCAACAAAACATTAGCATACCTAATTCAGCAATACATTAAAAAGAGCATACACCATGATCAAGTGGGATTTATTCCTAAGATACAAGATTGGTTTAATATCCACAAATCAATTAATATGAAGGATAGAAATCATAATCATATCAATAGAAAAAGCACTTGACAAAATCCAGCATCCATTATAATAAAAACTTTCAGCAAAGTGGGAATAGAGGGAACATATCTCAAGATAATAAAAGCTACATATGACAAACCCATAGCTAACATCATACTCAATGGTGAAAAGCTAAAAGCATTCTCAGTATGATTAGGAACAAAACAAGAAGGTCCATTTTTACCACTTCTATTCAATATAGCATTGGATAAGAAATATAGCATCAGACAAGAAAAAGAAATAAAAGACATCCAAATTGGAAAGGAAAAAATAAAACCATCATTATTTGCAGATGACATGATGCTATATAGAAAGAACCCTAAGGATTCCACCAAAAAAAAAATATTAGAACTGATAAATGAATTTGGTAAAGTAGCAGGATGTAAAAATTAATATTCGGAAACCAATTGCATTTCTATCCCCCAATTACAAATTATCAGAAAGAGAAATTAAGAAAACAATGCCATTTATGATTGCATCAAAATAAATAAATAAAATACCTAAATTTAAACAAAGAGGTAAAAGATTTGTACTTGAAGAATTATTAGACATTGAAGAAAGAAACTGAAGAAGATACAAATAAATGGAAGCATATACCATGCTCATAAATAGGAAGAATTAACATCATTAAAACGCCCATACTACTCAAAGCAATCTATAAATTCCTGTCAAATTATCAATGACATTTTTCATAGAATTTGAACAAATAATCCAAAAATTTATATGGATCCACAAAGGACCCTGAATAGCCACAGCAGTCTTGAGAAAGAACAAAGTTAAAGGTATCACAATACCTGATATCAAACTATACAACAAGGTTATAGTAATAAAAACAGCATGGTTAACAGCAAATACTGGATCTTTATAATATATCCAAATATGCAAAATAGCAAAATACTGGATAAAACAGACACATAGGTCAATGGAACAGAATAGAGAGCCCAATAATAAACCCATGCCTAAATGGTCAATTAATCTATGACAAAGGAGGAAAGAATATACAATGGGGTAAAGACAGTCTATTCAATAAATGATGCTGGGAAAACTGGGTAGTTTCCCAGTATATGCAAAAAAAATATATGAAACCCCTTCCTACACCATAAACAAAAATAAACTCAAAATGGATTAAAGACTTAAATGTAAGGCCTGAAACCATAAAACCCCTAAAAGAAAACTTGTTGACATTGCTCTTAGTAATATTTTTTCTGTTATGCCACCTCAGGCAAGAGAAACAAAAGAAAAAATAAAGAAATGGGACTACATCACACTAAAAAAGGCTTTGCAGAGCAAAAGAAACCATCAACAAAACAGAAAGACAACCTACTTAATGGGAGAAGGTATTTGCCAATATTACATTCAATAAGGGGTTAATATCCAAAATTTATAAAGAATGCACACAGCTTAACACCAAAAAAAACCCAACAATTCAAATAAAAAATGGGCAGAGGACTTGAACAGACATTTTCCCAAAGAGGACATACAGATGTCCAATAGATATTTGAAAAGATGCTCGACATCACTAATCATCAGAGAAATGCAAATTAAAACCACAATGAAATATCGCC
>NW_006494614.1:33987642-34005233 GCF_000325575.1 Pteropus alecto | reverse complement strand
TTTATGCACCCTTATGTTCACTGCAGCACTATTTACAATAGCCAAGATATGGAAGCAACCTAAATGCCCATCAATAGGCGACTGGATAAAGATGATGTAGTACATATATACAATGGAATATTACTCAGCCATAAAAAAAAAAGGAGTCTTACCATTTGCAACAGCATTGATAGATCTCCAGGGTATTATGCTAAGTGAAATAAATCAGACAGGGAAAGACAAATACCATATGATCTCACTTATATGTGAAATCTAAAGAACAAAATAAACAAACAAAACAGAAACAGACCAATAGGCACAGGGGTAAAGCTGATGGTTTCCAGATGGGAGGAGGGTTGTGGAGTGAGATGAAAAAAGAGGAAGGGATTAAAAAGTACAAACTGGTAGTTACAAAATAGTCATGGAGAAGTGAAGTACAACATAGAGGAGATAGTCAATAATATACTAACAACCATGTTACTAGACTCATGAGGGGATCACATTGTAAATTGTATAAATGTATAACCACTACGCTGTACACTTGAAACTAATAAAAAATAATACTGAATGTCAACTGTAATTGAAAAATCAAAAAAGGGGAGATGAAGGAGAATAAAAGGTTCAAAATTCCAGGTATAAAACAAACAAATAAGTCATGGGGATGCAGTGTACCACATAGGGAATATAGTCAATAGTGTTGTAATAGCATTGTACAGTGTCAGATGGTCACTGGACTTATCATGGTAATCACTTCTTTAGTTTATATAAATGTTGAACAACTATGGTGTATACCTGAAACTAATACAATATTGTATGTTAGCTATATTTTAATAAAAATCTTTAAATAATAAAAGTTTGTTGTAAGCTACAGGTCTTTGGGCCAACATTAAAAACAATGACAAAATCCAAGGCATTAAGGAAAGAAGTTTTATGTTCTAAAAAAATCATACATGAATGTATATAAGCATGAGTATTCCTGAGATTCTTGAAATCTGGCTGGGTTGTTTTTAACTCGTCGTGTCCCTCAGAAATCATGGAGAGATCCTTGATTTCCATGGCACTAAAATCCAATTCATGGGGCTGACATTATCAAGACCCACTGCTTGCCCACTCTACACCACACTACTCAAATGGTAGTTGGCTTTGCATACTAGCCAAGTATCCAAGTGTATGTCAGTTTACAAACATTTGTGAATACCCACTGAATGCAAAGCTTCTAGTAGGCAAGGCTTGTATGCAACATATGCAAATGTTTTTCCTTTTCAAGGGGCTCTCACCTTTTGGCTTGTTTTAACTTTGAACAAAACTAAGAGGCCTGTAAATTAAGCCTCATTAGGCCCACTGTATAGCTAAGACAGCATGGCATGGCAGAAGCAGCAGGAGCCTTGGCATCCAACAATTCCTTTGCATTCTAGCTCCACCTCTTTCCATTGGAAAGCCTTGAGCAAATCAGTGTTCTCTTAGAACACTGCAGATAATAATTTCATCTTTTAGGTAGCTGTATGCATTTAGGATCTGTGACTACCTAGAAAAGATATTCAATAAGTGACACTATGCCTATCATCATTATTAGGAAACCAAGTCCCACTTCTAAGGTCACACATCTGATTTGGGCAGGATAAAAACCCAAATACATATGTCCAAATGCCCAATCTAGTGTAGTGTTCACTAGGCTAAATTGTTCCAGTGACTCAGTGACGAACCCAATTATGCCAATACTATCAGCCAAACTATGACAAGTGAGTTCTTTTAAGGGCTCAAATGTCTGTTGCTCATTAGAAGAAATGCTGATGACAGAAAAAAAGCTGTGAGTCATAGTAGATACAGAATTTAGGAGGTGGCAGGACTAGATTCCTGCATATCAGCAAGAATGCTACCTTTAGAGGGTTAGATGCAATGTAGGGTCCTCCCCAGATTACCAGTCTCTGCAGCTCTCGAAGGGTCCACTGCATCCAGTCTGGGTTCTACATTTAGGAAGAGGCCTTCTCCACTGGCATTGATGGCACGACCAAAGGGTCTCACAAACATTGACATCCGATGCACTCCAACAGGTAGCAGGTTTGTCTGACAGACCACATTTGTTTGATTTGAAAAAATAACTTTGCAATTTGATTTGTTCACAGTAATCTGAAAGGCCTGGGAGTCACCAGAGAAACTAGTTCCAGTAATATAAACCAGTAGATTGATGTCACCATCTTAAAGGAGGAAAGAAATATAAAGAGCAAAATCGTCTCTCAGTGACATCACTCCACTTAAGAGAACTCTTAACATCAAATGTTTATTCCCTCCCCAAACTGAAGGAGTTCAATGCTGACTCAAATATTGGACATTTGCATTTATTATTATAGCATATAGCTCCCATCTTAAATTTTCTCAAACTAGTAATGAGCAGTCACTAGTAAATAAAAATGGTGTGGGGGCGAGCAAAATAAAGAATATTTTAAAACCAGAGACCAAGAGAATAAAACATTTTAAGTCATCAATAATCTACTTGTCTCCATTTGAAATCATGACCACATCATTTAGATTGGCTGAAAAATATACTTTTACTGCATCGCTCAATACCCATCCCAGGAACTGATGCACCTTCTGTCCACCTATTACCAGGTAATGGCCTCTAATCACCCTGAGTCTAAAGTTTATGACCATCTCAATGCCCCGTCACAAATCATACCAAGTGAATACCACAGAGAGTGGACCCAGGGAGTTGATCCTTCGAGGTACTGGAAAGAACAGGAACCTGAGCAGTAAGCTGGTATGTCATTCACTCGTACAACCACCTAAAAAAAAAAGCCAAAGAATTAAAAGCAAATGTATGCATTTCATTCACTCAAGAGTATTCATAAAATGCTTGTGAAATTTGCCCAAATTAAAAGGTGTTAATGATTTATTCATTTTCTTTCTTCTATTTCCCGGTAATAAGCCCTAAATTATAATGAATGGCTCAAAACATGTTAGGCTTTCTTAGAATGATGGTAGGCATGATAAACCTAACATTTCTATAAATACATATGCTAAATCTTGAATAAATGTCTTCTCTGTCAGATAAAACTAAATTAAATAAAATTCAAACTGCATGAGGACTTTTTATCACTGTATTCTCAACTGGGTACCTACTTCCTGTGAAAAGCTCTTTCTTTGCTGGTAAATGCCAATAAAGTAAGCGCCTTCCTTTCATCATTATTACATGGATATATAACTGAACATTAGAGTATTTGGACACTTGGTTTGGGGTCTTTTTTTGTCCTAGAATGGTACATCCCCAAGAAAAAACTACAGTTGACCCTTGAACAAGATGAGTTTGAACCACGCAGGTCCACTTATATCTGGATTTTTTTTCAATAAATACTGTAAATGTATTTTTTCTTCCTTATAATTTCATTAATCATAGTTTATTTTCTCTAGCTTACTTTATTGTAATAATACAGTTTATAATATATATAACATACAAAATATGTGTTATTTGACTGTTTATGTCATCGGTAAGGCTTCTAGTCAACAGTAGGCTACTAGCAGTTAAAGATTTAGTAGTTACACACAAATTTTCAACTGTGAGGGCAGTCAGTGCTCTTAACCCTCATGTCATTCAAAGGTCAGCTATATGTCTTTCCCTCTCATTGGAACTAATGTTAATCTAATAGAACTTTACAATACTTGGAAATGAGAAAGTGAAAAGATATGACTCATTTGACTCTCTATATATGGATTAAAAGTACACACACTATATTCATGATAGTGTTTGCTTATGAAGGAAAGGGGTATAGGAATTGCATGAAGGCATAGGTGATAAAAAATACTTTGATATTATCTACAACTTTTTTTGATTCATAAAGACAAAAATATAAAAGAAATATATCAAAATGTCAACAATTGTTAATCCTGATACCCTGTATAGGTACTCTGGTGTTGGTTATATTATTATTTATAGTTTTATATTTTAAATTTTTCTCAAATTAAAAGCAGATGAATTATAACAGGCACGTGGGCAAACAGAAAAGAGAAAAGGACATTTTTTAAAAAGGAACCTAAAAGCAGCAAATGAACAGGACAAACAGAGGCTCATAGACATAAACAATAGATTAGTGGTTACCAGAGGGGGAGGGGGAAGTAGATGGGGTAAAGGAACCTAAAAGCAGCAAATGAACAGGACAAACAGAGGCTCATAGACATAAACAATAGATTAGTGGTTACCAGAGGGGGAGGGGGAAGTAGATGG
Source organism: Pteropus alecto (assembly GCF_000325575.1). Lineage (NCBI taxonomy): Eukaryota > Metazoa > Chordata > Mammalia > Chiroptera > Pteropodidae > Pteropus > Pteropus alecto. The sequence goes on along the minus strand of NW_006494614.1, from coordinate 34,001,038 downwards.
GGTAAAGGGGGTCAAATATGTGGTGACAGAAAGAAACCTAACTATGGGAGGTGAACACACAGTGTAAATATATATATGCCTTACTGTTAAAGTGTACAGCTGAAACTTATTGGATTACATTAACCAATGTCACCATAAAAAATAAATGAAATAAAAAAATAAATAGGAAAAAATAAAAAGAAAAGGAGTTGACTTAGCTCATTTACTTTTCAATACCATTATGGGGAGGTATAAATTATATGTAGTTATAGAGGTTTTCATTTTTTATATCACAATATTACCACCAATAATTATAATAACAGGATGCCGTGTTTACAAAGCACTTATATTTTTAGAGGACCTTCCATACTCTGTGGAAGTAGAAAGAAAAAAGCCATAATTGTCTCAGTTTTAGGGATGGGAAAACTGATCCTTGGGATTAGACCACATTATAAATCAGGGAGGGACTGAGATAGACTAGAAACTAATATTTGCATTTGGGGTGGCTCATCCACTCTCACCTGAGTGCACGGGTTGGCAGTAGCTAACATGTCTCCAAATATGGGTGCAAGAAAAACTCCACCATCATATACCACACGAGTGGTTGCAGCTGGGTTCACTCCAGTTAGATTTTCGCCAGAGACCTAAGATGATTACATATCTGGTGAATTCTGTCATGGAATAGAAGTCTAATCTTGATTAAAACAAATAATAAAAGGTCTTTTCACATTCTATTTAAGATAATCAGATAGAAATAGAGTGACAGGAGATCGAAATCTAGAAACGTAATATAAGTAATGGCTAATGAAAGCCTCAATAGATTACAGGAACATTTATTTGCAAGTAGAGTTGCCAAAAAAAAAAAAAGACACATAAAAAAATGAACCTTATCTCTCACTCTTGAGATTTTTTTTTGTTTCTATGTGCTTTTCTATTTTATATGTTTACATCTAAAATATTAAAATAAAATGTAAGAAAACAAGTGCTATGAGATGACACCTGTTCTTCTTCTATTTTCACTCAGGTATTTTATTTGAAAAGCAAATAATCCACCATATAATGGGGATCAAATTCCATCTTGGATACTATATTATAATAACCAAATGCTATATGATCATTAGATTATTTTTTAAAACCCTAAATATGCAAGAGCATCTGGTTTTGTCATTATCCAAAGACAGCAAATCCTTTTCTAAACTTCCTTCTGCTGTGCCATCTGCTTCCATGATAATCTAAGTCAATCACATCTGCTTAAATTATCCAATAACAGATGTAGAATTATTGTAGGGTGGACACTAACCAACAACTTCTCTACCTACACTGACTTGGGAAAGGAGATGTTGGGTTCAGAGATATAAAATCCAAAATACATCTTGAAAACTTCCAGAAAGATCGTCAAACCCCTTTACCTGAATATTCCAACAAAATAATTTATGACAGTTTTCATTTATATCATCCTGATTTTCTTACAAAATTATTTCAGGGCACAAAATCCATACCCCCCCAAAGGGGTATTATACATACCCTGATGAAATTGGGCAAATCCCCAACCTGGATGGACCAGGAGATGGTCCATACATGTTCATAGCAAGACTTTAGATCCTCCATCACGGTGAAGTCATGGACATTGAGGTACCTGGAGGTGAAGTCATCAGTATTGTTCTGTAAGAGCTGGCAAAGGTGACTAGCTGAAATATTCACAGGGACATCTGTGGGAGAAGATTTTGATATAGAAAATACAATACACTAATTATTACACCTCGCAGGGTCTCTTCATGAAGATACAGAGAAAAAAATATCAAGATATCTACTAAATATGCAAGAGACCCTCAAGTTCAAAATGTAGCTTCAAGAGGACCCCCAGCCTAGTTATACCAATTTTTTCCTAAGGCAAATACAAGTAGATGTCCACTTTTTATATCATGATACCTTTTATTAGTATTACATATCATAGCAGGCAGACAAAACTGTCTCAACTGTCATCACAAAATATGAATTCCAGACACACTGGTAATGCCTGAAAGTCTAATTAAGTGTTGGGTTTTCCTTGGAAAAATTTAGCTGGCTCTGTGAACAGAGAAAAGTTGGCTACCTTTCACAGGGAGTGGGGGAGGGACACAGCAGCTGACACCCATAAAAAATTTAGCCAACCCAGCTGAGGAATGCTGGCATTTAACTTTGGTTTCTCTATTAGAATTTCCTTTAAGACCAACCACCTGCTTCCCCATTCCACATTCCCATAGAGAAATAACAACACTCTGAGCTTAAGTCCCACTTGTGTTTGAACTGTTTCATGCTTTACCAAAAGTTTCCATTTCATTAGCTACTCCCAACAGCCTTATGAGGTGGGTCATTTGGATATCCTAATGCCTCCTTTAGAGATGAAGAAAATGAAACCCAACAAGATTCAGAAGATTGCCAACCAAGTGAGACAGGTTTAGGTTAAAATCCAAGTTGCCTTCTACCTACTCAAGAGCCTTTCTCTTGAATCCCAAACCCCCTTGGTGTGTTAATAAAATAATACTATATTTCTAAAATGCAAACAAAATTCTCATCCTTTTAAAAAATATGAAGCCATCGCCACTTCAAAAGATCTGATTAAGGCTGGCTTTCCCTGGTTGTTCTGCAGGTTGTGTGTTTTGAGGAGCACCAGCAATAGAGGGCGGTGGCAGGAAGAGTCTCTCTACAGAGAGACAGCTCCCTCATTCATGGTAAGGGAAACAGCACAGTGATGAACTTTACAGAGGCACCGTTGGCACTTATTCACCCATTTATTGGACTTTAACAGCAATAGACTCCAATAGCCTAGGGACCTTCAACTTTTCCCAAGTTGCCATATTAGAATAAAAATACCACTCCCACGGGAAGATTCTTTGCAAGCCCAGCACCTTTCTGCTTGGGACCATGCACTAATTTTTATACAGTCACTCTTAAGTTCTCCTGAGCCTCCTTTCTTATTCCCCTATGTTCATACCAACTAAGTAACCTAATCACTTCTAATCCTTGTCCTTTGTGAAATGTGTATGTTATTGAAGATCTGGAAAACTATTCTACTCTCATGGCATCTGAAAACTCTTTCTGCATTTGTTATGACCACTAAAATCTTCAATAGCATATGGTGTCACCATGGAGTTTAATTCAGAAGAACCATGGCTACCAGGGATCTTGGCCTAGGAAACTCTAGACAGAAGGGAACTGACCTGAGAATAAAGTCCCGAGTTCACATCTGGACCGTGCCATAAATTATTTATATGACCTCTGGGCTAACCTTAGTATAGTGGGCTGAATGGTATCTTTCCAAATGATGTCAATGCCCTAATCCCCAGAACCTATGAATATTATTACCTTATAAGGCAAAAAAGTTAATATTACCTTACATATAGCAAAAGGTGTAGTTAAGGATCTTGAGAAGAGAAGTTTATCCTGGATTATCCAGGTGAGCCCCAAATGCAATCATATGTACCCTTATGAGAGAGACAGAAGGAGTTCTGGGACAGAAGAGGAAGAGACAATGTGACCATGGAGGCTGGGGTTGGAATGATGTAGTGACAGCCAAGGAATTCTGGCAGCCCTCAGATGCTAGAAGAGGCAGGAAATGGATTCTTTCCATGAGCCTTCACAGGAAATGTGGTCCTGCCAACAACCTGATTTTGGACTTCTGGCCTCCAGACTATGTGAGAATAAATTTCTCTTATTTTAAGCCATCAAGTTTGTGGTCATTTGTTCTGACAGCCCCAGGAAGCTAATCCACTCAGTTTCCACATCTACAAAACTCAAACGTTGGGATTATATTAACAATGATAGATTATTGTTGTTGTCAAGATTTTTAATTTTAATAAGGTCATTTTCAGACATTGGAAAATAAACAAAATAACTTTAAGACTGATACCCTGCCTGACAATCTCATAGGATGTTGCTTGCCTAGGAATGCCCCTAAAATGTAAATGAGAAATGCTGCACCCCACAATTGTCCCTTTACCAGGAATCACTGTATTAGAAAGTTGGATGCGAAAGTGTCCTCCTACAGGTGGACTTGTTCTCTGTAGCCTCTGTGTTGTCACCTGGACCTTTCTGGATCCTTCTTCTGCTTCTTCAGTGGGCACAGAACTGTGGTATGTCAAAAACAAAGCATTAACCACAATGACTACCCAGAACTTCTCTCCAAGGAGAACATAGCTCCTTCTCAAAGACCAATTAGTCTGTGATTTCTAGACTAAGCTCAAACTCCCAGATGTTGGGTGCCCCTCTCCCATTACAGCAGAAAAAGCGTAGTGTAAATATTAGGATTCTTTAAAAGTACTCCATCCTTCCCCTTCACTGATCCTAGGAGCATGGGGTCCCAGAGTGAAGAGTGATGACTCTGGCCTCCACAGCTCTGGTCCTGAAGTACAGACTGGAAGGAGAACTTAGCATTCTCCTATCCCATTTACATACTCAAATCAAAAGTCAATGCCTGTTCCACAGATACTTCCCTACTCAGCATCTCCAGCTGAAACACAGACCACCCCATCTAGCCAAGTTCTCTTCTAATACCTATGTATAAGCACACTGACTGCCTATCCTTGCTTTTAACACAACAAATAAATTATGACACACTATGAGACAGAATACTGTTCAGCCATTAAAAACCACATTTTAGAAGATTTAATGAAATGGAAAATATTCAATTTATACCATTAGATGAAAAGGACATGTTATGAATATAGTATGTAATGTATGGTCCCAATTTGAGTTTTAAACATAAATATATACCTATTTATATGTATACAGAAACTGCTTGCAAAAAAAGGTGGTTAGAATATGGATCCAACATGTTAATGGAATCTCTGAGTACAAGTATGAGTGATTTTTCTCTTTTTCTAAGTGTTTTCTATATTTTTCAAATTTTCAACAATGAACATATCTGATTTCTATCAATAATATTATTTAAGTACTAATATTGATGTGCATACATACAACCAAACAGAGCAGTCAGAGTGATACTATCTGTGTGTGGGGGATGAATCTCGAAGAGGCCTGTCTAAAGGTTGTCCTAGCTTCCAGAAGAAGCTAAGGGACTTGGAGAAAAACCAGGAAAGTTGTGAGGACCACTCTAAGTGTGGACCTGTTCAGAATAACCTAAATTAGCCTCTATTATTTCAGAGTTAATAACTTTGTCATTTGGAGCACAGGACGACAGACTGGCTACTATGGCAGCTCTCTCTCCACCACTGAAGCTCTTTCACTTCTTTATTTTATTGATGGTGTTCATGTCTTTCCAATTCAGAGGACCAAGGAACACGAAGTCAAGGAAAGTGGAGCACAAGTTCGAGCTTTCTGCCCCTACTTTTAGTACACTGTTTCAAGCATGGTATATGAGAATTAATTTTGGAACATGTTAGAGATGGAAGAAAAAAAAAAAAGGAATTTTAAAAGCAGAACATCCCAATTCTTCCCATCCTACTGTGATTTTGTTGGGGGAAACGGGGGGTGGGGTTGGAGAGGGGGACAAATTAGAGCATACAGGTGTTCCGAAAGCTTAGAGGAGCCTAATCCTTAGTTACTGCTTTGTAAACTGTAGCTAGAAAGTTTGACTATTAAAGAAGGAACGCTTATGGGGCTCTAGTGCCATCTGGTGGTGAGTTCTTAGAAATAGCTGTTTTTGTTCCTTAGATTATTTCATTTCGCCTCAAAAAATTCCAATAAGATTAATACATGAAGAATGGAAGGAGAGGAGTGAACAAAAAAGGTGGTAATGTGAACCTCTGAACAACATAAAAATACAACTACTTTTAAACATATTCACTAGAAATTAGTTCTCGAAGTGTGGTCCCTAGACCAGTAGAATCAGCATTGCCTGGGAACTCATTAGAAATGCAAATTATCAGGCCCTGCCCCCAAACTACTGAAATAAAGATGGTATGATTAGGGCCCAGCAATCTGTGTTTTAACAAGACCTCCAGACGTCCAATATAGCATTCTTCAGATTTAGAACCATTGCTTTAAGCAACAAGACTGGTAGATTTTCCTGCTAAAAGTTCCGCCTTTGTGTTCTCCAAAGTCAACCAGCAATTCTAAGAAGGGACAGGTGAGTGAAGCCAGCTCCCTACCTTGCGGTGATGAGCGGGAGTTCCGGGCCACACCCTGCCAACCAGGAGGTTACATTGTAGACTGGAGGGGATCCCACCACAGAGACAGATTCCACCAGATTCCCACCTGGGCGAGCTGTTCCAGAATCAGCTTGAGAAACTAGAGACCAAGGATCCAATTATTATCAAGTAACTCAAGATGGAAGACCTGCTGTATGGAGAGTCCTAGCTGGAGATGCTGAGTTACTTAGATCTCAGCACACACTTAAAGCTGAGCAAAGTTAGAGGGAGCAACAGTTTAGTACCAATAAGAAAATACATGATATAAGGAAAGAAAGTCTAATCCACAACAAACTTCAATAATTTCCAAGCCAGATAAATATCACTCCCTATGCCATAGAAGGACCCGCTATATAAATAATCTATGACAGTGTGGATGGCCACCTTTTCTTCCTTTCCTTCTCAAAGACCCTGGCAACTTCAGGAACGTACGGCAGATCCTCTTTAGGAAAATTGAACACATGAGGTATCTACTGGGGCTACTTACTGTTTATCCACAGTGTGGAGTCAGCACATGTGCAGAAAAAGTACAAGCTTTAAGACAGACCACTGTTCAAACCCTGATTTTCCACTTCTATTGGCTTACCATTTAGTGAATCAGCATAACCTCTCTAAGACGTTTTCCAACTTGTGAAACGGGAATCATGACATACACTAATCTGCATAGCAGGAAAAGTACAGTGAGATGCTAGATTTAAATGATCAGCACAATATATTTTAAATATTCTCTTCCCTTCCTACTAAGCATTGTGTAAAAGAAGTCCTTCTTCTCAATACTGTACAATCGAGACAGAAAACAGTTTAAAGGCAGAATCTTTGCATGCTCAATGCTTAGCCCAACAACCAGGCACAAAGTAGGTGCTCAACAAATGTTTATTCACTGAGCTGGATATGGAGTCATTGAGGGTTTGGCTCTTGTGTCAACAACCTCTGAGTTCCAATCTCCTCCACGTCCTAGCTGTGGGATTTGGGGCATGATACTCAGCGCCTCTTAGCTTTGGATTCCTCATCTACGGAGTGGAGATAATAGAACCATCTCATGGGGTTCTGAGAGCTAAATGAGAAATAAATGTAGCTACCACTAGATAAAAAGAATTTTCATAAAAGATATTAGGTGGGAGAATATAATCAAGTGTTAAATTGATTAGATCAGTGTCAGACAATTAACTGTAATTATTGAGCCCAATTGTGGAGTTTATGTTGCCATTATATAATCTTCAAAGCAGTCATTTCCAGCAGGGTAACTAGACAAAGCAGGAAACAGACAGTTTTATCCAAGCCACCACCAGTCTTCATTCTTGTTTTGTCTCTGCCCTCTATCCTCTCTGCTTCCCTCCTCACCTCGGCCCTAGATGGTTCCAGATATTGCAGCATTTAGTGTCAAAAGGTAGGAACAGTGAGAAAGGGCTCTGGATCCCAGGCTTTGAGGGTCTGGAGGTGTAAGACAGCATTTAAGGGAGAAAAGAGAAAGGTAAAAATTGCCTATTATCTAGTCCTGAGTTTCCCAATCAGTGGGTTCAAGTATATGAAATACTGATACTCTCAGCCCTCTGGGAATCTGGGCAGCACTTGGGGGTCACCAAAGGGGCCAGCCTGGTGTCTTAAGTACCAAGACATTCGGGCATTTACCTCAGCACATCAATTGGATATTATTTTCTATATGTACCAGAACATGAACACAGTTTAAAATAAGCAATGACTCAGTCTGATCCAGATGCCCCCAAAACACTTAAACCACTAAAGCAAATAAGAGACAGAATTTTGATGAGTTCAGATATGGTGTAATTTCAGGGCTAAAAGAGAGTCCTCTTGCTATCCACCCCCAAGTTCCCCTACCCTCAGCTCTGCAATTTTACAGACAAAAGACTAAAAAGTTGTACATTTTACAAATGAAAATGTAAATAATTGCTTTCTCCTTTTCTCCTGGGCTATGTGTAGGGGGAGAGACAGAGACAGAGAGAAGCTACTTATAGCACGAAAACTGAGCCCCAAAGTCACAGGAACTTGATGGAAAAGGGAAACTGAGTAAAAGTTGGAAAGCTGGAAGCCCTGGGAGCAAATATTCCATCTGTCTTGGCCATGGGCTTCCCTTCCCCTGGGTGTGCATAATCCATGGCCAGCCTCGAAGGACCCTTGATGAGCACTTTGCCCTAAGACCTAAGACAACCAAAGCCCAGTGAGATCTCTGTGCCTAAGGGAAGTCAAGGGACTTGGTGGAGAAAGGGGCCAGGCCTGAGATGGAATCTGAATGGGCAGAAAGAAGGATGAGGCTAGTCTCATAAAGATAAGGTTACCCTCTAATTCTCACTGAGCCTATCTCCCAAGGGTCATAAATCAAGCCTTTAGCTCACTTACATTTTCTTCCAGCATTTTGTATGACAGATATTAACTGATGGAGAGGTGGAGAAATCCTGCTGGCCTAAAAGTAATAATAATGTTAATAGTGATAATAATTGCTTATATTTATTGAGCACTTACTATGGTCAGGACCTATGATGGGTGTTTTACATTATACTTCAGTTAATCTTTGTAGTAATCCAGTGAGGTAGGGACCTCAGTACGCCCATTTTATGGTTGAAGAAACCGAAGCTTCTCAGAAAGGAAGTGGTAAATTGGAGTAAGAGCACAGGTACCATAAGCAAGAGCAAGTACTGCAGTGAATAGGAAAAAAGAGGGAAGTAGCTAGAGACATATAGTGGCCCCGGGCACACAATCCCAAACGCATCTTCTTTCTAGAACCAAGGCAGACAAAATGGAGAATCACCTGTTCCCTCTCCGTTAAAAGAACAGTAACCCCTAGCAGAAAATATTCAGGTCAGTATTGGATGGACAGGTCCATGGAGGAGAGCAGAGTCAATGATCACCTGTCAGGTTTGTGTCTGCAATAATAATTTCATCCATATAGAATGCGCCCGTCTCCTGTGCCAGAGGAAGGAGGTCAATGCGATGTACCACCACCGGGGAGTTTTTCAGAAGCACTTGGAGATATGCAGAAGGATGCACACAAGTCTTCCAAAGGTCGGTGCAAGTGAACTGCCAGCTGAAAAACAAGCACACAGTGGAAATGGGCCTGCATCAGCAGTCCTCCCTTGTTGCATCTGCATCTCCTCCCGCGTTGGAGGCCTAGTTCTCAAATGTGGGGGCCTGAGGACTGTGTGGCCAGGTGAAAGACTCCATGAACCAAAACAGTCCTGTGTGTCATGGGTACAAAACAAACATCCAAGACAGACCCAGCTCGGCTTGTGGTGTCACATTAGCGAATCACATTTTAAAGCAATCATTCGTTCATGACACTCAATGTCAGCAGCATTTTCAAATTATAACTATGTATCTCAAGCAGATCATATGACAAGCTCTAATGACAGGGAAGATTAATACTCCTGGACATTACCAGATTCATTTAAAATGAATACTTGTAGGAAGTATTGCATTTCTAACAGCTAACTCTTCTGAAGTCAAACTTTTCTGGGCTCCAAATCTCTCATCTGTGTTTGGAGCCCCAAGTTAGAATCTGAAGCCCAAATATAATAGACAATACCTCAGATGGGCCACTGTCCCCAAGAGACAACCCAGCTGACAAAATTCCCACCACGCCTCCTCACAGATTACCTACCTTTCAGAACTGGTCCCCATGAGACTCCAGTCACAGGTGATGTTCTTCTTAATGATGCTTTGAAGACCAATTGTGAAGGACACGATCAACTTCAGGATCTTATGCATGCGGTCTTTGTATGCAATGCACAGCTATGGACACCAAATAAGTGCTTTAGCTCTATTAGTGCAAGAAGAAGCCATTCAAGCAATACGTGGTGAGGAAAGCCCACCTCCCTAGGACCCTGCCTCATCCTGTGAGTCAGCCCTGTTCCTGCTCTCCTGCAGCTTACTAGTCTAGCTGAAGAGACAAATCATTTAATGTAAATTATTATTTGTCCAAAAGAGAGTTAGTAAATGCCTAGCACTGTGCTTGTCAGTGATGATTTTAAAGTATCTCAATTAGAAAACCCCTGTACTAATCAGTTACTTGTGCAACTTTGAACAAGTCACTTACCCTCTCTGAGACTCAATCCCTTAACTCTAACTCCCCAGCATCCTTGGTTTCTGAATTAAGTAAAATTCCTTGTCTGGAAAAGACTTTAGAGCAAGGTTTGTTTTTCGTTTTTTTTTACTTCAGCACTATTGACATTTTTGATTAGAAAATGTTTCCTATGAAGAGGTTATGCTGTGCATTTTACGATACTTAGTAACATCCCTGTAACTTACGCAATGGATGTCAGTAACTTTTCCCCAGCTGTGACAACCAAAAATGTCTTCATAAATTGCCTACTCTCCCCTAAGAGGCAAAATTATCCCCACTGGGAGCCTCTATTATGGAGGAAAGGCTGGAGGATAGATGGTGCCCCAGCCTGAAACATTCAGTCCCAGCTCCCACAGCTGTTTGATTAGAAAAGGACTTGAAACGACTGATAGGAGCTCAGCCACCCCAGCAAGACTCATTCTGGTTCCCAAAGGGCACATGAGCTGCACTCTTATGAAAGACGTCAGAGCTACTGACCTAAAGGATGTGTGTCACTCGATCCACCAATAATAACAATAACTAAAATAGATAACAATAACTAGCCTTAACTGAGTCCTAACCACTGCACAAGCACTTTACTAGATTATCTCATTTAATCTTCACCAAAATCCTGAGAGATAAACAACATTATTACCTATTTTTCAGATGTGTAAACTAAAGTAAGACACTGAGGGCACACAGGGTGTGGAGTCAAAATTCAAAACCAAATAGTCTGACACTAGAGTCTGCATCATATCTAGAGAGCAAAGAAAATACTAGAGCGTATAAAACCTTCCATAGGTCTCACAGCCAGTACAAAGGCATTTCCATGTAACAAGTAGCTAATGGAGGACTGGAGGTATCCATTCACACCTGAAACAGGAGTTAAGAAACCAACCGAGACCCTCAGCCCAAAATGCCTTGGGCACATCACTCCTTTGTGCTTCTATTTCTTCAGTCTCAACTCGAGAGATTACACCAATTCCTCCCCACCCACCTCAACCAGAAGAATGAGGGCTGCTACTTACGTGTGTATATTGATCCAGCCGGTAGCCCTTCTGGGCAGCCGGGGGTCTTAGGATAAGGTACCGAGGCTGATAGAGGCTGAACCTCCCACAGAAGGGCTCTGTCCCACTGGTGAGGTGCCCGTCACAGCTGAAACCTTCTGAGCCTGGATGCAGTTCAGATAAAATAAAAAGACAGGTGTAGATGTCAAACAGACAGAGCTTCTTAACACATATGCAGGGAATGGGTTATGGGTTCACTTTGGGCAAGCTGAGCAGGGATTGGCCCAGCAGCTCCCAGTTTGAAGGCTCCAGCTATGAGAAATTCACCCAAGATCATCGAAAATATACAGGGGCCCCCGCTTACCGCTGTTTCACTTTCCACAGTTTCAGTTATCGGTGGTCAACCGTGGTCCGAAAATGTTAAATGGAAAATTCCAGAAATAAACAATTCATAAATTTTAAATTGTGTGCGGTTCTGAGTAGCATGATGCAATCTCACGCAGTCCCTTGGATCATCTCTTCCTCCAGCATCTCCACACCCATCTCTTCCTCCAGCATCTCCATACCCATTAGTCATGTGGTAGCCATCTTAGTTATCAGATAGGCTGTAGTGGTATTGCAGTGTTTATGTTCAAATAACTCTTATTTTACTTAATATTGGCCCCAAAGCACAAGAGTAATGATGCTGGCAATTCGGGTATACCAAAGAGAAGCCATAAAGTGCTTACGTATCAATATGATCAATAGTAGCCTAACATTATGTCATAATGCATACATCATTCAGTTCACTTCTCATCAAGTAGGCATTTTATCATCTCACATAAGGATGAGTAGAGTACAACAGATATTTTAAGAGACAGAAAAGTAGAGAGAGAGAGAGAAAGTGAGAGAGAGAGAAAGACAGAGAGAGGCCACATTCACATAACTTTTATTATAATATATTGTCATAATTGTTCTATTTTATTATTAGTTACTGTCACTAATCTCTTCCTGTGCTTAATTTATAAATTAAACTTTATCATACCTATGTATACATAAGAAAAAACATGGTATATGTAGAGTTCGGTACCATAGGGGTTTCATGCATTCACTGAAGATATCCCCCTGGGATAATGGGGACCTATTGTATTACTGTTTTCTATGTGTACCATAAAGACATGGAGTGTCAACTGTAACTTAGCTCATCTTAGTATTTTAAAAAGCATATCCTCACATTTTTATAATTTAAAACTACTTTTAAGAATTATTTTATGTAATAATTCTTTTATTCAAGATGCAATTGAAATTAAACAAGATTTGTACTGTTTTGCTGTTTCCCACCTATATCTTTTGCCCTTTTCCCTCTGTGAGGCATGGGACACAGTTCCTTAACTCTAACTCCCCAACATCCTTGGTTTTTAATTTTGCTCCTGACAACTTGGGAGGGATGCCTTTTATTTCTCTAATACCCACACCAAGCAGCTCCCTCCCAAGCATATAGCCACTCTATTGGCCAAATCCGATTTCCATGTCTTCATTTGACTCTGTTAGCATCTTGGCGATGAAATGAAGATTTTTCCCATTTTACAGATGAGAGAGAAAGGGAGGGAAGTGAAGGGAGGGAGAAGGGAGAAAGAGAAAGAGAAAGAGAGAGAGGAGACAATGAAGAAGAGGGTCAGAATTTGTCAAACCAGGGACGGCACCTTGTTCGAATCCAAGCCGGAGTAGGATATTAGCCGAAAGGGGTTCCAGCTGGCATTTGACTGCAAGTAACTCCTCAATGGCTGTCTGAATCTGATAAAAAGAAAAACTACTAGGAGTTCATAATGTGGGGATAAAGACTACCCTTAGTTCTCCCACCTCTCATTCTTTGAAGGAGGTTCCCACCTGATGGGCTGTGGCATTCGCAGAGATTGGCTGGCTAGAGACATTGTCCCAAGTAAGAAAGAAGTTCCCTCTTCCAGACACAGTCACCATCTAAAAAGTCAAGAGTGACAGAACTAAATGATGTGTGCTAATTAAGCCGGAGAGACAGTCCAGGAACATAGGACATACTTCCTCAGCTTGCTATTTTTTTAATTATAATTTTAATTTTTTAAACTCACTTTCATCTAGAAATATCTGGAGAACACAAGTGGCATCACCTAATGAAAACTTTTTTTGGAATAATATATGTGTCTGTCTCCCTATTTATCCATGCCTAGCTCCTTTTGTTTAAAGTGAGACTTAAATGTTGCTACTGAATGGCC